>NC_139528.1:4956328-5104830 GCF_947247035.1 Vipera ursinii
TAAATAAAAGGAGTGGAGGTAATTTGAGTTTTATTATTTGAGATTTAAATTTAAGAGATAAGGGGAGGTGGGGCGGGCATTGATCCGGGAAAGATTTGTTTACCCGTCTGGGGGTTGGGGAAATCATGGGTGTCAAACTGAGGTTTAAGAAGGGAGTTAGTTATTTCCTTGCTATAATTTTTTTTATTTTATTAAACTTATATACTTACAATGGCATGGAGGAAAGATGCCAGCTTTTTGGTGCCACCAAACACTTGAATATTTCCATTATTTTAAATATTAAGTGTCTTTGTAGGCTAAGTTAATCAGTGTTTCTCAATTGTGGCAGCTTTCAGCTGGGTGGACTTCGACTCCCAGAATTCCCCAGCCAGCTATGCTGGCTGGGGAATTCTGGGAGTCGAAGTCCTCCCAGCTGAAAGCTGCCACAATTGAGAAAAATGGAAATAGACAATAGGATTAAGTGACATTCATGCTTTTGCTGCTCGTTTGGGGGGGGGACTTTGAGAATAATTTCCTTTTACACCCTTCAGAAAATGCTAGATCAGGTTGCAAAAAAAAAGCATCCCATCTCACTTCCTTTTTTCCCCACCGGACACCCCACCCACCCCAAAAAAATAAAAATCTTAAGGAGAAACAAAGCCCTGCATTTTGGTGGTCTCCTTCTCCTAGCATCCACTGCTCCTAGCAATGGAGGTTCTCCTAATCGCCCCCACCACCCCACTGTATCTCAGCTACTCCTGGGACTTCTAGTGGCAAGGGGTTCCCTCGGCTGGAAGGCAAAATTTCCTTTCAAGTCTTGCTTTGGCCACGCCAAGGTGCTTTCTTGCAGCCAGGATTTTGTCTGCTGCATGCTGCGTCTTTGTAGTGTGTGTGTGTGTGTGTGTGTGTGGGGAATCCTCTTTTTAGCAACAAGCATGCTGAGTAATGATTTTTTTTTCAGACTAGGAAGAAGGGGAGGGGGGCATTTCAAACGTTGCTTTCTCATTCCACCCCCCCCCCCTCTCTAAATACTTGAGTCATCCTCTTCAGGCAGGACCAGGAGTTTGATTCCTTGTCTTGAAGGGCAGGTTTTTTTTTTGTTGGTGCTGTCATAAGTGTGAGTCATCTGCAGATTCGTCAGAAGAGACTCACCCATTCTGCAGACGGAGCTTTCGGCCCGGCCACTCCCCTGCTGGGACCCACTTTATGCCTAACAAGCAGGCATAGACATAGAATGAAGGCTACTGCTAAGCTTGTAAGCCGCCCTGAGTCTTCGGAGAAGGGCGGGATATAAATGGGATTAAAATAAAATAAAATAAAATAAAATAAAATTAGTGCAGGTTCGAGTCCCACCAGGCTCAAGGTTGACTCAGCCTTCCATCCTTCCCAGGTAGGTAAAATGAGGACCCAGATTGTTGGGGGCAATTAAGCTGACTTTGTAATAATGCCACTTGGGGTGTGTGTGTGTGTGAAAGCCCTAATAAGCAGGCATATACATAGAATGAAAGCTACTGCTAAGTTTGTAAGCCGCCCTGAGTCTTCGGAGAAGGGCGGGATATAAATGGGATTAAAATAAATAAAATAAATAAATACTTTCAAAGCGGCCGAGGATTATTTTTTTTCACCCTTTCCCTGGCTTGTGAAATCAACCCCTCTTCTCTCCCCCACCCTCACCCCCACACCCAGGGATGGGTACCCGGGCCTGTCTCGGCAGGCCTACCTCGCAAGGAGGTAGATTCCCAGCTCTTTGAAGTCTTAGAGTTAACTTTTGGCAGGAGCGAAGGAAAGATGGGTGGAATGTTTGTTGTTGTTGTTCACCGCTCGTTCTGTTCTCGGCTTGGAACGCTGGGGTTAAAATGTAATGAATGAAACGAGTTAGAAGTAGGGAAAGCAATCTCTTCTTTTTAAGAAAGGGCTGGACTGCCGTTTGTTCGAAATAGTTTACGGTCCACTGCTTGGGCAAGGGGTTAGACTAGAAGACCTCCAAGGCCCCTTCCAACTCTGTCATTCTGTATTCTGACGGGGGTGGACTAGAAGACCTCCAAGGTCCCTTCCAACTGTCATTCTGTGTTCTGACAGGGGGGGGCTGGACTAGAAGACCTCCAAGGTCCCTTCCAACTGTCATTCTGTGTTCTGACAGGGGGGGTGGACTAGAAGACCTCCAAGTCCCCTTCCAACTCTGTCATTCTGTGTTCTGACGGGGTGGACTAGAAGACCTCCAAGGTCCCTTCCAACTCTCATTCTGTATTCTGAGAGGGGGCTGGACTAGAAGACCTCCAAGGTCCCTTCCAACTGTCATTCTGTGTTCTGACAGGGGGCTGGACTAGAAGACCTCCAAGGTCCCTTCCAACTCTGTCATTCTGTGTTCTGATGGGGTGGGTGGACTAGAAGACCTCCAAGGTCCCTCCCAACTCTGTTCTTATTATTCTGTATTCTATAAAATCCTTTTTAGGGGGGGGGTTCTTTGGGCAGTTTAAAATTCAGGGGTTTTTAATTCCCACCCCCCAGTCAGTCTCTCCCCGAGAGACTAGTCAGTCTCTCCCCGAGAAGGACCCCCTTCCTTCCTTTGCTCTCGAGCTAAGGGCCAGAGAGGTAGACTTTCCCTGTCCATGGAGGATCCATTTTGCCCCAGCGGCAAAATGGACTTGCCCTTAATAGAGAGGCTAGTTTAATCCTTACCCTCCTCCCGTCGTTGAAATCCTTCACAGCTAAGCCGGAAAACATTCCTTTCCTGTTGTGTGTTTGTGCGCACACACACACACACACACACACGCACACGTTGCCGAGTCATGTAAACAACCCCAGGTGCCTTGCACAACCTGGAAAGGACCAAGTGCCACGGTTTCCCCTTTGGACTGAGGGGTCATTTAGTTCAAAGTTTAGCCCTTGGTAGAAAACGAAGTCCTTAATTTTACGACGATTCAGTTAGTGACCTGAGTCACAACGGCATTGAAAGAACTGGCTTGTGACCATTTTTCACGCTTAACGACCTTGCTTTTGAGCACTTCATCCCCAGATTCGGCCACTTGGCAACTGACTCATGCTTATGACGGTTGAAGCGCCCCCCCCGGAGTCACGTGGTCTCCCCCTTTCACGACCTTCCGACAAGCAAAGTCAAGGGGGCAAGCCAGCTTCGCTTAACGACCGTGCTTCTAACTTCACCGCTGCAGGGATCCCCTTGTAGCCAGCGAGGTCATAAAACGGGGCAAAGCTGGCTTAGCCGGCGTCTCGCTGAACGATAGAAAGGTTGGGCCTGAAACGTGGTCGTAAGTAGAGGATTAGCTGTCACGCTCGTACTGATTTAAGCCGGCAGCTGTGTCCGTAGCCTACCTCGCAGGGTCGTTAGTGAGGCTGGACGGCAGATAGGTGAATAAAAATACATTTGAGGAGGGGAAACTGCTATGTGTGTGTGTGTGTGTGTGTGTGTGTGTGTGTGTGTGTGAAGCGAGGGCAGCCTTTGGTGGCTTGTCGGTAGCATGTCAGAACATCCCCACCCGGGTCTGAGCAGGTCAAGAGGGCCGGCCTCTTACGCCGCTTGGGACGCCTCGCCCAGCCAATGACGCCAGCGCCCCACGCAAACAGCCGGGGCGGGACGCAGAAGTGTGCCAAGAGCCTCCAGGGCAAGGCAGAGGCTACCGGGGAACTAGGTCACCGAGTGTGGAAAGGGCAGGAGGTTTGAACACCCTGGAACAGCCAACCTTTTACCTCCAATCCGCCTGGGGGCTGGGGCGCCTTCTGGACGTGCACAGAGGCTACACCTGGGAGGGGAGGGTTGAGTCAGGAGAGAGGCACCCCAAAGCGGCTTCCACCAATAGGGGCCAGGGAAGCCCCGGAACGGGGGGGGGGGACTGCCGGTTCTTGCCAAATGTAATTGTGGTAATTGAAAAACTAAGATTATTTGAAAGGATCCTATGTTAATTCGGGGCTCCCAGCCTTAGTTGAGCAACCGGGGAAATATTTATCACTCAGCCATATAATTTTGGTCTTTCTTTTGTTTCTTTCTCTCTCTCTCTCTCCCTCCCTCTCTCCCTCCCTCCCTCCCTTTCTTCCATCCTTCCTTCCTTTCTCCCTCCTTCCATCCTCCCTCCCTCCTTCCCTCCCTTCCTTTCTCTCTCTCCCTCCCTCCCTCCCTCCCTTTCTTCCTTCCTCTGTCCCTCCCTTCCTTCCTTCTTTCCTTCCTCCTCTTTCCTCCCTCCCTCCCTCCCTTCCTCCTCTTCCCTCCTTCCCTTCCCTCCCTCCATTCCTTCCTTCCTTCCTTCTTCCCTTCCTCTCTTCCTCCCTCCCTCCCTCCCTGACAGAAATTCCCGCCGGATCTGGCAGCAGCTGGGAGCAGCCACACAAGCGCCGCCTTGGTGCCCAACCTCAACACAATCACCACCAGCCACAGCCTGCAGTGGATGGTGCAGCCGTCTCTCATGGGCGCCTCTTCGGCTCTTCCTCCTTTCCCCCGGCCTTACCGCTGTCCGCACTACGCAGCCGGCATCCGTCCTGGCGTGATTCGCACCATGGGCCCGGGCTTAGTGCCTCGGAGGCGTCACTCAGAGCACGTGAGTGTCGGGGGGGAAAAAAGAAAACTCCGCAACCACATTCGGCTAATATTTTATTTGCCTGCTGGTTTGTTTTCATTCCGCTTGCCGCGTTTTATTTTTTTTAATAAATAACTCGGGGCGGTGAACTCATGCCGGAGTTTGATGTCCCTCAAGAGTTGCCAAATTTGGAAAACTCCCGTCGCAGTTCAGTTTGCACACCTGCCCGGGTCAAAGACGAGTAGTCCTCGGACTTACAACGGTTTGCTTAGCGGCCATTCAAACTTACGACGGCAGTGAAAAGAGGGGACTCAGGGCTGTTTTTCACACTTACGACAATTGCAGCATCCAGAGATTTCATCGCGTGGCAGCCGGCTCACATTCACGACGGTTGCCGTGTCCCGGGGTCACGTGATCCCCTTTTGGGACTCTCTTGGCAAGCCACGTCAACGGGGAAGCCGGGTTCCCTTAACGACCGCGTTCCTAACTTTATAACCGCAAGCGATTCGCTTAGCAACCGTGGCGAGGAAGGTTGTAAAACAGGGCAAAATTCACTCGAACAACGCTCTCGCTTAGCCACGAGAAATTTTGGCGTCGGTTGTGGCCGTAAGTCAAGGACTACCTGTCCTTTTAAAAAGGAAAAAGCTTGGAGGTCCATCCTGGAGGGGGAAAAAAAAGTGGAAATCCTCAAAACTGGAATTAAAAAAAAACAACAGGACAAGTTATCTTGGATTGTCCTGGTATGTTGCGCCCCCTGCTGGCCATTAGGTGACATACTCATTCAAGACCCCCAACTGATGGGTCAACCCACCGTACCGGAATAACAAGGTTGGAAGGGACCTTGGAGGTCATCTAGATCAACCCACTGCTCAGGCATGAAGCCCTGGCCTATACCATTTCAGACAAATGGCTATCCGATCTATGATCTATGGATCTATGATCTATAGAGATGGGTCCACAGCTCTCACTTTTGTGCTCCGATTTGATCCTGTTTCTCCTCCAATTCAGGCTGGGGAGTGGGGATGATGGGAGATGTATTCCAATTAATTATGTTTTTAATTTTTAACTCTAATTTTTAATTTATTTTTTAATTTTAATTTATTGTACAGAGGCCTTTAATTTTAATTTTATCTTAACTTCTGTATTTATTATATGTTATTGTTGTTAGCCGCCCTGAGTCCTTCGGGAGATAGGGCGGCATATAAGTCCCAATAATAAATAAATAAAATAAATAAAATAAAATCCTGAAAGTGAAAAAAAACACAAAAATTGCATTCATCGTCCGCTTTTTAATACACCGCAATCTGATTTTTTACAGTCTGGAGCGTCAGTCCAGGCCCAGCCAGAATTGGTCTGGTTTGAAAAAAAAAAAATATTTTTTTTGCAGATTTTGCACAGCTAAGCAAGGCAGTGGCAGTCGCACCCAATTTTATCCCTTTTTTTGGCCACCGTTGTAAAGTGAATCACACGGTTGTAAAGTGAATCTGGCTTCCCCATTGACCTTGCTGGTCAGACGGTCGCGAAAGGGGATCGCGTGGACACGGCGACTGTCATAAATATGAACCAGTTGCCAAGCGTCCGAATTTTCATCACCTGACCCTGGGGATGCTGCAATGGTCGTTAAGTGTGAAAAATGATCATCAGCCGCTCTTTTTCCAGTGCTGTTGTAACTTCGAGCAGTCACTAAGTGAATCGTAAGTCGAGAATTAACTTTATATTGGGTATGTGTGTGTGTGTGTGTTGCTGCCTGTTTGCAGAGCCCCCCCAAGTCCTTCCGAAGCATGGCAATTGCATGCAAGGATTGTGTTACGCACCGTGCTGCTCCAAGAGACAGTTGCATTGTGTTGTGTAGTTGTGACTCCAGACTCTCCTTTGCAGCTTTCCCCGGAGGAGGAAGAGCGACGGCGTTTGCGGCGGGAACGGAACAAGCTGGCGGCCGCCAAATGCCGCAATCGGCGCAAAGAGCTGACCGACACATTGCAAGCGGTGCGTTCAAGACAAGCGGGATAGTTAGACCCATATTAGGTCTTATCTCGCAGCGATGAGGGTGGCGAGGTCTAATTAATTTGTATTAATTTATTACGGGCACTCTTGTTTAATTACTTTTAATAATTTTTAATTTTTGTATCTTGTTTTTATGTATTGCCCTGTTCACCGCCCTGAGTCCTTCGGGAGAAGGGCGGTATACAAATTAAATTAATAATAATAATAATAATAATAATAATAATAATAATAATAATAATAATAATAATAATAATAATAGTTTAATTGCATTAGCACAACGGTCTGCAATAGGCGGGGGTGGGGGTCAGACTGAATGATCTCTGATGTCCCTTCCAGGTCTTGCAAGCTGAGCTTAGAAAGGATGGACAGGGTCCTTCAAAAGAAGGGTTTGTTTTCATTGGGGGGGGGGATTTGGGAAGGGGGTGAGTAGGCAACCGGGAAGGGGTATAATTCTGGTTTGCCATGCCTGTTTGCAAAACAGGTTCCCTTGGTAACCAGGTTAATCAGGACAGGCAAAAATGAACTGCTATGGGAAATTGCAGCCATCTTTTTCTGAATTTTGTCTTTCTTCCAATGACAGCCCTGCTTTTGGGCCCATTTTTAGAATAGAATAGAATAGAATAGAATAGAATAGAATAGAATAGAATAGAATAGAATAGAATAGAATAGAATAGAATAGAATAGAATAGAATAGAATAGAGCTGGAAGGGACCTTGGAGGTCTTCTAGTCCAACCCCCTGCCCAAGGCAGGAGACTTTATAGCAAGGGGTCTCCAAGCGTGGCAACTTGAAGACCGCAACTGCCAGAATTCCCCAACCAACATGGCTGCCCCAGGGAATTCTGGGAGTTGAAGTCCACCAACCTTAAAAGTGGCAACTTTGGAGACACGCCCCCCCCTAATCTTATACAAGGCAGTCCTCGACTTACAACCAATCAACCGAGCCCAAAATTTCTGTTGCTAAACAAAACATTGGCCAAGTGAATTTTGCCCCATTTTACGAACTGTCTTGCCACCCTCATTAAGTGAATCGCTGCAGTTTTGTTCAGTTAGTCCCACGGCTTCCCCATTGACTTTCCTTGTCGGAAGGTCGCCAAAGGGGATTCCCAGGACCCCGGCACGCTGCGACCGTCACAAATACGAGTCAGCAGCCAAAGCACCTGAATTTTAATCGCGTGACCACCAGAGGACGCTGCAACGGTCGCAAGTGTGCAAAAAAATGGTCCCGAGTCCCTTTTTTCAGGGCCCTTGCAAATTCGGTCACTAAACCAACTGTCGTAAGTCGAGGACTACCTATACATTCCGGTCAACTAGTTTTCCGGTCTAGTTTTTTTTTTTTTTTGGGATAAACCTCCTAGCAAGGAAGCCCCCAAAGATCAGAAGGGTCAGATTCCTCCACCCACCCAACCCCGGGTCTAAATCCCTTCCATTTTTCATCCCCCCCCCCAGGAAACGGATCAATTAGAAGCCGAGCAGTCGGGCCTCCGGAAGGAAATTGCGGAACTGCAGAAGCAGAAAGAACGTCTGGAATTGGTGCTGGAAGCTCACCGACCGGTTTGCAAGATCCTGGAAGAATCGTCCGGAGATGAGGAGGGGGGGTCCCACAGTCGGCCAGCCGGCCCCTCCCAAATGCTGGACAAACAGGAGTCTCCTCCGGGCCCCCGGCCTGGCTCTCGCCGGATGGCCCCGGTGCCCCCCAGCATCACGCTGCCCCCCAGCGGCCTGCTGGAGCCCGAATCCCTGCACACCCCCACCCTCATGTCCACCCCGTCTTTCACCCCGTTTACCCCCAGCCTGGTCTTCACCTATCCAGCGCCGGGGGACTCCGACGGGCCCTCGGGGTCTGGCTTTCCCTCCGAGCCTTGCTCCTCCGCCCACCGAAGGAGCAGCAGTGGGGACCACTCCTCGGATTCGCTCAATTCTCCAAACTTGCTGGCACTTTGAGGAAATGAGCTGGATTCGAATCTTGTTCACGGTTTGGTTTTTTTTGAGGGCGGTGGGAGGGTGTCAAGAGGGTGAACCAACCTTCGGGCATAACCCTTCGGCTATGCCCGATTCTCTTTGGCCTCGCTTTTGAGAGCCCGGTTTCCATCCGTAGTTATAGGCCTGCTGTTTTCCCCGCCCAGACGCGGGCGTCAGGTTGCTAGTCCTCAAGACAAGAGCAGCCAAGGAGCCTCTTTTCTTTGGTTCGGAAGGCCCGCTGTCTGGGAAAGCCGAATTCCAACCAATGTTATGTTCTTTCACGAAACACTAAAATGTATCTCTTACACAGGCCTCTTGTCCTTGCACTTGTGTTTTTTTAAGGCCCAAGTGGCGTTAGTCCTCAAGACTGACTGGTCAGTCTTTTTTCTTTTTCTTTTTTTTCTTTTGACACCCAGAATTCTGTTTCTGGAAAACGAGCATTCGGGTCCTTAGATCACGTTCAAGAAAAAGAAATCACCGTTTTAAAGTCATTTTTCACATATATATATATATATATCTGATTTTTTGAAACCAAGAGAAGAAATTTAGGACAAATATAGATTTATTTTTCTACAATGACCTACAGCCGCCGGGATGAAGTGGGATGCATTTCTTTGCGGTCCAGAACTGAAGCTGGTTGGATATAATGTATATTATTATATATAAACATACAAGCGGTCTTCTGTTTTTTCCTGATGCCTCATGAAAGTTACAAGGGATGTTTGGGCAAAGTTGTGATGGTCTCGTCCCGTTTTCGACGCTGGTGGTCCTTGATCACTTGAAGCTTGTGCAAATAGGAACGGATGCAAATCTATACTGTCATTTTTTGTGTGTCTTCAAACCTCATAGGAATTAATCTGAGTTTGGTGGGAAATTTAAAGAAAAATGAAGTAAGCACAGCAAGATGTGGCATCCGTCCCAGATTTATCCATTTGTATTCTGTTATTTTTTTTGGAAAATGTATGTTGAATAATAAGCTGAAGAAACCTGCAGGATTCCACAGTGCTGGAGCCAATCCCAGGTGTGTTGATCTAGATGGGTTGGGTATTATTTTTCTGCCCTTTTGGCTTAGTTTTTCTTGGAAAATAAACCAAACATTGCTGCTAGACCTCATGAACTCATGATTTGACCAAGAATACTATCTAACCCTAGGACAATTGTTTTGAGAAAGCTTGGAAAACAAACAGAAAGACGTGAAGATTCTCCAGAGAATAGCCTTACCTGAGCAATCCAGACCACAGATATTCCTCACTTTACGACTGCAATCCAGGCCACAGGTATTTCTCGCTTTACAACCACAATTGGGATCAGAATTTCCACTGTTAAGCAAGGCAATTGTTAAGTAAGTCCCGGATGATTTTATGATTTTTTTTTGGCCACGGTTGTTAAATGAATCACATGGTCGTTAAGCAAATCCAGCTTGGCCCATTGATTTTGCAGATCGGAAACCGGCTGGGTTCGAATTGCAAACGAATTGAATTGAACTGAACTTGATTTGGCCAAGTGTGCTTCGACACGCCAGGAATTTGACAGCGATCATATATGACTCTTGAAACGCTCCATACATACCAATTGCCAAGCGCCCGAATTCAGATCACCTGACTTACAGGAACATTTCCGTGGTCGTAAATGTGAGGACCGGTTCCTAAGTCGACTTTTTTTCCCAGTGCCCGTCGTTACTTCGAAGAATTGCTGAGCAAAGAGTTGCAAATCAAAGACTGTCTACGTACCGCACTTTGCAACGTCCAATCAGATCGGCGCTTTGCCTTTGCAGACTTCGCCTCAAACCTCATGAGGACTAGCTCCCTGCAGAGCCAAGTGCCATACATTTGTGATACTTTTAAGGCTAAGCAATACTGCAACCGCTCTCAGCCTTGCTTCCCGAAGCCGTAAAAGGAGATTTTTAACCTACCTTGGACCGGAAAACCAAAAAAGAAAAAGAAAAAAGGAAATCGTCTTTTTCCAAGAAAAATCACAGCCAGAAATTAACGCTGTAATCCCAGCTGAGTAGAAAAGTGTTTAGTTCCAGCATTGCCAAAAAAGCAGGTTTTCCATTTCTTGTATTCCTTTTTTCCTGTTTGTGTTTTGGCAGGCCCCTTCTTTAAAAAAAAAAAAATCTGTGCAAGCAGCTTTGGGAGAAAATGTTTATTTGGAAAAACGGAGGAGTCTGATTAAAAACAAACACTATTGCAGCAGGATTTGTGTGTGGGTTTTTTTTTGTGTGTGAGCAGTTTCAACCCAGGGCGAGCCAAGAATTTGGGCAGGTAATTAGAGAGAGTGGATTTCTTTCAGGCCAGCCAAGGAAACCAAGTAAATGGATGGATAAAAGCCAGGGAAACTTCACAGAACTTTGTTTTTTATTGGCTCAGGGTTCCCCGTTTCTGGCCACATTCACACAACCAGTTTCCCCCCCCCCGAGTGGATAGAAAATGTGAGTTAGTTTAGGTTTGGGGTGAGAATCCCACCCGTTTGCATAATTTACAATTGTGTATTATTATGCCAAACCAGGAAAAGAGGGATTTTGATCCCTGGGTCAAACAAGTTGTGTGAATGCAGACTTTCGCGGGTCGAGAAGGAAAACCCACGCAAACACACTTTCTGCTGCATTTAATCTGCCTCCGCTCCTTTTCCAAGTCAGATTAACCGTTTTCATTTTGATCAAGCAACGTCAGAGTCCCCAGAGCAGACCAAGGGATCTCTCCATCCGGTCACGAGGATGGTAAAGGTTGCCCTTATCAGAAACCAGGATCCGGCCACCTGTTTCCTGGCTTAGAGATCTTTTGTCTCCATCCAGGCTGGGCAGGAAGTGTCAGGAAGGCCGTTTTGTGGCCCCATTCGGTTGTGATTTTGCAAATAGCCGAGGCGCATTGTGGTTCCTCCTCTTGCAATCCACCAGATATAGGTCATACACCGACCAGCAAATCTTGGCCTGGACCAAAAGAAGATTTTGAACAAACCAGGATTGTTGTTGGGCTTGCCTTGGGGAGGTGTGTGTGTCAGACTCTTGGGGTTGCTGGCTCTTTTCACCCACTTGTAACCCTCCACACTCTTGTTGTGTTTGCTAAACGGGGGATGCCCAAACTGAACCCTATTTTGATTTGTACAGGCTAAATGAAGTTTGGAAGGGACCTTAGAGGTCATCTATCTCAACCCCCTGCCCACTGCAGGGATCTTCCATTCCGGCGACAGCCAGCCATTCTCCCATGTTCACTAGGGAAGAGGCTCTGCTTCCACCAGGAATTTTCCCCCTCGCCCTCTGAAATCTACTTCCCTACAATTCCCGTTCTATAGAACAGCACGCTTATATACCTGGGCAGCTTTGAGATGGGTGGGACTTCAATTCCCAGAATTCCCCAGCCAGCGGATGGGTGACCTATTTTTCCTTCCTCCAACCGAAGAAAAAAATTCCTGAAAAAAAGTCCACATTCAGTTCTTACCATTAGGTAATTCTTCCTACGGTCCGATTTCCATCCGCTTCTTTTCAACTGAATATCATAGAGTGTTAGGGCTAGAAAGGTCCCTGAAGACCACCCGGCTGCCAATTAAAAGATACACACACACACACACACACACACACACACACACTTTTCTGGTCTAGGTTAGCGATTTTCAGTCTTGGCAACTTTAAACTACTGTTTGGGGAATTCTGGGAGTTTGAAGTCCAGCCATCTTAAAAGCATGCTGGCTGGGGAATTCTGGGAGTTTGATGTCCACCCCTCTTAAAGGCATGCTGGCTGGGGAATTCTGGGAACAAGAAGTGTTGGGCCGGTTCCGTAGAGAGAGGTTTTTCCCACAGACCGGAGGGTGGGTGGTTTTGTGTGCTGCCTGCATCCCACGGATGGAGCTTTGCTTGTTTGTGCGGACCGGTTGCTGGCGTGCCGCGGCCCAGTACCGGTCCACAGCCCGGGATGTTGGAGACACCCTGACCTACACCACGCTTGTGCATTTGGCTTTTCTTGTCTAAATGCTGCTCAAGTACCATCCCCGTATCTCCATCCGGGGGAAGAACGCAAATCCACCCATGCAGAAATCCTTCGCCAAAGTTGCTGTTTTGTTTTGCTTTTAAAGATATTTATTAACATTCTCACTTTCAAGAGGATGAATCCGACCTCCGCTTTTCCAAAGAGGCCTCTTTGTCTTTGTCCCTCTCCGGGGGGATTAGAGGCCTTATCAACTCAGCCAGATGTGGTTTCCTCTTTTAAAAAAATAATCCCGCCACCCAGTTTCCCTCAGGGCTGGCTGAAAAAAAAAATAAAAATAAAAACTGGGGCCTAATCAAGATTTTGGGGGAAAGGGCCTCTCTCTCTGGCTGGGGACCTGTAATGTCGTTTTATTTCTATTTAAAAAGAAAACGGGCCTCTTTCACTGACACCAGCATTTCTGCAATCTTGCCAGCGACCGCTCTAAGTTGCGACGGCGACGAAGAACGTGACTGATGACCCTTTTTTTCACACTTACGACCGTGGCTGCTGCACCCCCATGGGCCAGGTGATCTAAAATTCGGACGCTTGGCAACTGACTCACATTTACGACGGTCGCAGTGTCCCCGGCGGGGGGGGAGGGGAGGCTCAGGGGATCCCCTTTTGCGACCTTGTGACCAGCAAAAGTCAGGAGGGAAGACAGATTGTTGTGACTCACTTAAAACTGAGGCAAGAAAAGGTGGCCAAACGGGGCAAAAAAAAAACAACAACAAACAAACCTCCCTTGGCAAATTTCTCACTTAGCAACGTAAATTTGGGGCTCAAGTGTGGCCGTTAAGTCGAGGACTACCTGCAGCTGGTGCTTTCCCCAATTTCAGCCCTCTACCGGGCAATCTGCCAGCTTTGCCCTCTCTGGGGTGAATGGGGGGGGTCACCCAGCATCCGCGACCACAAAAATAAATCCCAAAGCCACAACCTGCCCTAAAATTCCATTTTGGCACATACGACAGCCAAGTGGCAAGGAGTTCCTCTGTCCGCCCTTTGGAGCTCCACCTTTGGGGTCCAAAGCTGGATCTTGGAAATATTGCTCATCAGAAAGAAAGAAAGAAAATGGGGGAAGCCCCCCCCCACCGCATATATTCTATCGAAATTCAACGCCTCCCCCCCTCCCTCTTAACTTACCCTGGGTTAAAGGGGGAGGGCAAACAAGGAAGATTTCAACGCTAGCAGAACTTCGAAAACTTTAGCGCCAACCTTGTGTACCCAACTTCTTAAAACTGGGGTATCTTTGAATCACAAAAGGCATCCATAAAATCCCTATTTTCCCCACCGGGGTTTTGGAGTGCAAATCTCAGCACCGCTAGGTAAAAAAAAACAGGTTCAACCTTTAAGCCAGGGAATACATTTTGAAATAGTTTGGCATATTTTTTTTTTGTTTTCACAGTAGGTGAGCCCGTGGTGGATGGATAAATGGGAGTCTGTCCTTCCACACCCAACAACGCGCCCTAAATTTGTACATCCTGTCTTCCAGGTCTGTTCAAATCCCGCCATGCTGTTGCTGTCCCCCAACATGGCTGCAGTTTTTTTACAGTATTTTGCACCCAGGTTTAGCTTTTCCGTAGCTGGTTTTGTGTATGATCCATCGTATTCCACAAATTCAGAAAAAAATGTTTTTTATTCAGTAGCCTTTAAAAGTCCTTTTTTTTTGGAGTCAGTGATCCCCGTAGATCTCTTTGTGTGGTGCCTCCAGATCTGTTCTTGCAGGAATTAAAATTGGGAGTCAACAAGAGTGGGGAGAAAGTCCCGAGGAATCAGACGCTTCCCCCCTCCCCCAAAAAAATCCTGCCCAAATTCAAGCAATAACCACATTCGTGGAACGCTGGTTGGTTCCAGACAGCCAGAACAAAGCTCCAAAATGGTGAATCCTTTTTCTTGCAAAGTTTCCGCCAAATCTGCAAACTGCTTCCTCGGATTTCTCTCTCATTCGTCCTGCAGGAAACCACAGAGTTCAGGCTGATCTCTCTCCTCCTTCATTTCGCCTTTCCCCAACAACCATCCTGCAGGGTAGGCCGTCCCGAGGACACGCAGGGAAATTCTTGACCTCCGTGGTGGAGGAAGCCGGAGACGTGTGTAAGAAAATTCCCAATCCAAACCGCCTGTGTTTCCATCTGGATGGGGGTGGGGCGGGAGAGGAACGCCAAGGCTTTCCGAAAGACTCCTATAAGATTCCCAAACCTTGCTACTCTCATTCAAGGAAAAAAGAAAAAGAAAAAAAAGAGGGGGGGGATTTAGCCATAAAAATTCCTCATTAGGTTAGGGAAGGAGACTTTTGTTCTTTGACCCGCAAGGATCCCGCTTGGGCTGCTTGTTCAGCTGCCTTCAAAGGAACCTATTGGCTGGTGGGCTGGCGGGTTCGAGTTCTCCCCAGATTCCCCCCCCCTTGGGAGAAACATCAGAAACCACACAGGTAGCCCCAAAACCTGGGGAGCCAGCATTTCTCCACCAGCCTTACTTATGCCTTCTAACTAATGTTTTTTAAAAAAATAATAATTCCCCCGCAGAAGAGCCCTGTGTGATGCAGAAGCTGGCTGTGTTGGCAGCGACTCTGGGCAGCCCAAGACTTGGAATCGGGAAAGCAGGTGGGTGGGTGTTTGCTTGGTGTGTGTGTGTGTGTGTGTGTGTTGCCTCCTTCCTCTCCTCCATTGGAATCGGGAAAGAGTGTGTGTTTGTGTGTCTGTCTGTGTGTATTGCCTCCTTCCTCTCCTCCCTTGGAATCTGGAAAGAGTGTGTGTTTGTGTGTCTGTCTGTTTGTGTGTGTTGCCTCCTCCCTCTTCTCCCTTGGAATCGGGAAAGTCTCTCTCTGTGTGTCTGTTTGTGTGTGTATGTGTGTGTGTGTGGATTGCCTCCTTCCTCTCCTCCCTTGGAATCGGGAAAGTGTGTCTGTGTGTGTGTCTGTTTGTGTTTGTGTGTCTGTTTGTGTGTGTGGATTGCCTCCTTCCTCTCCTCCCTTGGAATCGGGAAAGAGTGTGTGTGTTTGTGTGTCTGTGTGGATTGCCTCCTTCCTCTCCTCCCTTCCATCTTCCTCTCCGCGCGGGTTCCCACGCTCCCGGGCTGCCGTCCGTCCGTCCGTCCTTTCATCCGGGACGGCAGCCTTCAGCCCCCCGTCCCCGCCGGCAGCCTCATTCGTCGGGGGAACAGGCGGGGTGCGGCTGGTCGGGGCTGCCGACGCTGCCGGTGCTGGAGCTGCCGTCGCCCAGATCGCGGGGTCCGCAAGGCAGGCTGAGCTCCGACGACCCTCCGCCCGGGCTGGGGCTGGCGTCGGGCCGGGCGGCGGCGGCGGCGCTAACGACGGCGCCGACGGCGGCGCACTCCTCCAGCGCCAGGCAGAGCTCCTTCAGCTCCAGGTTGTCCTGGGCCAGCCGCTCCTGCAGCCCTTCCAAGCCGGCCAGCTTGCGCAGGCAAGCGGCCACCTCGTCGCGCAGCACTTGCGCCGCGTGGTGGCCGAAGAGCTGCCAGTGGCGGGCCAGCCGCTTGGCTTTCAGCCGGTCCTCGTCCAGGAAGCAGCAGAGGTCGCGCAGCTCGCGGTTCTCCGCCTGCAGCCGCCCGTTCACCGCCTTCAGCTCGCGGATCTCGCGCAGGTGCTCCTGCAGCTGCCGGTTCACGCCCTGGATCAGCCGGCCGCGCTGCACCAGCGCCGCCAGCTTCTCGGCCTCCTCGCGGCGCAAGCGGCGCACCAGCTCCTCCTTGCTGCAGCCCACCAGCTCCGCCTCGCCCGCCGCGGCTTCGCCAGACGGCGGCGGCGGAGGCGCACCGGGGGCGGCCGAGGCCGGCGGCGGCGGAGGCGGCGGCGGCGCCGGGAACATCGCCTCGCTCAGCTCCGGCCGGTGCCGAGCGGCGTCGGGGAAAGCAGCCGGCTAGCCCGCCGTCTCGGCAGCGGCATCTTTGCGAGGCGGCAGGGCGGCAGAAGCGACGCGGCGGCGGCGGATAGCCGTCCTCCAGTCCGCTCCGGCGCCGGCAAATCGCCACGGGCTGACGCCGGACGATGCGCCTCCGCCGGCCAGAAGCAGGTGCATCGCCGGCAGAAGGGCGCCTGCGCGGCGGAGGGCGGCGAGAGGAGGGGAGGGGCCGGGGGTGGGTGGGTGGGGGGTGGCAAGGATTGCACGCCGTCGGTGCAAAGTGAGTGGGTGGGTGGGTTGGGAGGGGAGGGACGCTGAGGAGCGCGCGCGCACGTCTGCATGCACGCGTGGGTACGCCTGCATGCGCGCGCGCACGTGTGCATGCACGCGTGGGTGCTCCTGCACGCGCGCGCGCACGTGTGCATGCACGCGTGGGTACGCCCGCATGCACGCGTGCAGACGCGCGCGAGGGGGGGGGTGTCGGACGGCGGGAAAGGAGAAGGCGTCGCTCGCTTTTGCGAGGCGGGGGAATTGGGGGCGGGTGCCTAGGGTGGGGTGGGGAAACGGAGCTGGCCCGCGCCCCCTCCCCCGGGTTTTGCAATCCGGATTAAGGGCTTTCTCCTGGGGAGACCCACGCACCCACCCGCCCACCCACTCCGGGTTGTGGGACGCCCCAGCGGTCTTCTTGCAGCTTGGCAGGGCGTGGGCCGAGCGGATTCCCTCCGCCCGTGCTTTCCACGCAGGATGGGGAAAGGGGCCACGCAGTGGAGATGGGGATGGGGAAAGAGTGGAGGGGGGGCCCCGCCGGCCGGGATGGGGCTTGGAGGAGTTGATGCAAAGGAGGGAGGATGGGGAGGGGAGGTTGAATTCGGATTGGCAGGGAGGGAGAGACTGGCAACCCCACCGGGGTCGTGTGGACGGACGTGCGGCAGCGGGCTTGCGTGAAGACACTGGGGGTCTTCGGGATGGCCTCAACCGGGGTTGGGGGTGTGGGTGGTGGGCGTGTGGGGAAAACAAGGCAACGGCGACGAGGTTTCTGGGCTTGGGTGGCTGAAAGGCTGGAGAAGGGGCCAGGTTGCCACCTTCTGCGGTTTGCAGCTTGGCCCATGTAGGCTGAAGTCGTGTAGGCTGGAGTCGTGTGAACTCTGCCGATGGGTTAATGAAGGAGGTTGCGGGAACCGATTGCCTTTGTCTGGCTGCTTTGCAAAGTAATTTCCTCTGCATTTCTGTGGGAATTCTCTGAATCACCGGCGGCCCATTTGGCTGGCGGCACATCCTGCCCCGGCAGCCTTTTGTGTTAAGTGGAGCATTGTCTTCATTTTGCAGGATACGAGATCGAGATTTCTATAATCCAGGGGTGGTTGGATTATCTCACCAACCAGGTTTAGCTTGACGGGTGAGTCACTCAGAAATATAATTTCCCCTTACAGCCAATTTTCTGCCCGTCTGTTTGGAGGGGGACAAACCCAATCCTTCTTTAGGATTGCTTTGTCAAACACGATTTCCCCCACCCACACGACCGAAAACAGATTTAAAAACCAAACGGATTCCATTTGAGGCTTCAGTTTTCCTTCTCCCTCCCGGAGTGGTTTTCCTTCATTGTCGTGCCTTCATCAAACAGCGGCCCCAAGACCAGGGGCCTTCTTTTGACTGGTTTATAATTGGTAAATTTGACGGTGAAAGGTATAAATAAAATCTCAGACCTAGTGGTTGTAATTCTTTTATGCCAGAATAAATCGGGCTTGCTGTCCCGATTTGAAATGAAGGACAGTGTGACTGATTCCCAACCTGGTTAGCCAAGCTATGGCTTACCTTGTTAAAACTACAGGTCCTCAACTTACAGCAGCTCATATAGTGACCGTTCAGAGTTACAACAGCACTGAAAAAAAGGGACTTAGGTCCGTCTTTCACACGGCCGTTGCAGCATCCCCATGGACAGGAGATCGACATTCAGATGCTTTGCACACTGACTCGTATTTATGACGGTCGCAGTGTCCCAGGGTCGTGTGATCCCTTTTTGTGACTCTTCGGACAAGCAAAGTCAACGAGGAAGCAAAATTCATTTAACAACTGTGTTACTAGCTTAACAAGTGTAGTGATTCACGTAAAAAGAAAGAAAATAGAATAGAATATAGAATAGGAATAGAATAAAATAGAAAATTGAATAGAACAACAGAATAGAGACTAGACTAGACTAAAGAATAGAATAGATTAGAAAGAATAGAATACAATTACAGCATAGAATAGAATAGAATTACAGAATAGAATAATAGAATAGAATAGAATAGAATAGAATAGAATAGAATAGAATAGAAGCTGGAAGGGACCTTGGAGGTCTTCTAGTCCAGCCCTCCTGCTCAAGCAGGACAATCTGTACCATTTCAGGTAAGTGACTGTTTAGCTTCTTAAAGGTCATAAAATGGGGTAAAACGTACTTCAGAAATGACTTGCTTAGCAACAGAAATGTTAGGGTCAGTTGTGGTTATGAATTGAGGACCATCTGTAATTTCCTGCAACCTTTTGAAGTCTAAATTCTACACAGGGGTTCAAAAGGTCCATGAACCTCCAAAACGTGGCTTATCCCAGCCTTGATTCTTAGCTTGCGGCTAACCCTCTGCAAATTTCCCATCATTATTTTTTTTTTTCCTGCTAGGTAGGTAGGGAAAAAAAAACAGATAAGCAAGATGCAGAGGCCAAGACACCTTTAATTTGTTTTTTCTCCGGGGTTATCATCGTTCAAGAGGATGTGAGCCAGGCCAGAAAACTGAAAAGGGGAGGGAGAGAAAAATCTTGAGTTTTTGACATGCCTGGGTGCCGTGCCAAGTAGAACTCGGTGCCTACCTCGTTGCTTGGCACAAAGGAGGGTTTTGTCAGTTCTGGCACTAAAAGGAAAGCGGAAAGGGATTCCTGCATGGAGAGAGTCTGCAGGCAGAGACACTGTGTGTGTGTGTGTGTGTGTGTGTGTGTGTGTGTGTGTGTGTGTGTGTTCAAAACTGGGAGCCCCCCAAATTTGTTGCAAAAGGGAGAAACCAGCACACAGCTGTAGGGAATGCTTGGGCTATATTTAACATGCCCCATCCACACCCCAACTAACAACACACAACCAGGCCCTGCATAAATACAGGTAGTCCTCAGCTTACAACCCTTCATTGAGTGACGGTTCGAAGTTACAACGGCACTGAGAATGGCCGTTTTCCCACACTTAACGACAGTTGCAAGAATTCCAAGGTCAGGCAATCAAAATTGAGACCCTTGGCAACTGCCTCATATTTTATGGCGGTGGCACTGCCATTGTGCTCAGGGTGCCCTGGCTGAGGAGGATGGTTGTTGTAATCCTTATCTGGGTGATAACATAGTTCAGTTCAACGCTCCTGCTTTCCAAGTTAAATTGGTTTATTTCTGCCTTTCTCCAACCTGGTGTCCACCCAGCATATTGAGTGGCATCTCCCATAATTCTGCACTGGCTGCTGGGGATGAGTGGTGTGGTAGTTAAATCACAATTTGGAAGGAAGGTGCTTATTCCACGGATTACAAATTCAATACTTGGTTATAATGTGAGTAGCCAGGCCCCAGATGAGCCCCATGCCAAGAGATGGCAGAATAACTGGTGAGATTTGATTCAAAAGTACAAAGGGATCAATGTTCTTCAATGCTCAAAACAATGAATTAATCATGCTTCTAGACCTCAGATTCAGCACTACTTCCAGCCCCAAAGCCCAAAGGGATCATTTTTTTAAATGCACAAAACGCTGAATTAATCATGTTTCTAGTCCCCAGCTTTAGCAGTATTTCCAGTCCCAAAGCCCAAAGGGATCAATTTTTTTTAAATGCACAAAACACTGAATTAATCATGTTCCTAGTCCTGAGCTTCAGCACTATTTCCAGTCTCAAAGCCCAAAGGGATCAATTTTTAAAGAACGCACAAAACTGGTTAATCATGTTTCTAGTGTTCATCTATTTCCCAGTCCCATTTTAAGTCTCAAAATGTGTGTGTATATTTTTTTAAAATTTTATGCTGTTCATTCCAGAAGGCTTAACCACCCTAGGGAAGCCTCCTCTGAAATGCATCGGACCACAACTCCCATAAGCCCCATCATAGGCTTATGACCCATATACGAAGTCTCTCTATATACATAGTTCATATGTGGGTCATAAGCCTATGATGGAACTTCTGGGAATTGTAGTCCAATGCATTTAAGAGGACGCTTCCCTAGGGTGGTTAAACCTTCTGGAATGAACAGCATAATACATACACATATACATACACGCACACGTTATCTACACACACACACGCACACACACAGATATTATACACACATCCATACACAGAGAGACACATAAACACCCAGGCATACACATATTGAAAACTAAAACGGGACTGGAAAATAACTAAGGACTAGTAACATGATGAATCAGTTTTGACTGGAAAATAACTTAAGGACCAGTAACACGATTACGAAGGCCTCTAATGGAGGCGCTTGCCAGTCGTAAAGATGGAAACCGGGCATACAGCGGGGGAGGGAGGGAGGGAGAGAATGTCGCGCATGCGCGAATCTCACCCCCGGCGGGCGGCGACCCGGAAGAGGTTCTGCCCGGCGAGGTCACGTGAAAGGCTCCATCTCAACAGCTGCAAATGGCCGCTGGTGGGTCTTTTTTTTTTTTGCAGCTGAAAGGGGGAGAAATGGATGGATATCGAGGGGGCCGTTTGGGGTTTGGCTGGCTGGGCTTTTTGTGCGGAGATGGGCCGCTGAACGGGCCGGGAAGAGGCGGGGAGGCTCTATCCAGCAAGGGTGTATGTGTGTGTGTGTGCCTCTGAGCATGTACAGAGTGCCACGCCTCTTCCCTTTCTCGGCGGAGCAGAACGGCTGGCCGAGGCTGCGAAGCGAGGAGGGGGAATAATACTAATACTAATAATACTAATAATACTAATACTAATAATAATAATAATAATAATAATAATAATAATAAAAGCACAAGAGGCGCATTCAAGAAAAGGCGGAAAAAATATAGGTGTGAATATGAACCAGATTTTTAACTCCTATAAAATTAACATTTTTTTTAAAAAAACCAAAAAACCCAGCACCTTTCCTAGAGTGCGTTCTTTCCTATGATTTCATCCCCCATTCTTCTCCTTTGGAGAAAATATATATTTTTTAAAAGGGTCTTTCCCCGTAAACATGCCATAATGGAGTGGGCTTTAACCATTCTCTTCTGTAAACGTTTTTAAATGAAAGTATTAATTTAACTGTTTCGTACCACATATATATGCTTGCTTTGGGATGTGCTGTTTAAACATCCCTTTTCCTAGCGCTTCCTGCGGAGAGTACTTTTAAAAAATTTTCATCTTTTCATTTAACATTTCGGGGCAGTTGGCCGCTGCATTCCTTCCCCCAAAGACTTTAAAAACACAAAAGTCATAACTGGGTTTGTAAAGGCCCCAAATGTCGGAAGACTTCTGGGTTGGAGCTTGCTGGCTACGAGAGCCTCAGAGGTGGAAAAGACCTTGTGGACTACAACCTTGACTTCTCTGCTTTCTTTGCAGGCTGTGGGGTGCAGCCTGATGCCGGCAAGGGATTCCATGCCAGAAGAAAGGGACTCCATTAACCATGACCAGCAATCTGGACATTTTTGTGGGGAACACCACCTTGATCGATGAGGAGGTCTATCAACTGTGGCTAGATGGATATTCTGGTAAGTCTTGATCCTTCACGTCTGTTGTCTTATGACATAGTGATTCTCAATCCTGGAAACTTGAAAATGGGTGGACTTCAACTCCCAGAATTCCTCAACTGCTGGAGAATTCTGGGAGTTGAGATCCACCCATCTTAAAGCATGCTGGCTGGGGATTTCTGGGGATTGGTCCACCCCTCTTAAAGCAAGCTGGCTGGGGAATTCTGGGAGTTGAAGTCCATCCATCTTTAAGCATGCTGGCTGGGGGATTCTGGGAGTTGAAGTCCATCCATCTTTAAGGATGCTGGCTGGGGATTTCTGGGGATTGGTCCACCCCTCTTAAAGCAAGCTGGATGGGGAATTCTGGGAGTTGAAGCCCATCCATCTTTAAGGATGCTGGCCAGGGGATTCTGGGAGTTGATGTCCACTCATCTTAAGGCAAGCTGGCTGGGGATTTCTGGGGATTGGTCCACCATCTTAAAGCAAGCTGGCTGGGGATTTCTGGGAGTTGAAGTCCATCCATCTTTAAGGATGGTGGCCAGGGAATTCTGGGAGTTGAAGTCCACCCATCTTTAAGCTGCCATGTTGGAGAAACTCTGGAGTAGATGATCTCTAAAGTCCCAGTCCTGGCAACCTGGGAGAACATTAACTGGATGCGTGCATGTGTGTAATTGTGGGTCTGTGCATGCTTTTTCTTGCCTTTGAGCCTTAAAGCCAGGCACAAATATTTGCAGTCCACCAATCTTCCCCTGCTCTGAAACTCACTTCTTGAGACAAACCTTTCCCTCTTGGCTGTCCCCAGTGGACGATGCCGTCTCTCTGCGCCTCCGCTCTGGCATCCTGGAGCAGACCGGCGCCACGGTTGACGTCCTCCAGAGTGACACCATGGACCATTACCGCACTTTCTACATGCTGGAGCGTCTCCTCCATTCACCCCCCAAGTTGCTGAACCAGCTGCTTTTCCAGATCCCGCCTTGCCGACAGACCATGCTGATTGAGAGGTGGGCCGGCCAACAGGACACTTGAGAAAAGGGCACCTGGGTTGGGTTTGTGCAACACATCCGCTGAGGACAGGGGTCTTCAAACGTGGCCCTTTGATGACTTGTGGACTTCAACTCCCAGAATTCCTCATGCCTGGCTGAGGGAGTTGAAGTCCACAAGTCATAAAAGGGCCCAGTGTGAAGACCCCTGACTTAGCAGGATTGTGGTAACTCAGTTGTTTTGGAAAAGTACTGTATGCGAATCCAGTCCAGGGACTCATTAGAGGTTTTCAAGAAAGGACTGGACAGCCATTTGTCTGGAATACAACCAGCTGCATTTGTTAAATCAAAACTCCAGGCTCTGTGTGACTTGTGAGGCAAACTCATTGTGGCTGATTCGAGAAACATTAGCTACAGGGTCTCCTACTTGAACAGGGGGTTGGACTAGAAGACCTCTAAGGTCGCTTACAACCTTACGATTCGATGTTCTGTGAAGTTCACAGGCAGGTTTTCTTGTTCTGGGGCCACAGGCACTTCTCTGAATTAATCTGACATTGGAATCTACTCTTATTACAGACTCCAGGCAATATACTACATACAGTGTCTCAGGTTTGACAAAAATCACTATTTACGCGATCATGTCGGGGATCTGAAGGATAAATTGCACAATGAATGCCTAAGGCAGGGGTAGGCAACCTCGGCTCTTTTATGACTCATGGACTTCAACTCCCTATGCTATGCTGACTCAGGAATTCTGGGAGTTGAAGTCCATGAGTCATAAAAGAGCCGAGGTTGCCTACCCCTGGCCTAAGGAACTCGATACGTTTAGCCTAATGATGAGAAGGACGAGGGGAGACAATGATAGCAGTCTTCCAATATTTGAGGTGCTGTCACAAAGAAAAGGGGGGGGGGTCCATCTCTTCTCCAAAGCACCGGAAGGCAAGACAGGAAACGACGGGTGGAAACTAACCAAGGAGAGAAGCAACCTGGAATTAAGGAGGAATTTCCTGACAGTGAGAACAATTAACCAGTGGAACGACTTGCCTCCAGAAGTTGTGGGCGCCCCATCACTGGATGGTTTCTAAGAAGAGATTGGACAACCATTTGTCTGAAATGGCAATAGGGTTTCCTGCCTGAGCAGGGGGCTGGACTAGAAGACCTCCATGGTCCCTCCCAGCCTTGGGATTCGACTTCTTTGTTTATTTGGAAGGAAGCAATTAGATCCATGATAGTGATGGCTCTTTGTTCCTGGTCTTATTCCTCTCATTCCCAGGTACTATGCCTTCAATGATGCCTTTGTCCGCGAGGTCCTGGGTAAAAAACTATCAAAAGGAACTAAAAAAGACCTGGATGATATCAGTGCCAAAACTGGGGTGACCCTTAAAAGTTGCCGCCGACAGGTAAGTTTGGACCCGAATGCACAGGACCAGGGTTGTTGTCGTGAGGAAAATGAGGAAGAAGTATTTGATATCTTCGCCACCTTGAGTTGAGGGACGCGGTGGCTCAGTGGGTTAGGACGCTGAGCTTGTCGATCGGAAGGTCGGCAGTTTGGCGGGTCGAATCCCGAGTGCCGCATAACAGAGTGAGCGCCTGTGACTCATCCCAGCTTCTGCCAACCTAGCAGTTCGAAAGCATGTAAAAATGCAAGTAGAAAAATAGGGACCACTACGGTGGGAAGGTAACAGCGTTCCGTGAGCCTTTGGCGTCTTGTCATGCCGGCCACATGACCACGGAGACGTCCTCGGACAAGCGCTGGCTCTTCGGCTTTGAAAAGGAGATGAGCACCGGCCCCTAGAGTTGGAAACGACTAGCACACATGTGCGGGGGAACCTTTACCTTTACCTTTACCTTGAGTTATTTCCAAAAATAATAAAGGCGGGATATAAGTGTAAAAATAAAATTGGTCAGACAAGCTGCAACCCCAGTCCTGATTTTTTTTATTTTTTTTTGCAACTGCAGACGAACACGGTTGGCCTCCCACGTTGATGTCTGTTGTTGTTGTTTTCCTTCTGCTTCAGTTTGACAATTTCAAGCGTGTTTTCAAGGCGGTGGAGGAACTGCGCGGATCTTTAGTTGAAAATATTCAGCAGCACTTCTTGCTTTCCGATCGCTTAGCCAGGTATGGAAATAAGCATGTGTGATGTTGGTGCTTTAGAGTTTTTACGACTCCTACCTTGGGCAGGGGGTGGGACTAGAAGATCTCCCAAGGTCCCTTCCAGCCCTATGATTCTATGAATCCCAGATTCTGGGCGCTCAATCCACCATAGAATTCAAGGAGAGATTTTGGACTCGTCTCTGTCTCTCTCGTTTCCTTCCTTCCTTCCTTCCTTCCTTCCTTCCTTCCTTCCTTCCTTCCTTCCTTCTTGAAGTCCATCAAGTCGTCAAGCTGCCAAGGTTGGAGACCCCTGCATTACGCATCTGCAGGCTCGGCTGTCTCTTATCTTGTGGCAAACAAACGCAAACAAAATAATAATAACAATATCAATCTAATCATCTCTCTGTCCTGTCGTTCAGTGGTCTTTTGCTATTACAGAATCCCACCGGATCTTTGTTGCACCGGGACTAAAAACAGAGATTTCTCGAGAAATAGGTAGAACGAGGCGATATTTTTTTCCCCCCTTCTAAACTGAAGTCAGAAGAGGGAGGCCCTTAAGTGTCTCTTAAGCAGAAACAGACTTTTTGACGCACAGTTAACCTGCAAAAGGCAGGTCCTTGATCCTTGCTGAGCCAACTGCCCTTAGTGGTTAAGCTGTCCTGGCTTAAACCCCCAAAACCTCTTTTTTCCCACCCCTCCCCACAGGGACTACGCGGCCATTGTCTTCTTCGCCAACAGTCGCTTTGAGACGGGGAAAAAGAAATTGCAGTACTTGAGCTTCGAGGATTTCGCCTACTGCGCCGAGCAGATGATCGAGAATTGGACTTTGGGGGCGATGGGTAAGATGGCAGATCCCTCAGGGGGTGGGGTGGGGGTCCTGGAGGAGACCAGGCCCTCTTCGAACGGGAATTCAGGGTCCCAACAAAGGGGACTCAATCTCTCTTTTTAATTTTAAGAGTGTGTTTCCGTAACCCGTGTCAGGTTTTTTTTTTACCAGACAGGAAATATGACCAGATAAACTAATTCCACTTTATTGCAAAGCTGCATTAACGGGATCTTGCATGTCTGAAAGCACCGTTCTTTCCTCCCTCCCCCTTTACAAGCAGAGGAACTAGCATTTGTTCAGCATTTGCCCCCCACCTGTAATGCAGCTGAAGGCTAAGCAGTCTCTTATCTGACCGTTCCTGGCCAGGGTCTCTGCGCTCCGTCTCCCAAGGTCTTCCCTACGTAACATTAGACATCCCTGCACACACTCTGAACTCTTCCCATAGATCTAGATCCCCTCCCCCCCCCATTTATAAACTGAAAAATTGGGGGGGTTGTCCCTCCTGACCCTCTTTCTTCATCCATTATGCAGCTGAGGGCAACGCAGTCTCTTATCTGACCGTTCCCTTGGCACCGTTCAGCTAGTTGCCACATGCCATTGCACCTGCCGCCAGACACTGTAATAAATTTAAACCCTTAATTCTATCATTTAAATCCCTTCTCCTGTGGCTTTTGCTCAGAGACGGTGCAAGCCTATATTTAAAGGGCATTTTCGTTCACCCTTTAATCATATCTTCTCCAGGCTAAGCCATTCTCCACTTGTAAAGTCTTGTTTCTGCTCTCCAGTCATTTTTCTCCTTGCCCTTTTAAGGGGAAAACAAGTTCCCAGCTGCCTAAATTCATCTGAAATGTGGCACCGATAAGAATGATCCCCCACCCTCCCCCAGAGATAAGGTTCTAGCCCTCATTTGGGTCAAATGCTTCGACAAATTAAAGCTGTGGTCTTCCAGAAGGAGGGATGAGTGGGGTTTTTTTTAGGGGACCAAGAGTCAGTCAAGGTAGAGAAATGTCAGCTTAGTGATTATGAGGCAGTTCGGTGGAGGGGTTAAGATGCTGGGTTGGAAACCAAGAGATTGTGAGTTCTAGTCCAGCCTTAGGCACGAAAGCCATCTGGGTGACTTTGGGCCAATCGTCAGGAGACGGTGAGTTCTAGTCCTGCCTTGGGCATGAAATCTGGCTGGGTGACTTTAGCTGCCCATCACCAGGAGACGGTGAGTTCTAGTCCCATCTTATACCTGAAAGCCAGCTGGGTGACGTTGGGCGAATCACTGGGAGACGGTGAGTTCTAGTCCCACCTTAGCCATGAAAGCTGGCTGGGTGACTTTGGGGCCAGTCACTTCCTCTCCACCCAGCCAGGGTTGCTGTTGTAAGGCAAAAGAGAGAGAGAGAGAATGAGAGAGAGAGAGAGAGAGAGAGAGAGAGAGAGAGAGAGAGAGAGAGAGAGAGAGAAGGAAGCAATAATTACAGACGTTGACCACCTTGGGTTGCTTGTAAAGGAACGAAGGCGGAAACGACACAAACAAAACGGCTCTCTCTTATTTGTCCTGGCAGATACGAACGTGGACGACATGGACGTCGACTTGGATAAAGAATTTTTACAGGGCCTGAAAGAGTTAAAGGTCCTGATTGCAGACAAAGATCTGCTAGATCTCCACAAGAGGTAGAGGAGGGGGGACTGCCTGGAGGGGGCTTTGCAGAACACTCAAAGCTTGGGTTAGCGCACTTTGCCCTTTGCCGATAAGGCAGCTGAATAATGCGCTAATGCGCTAGGAGCTGGCTGGAGATGATATTATTCGATACCATGTCTGAGATGGCATAGGGCCGTGCTGGCGAACCTGAGGCACGGGTGCCACCGGTGGCACGCAGAGCTCTCTCTGTGGGCACCCGCGCTGTCGCCCCAGTCCTAGGCCTTCAGCTGGGTTTTATAAAACCTTTTCGCTTTAGGCCTCCGCCACCATGTGCAAAAAAAAAAAAAAAAGGTTCAATCAATCAGTCAGTTTCAACTTCTTCCAGGGGGGAAAAAAGATCTCGCAAAGTTGGAATTGATGGATTGAACTTTTTAGCCCCACCCAGTCTCCCGTTACCACCACAGCCATGCCCACTGAATGGGCCACGCCCACCCAATTGGCCACACCCACCCAATGGGCCACACCCACCCCGGTACCCAACGATACATAAGTGGGTTTTGGGTTGCAGTTTGGGCACTTGGTCTCTAAAAGGTTCACCATCATTGGTATAGGGTCACCTGCTTGAGCGGGGGGCTGGACTAGAAGACCTCCAAGGCCCCTTCTAACTATGAGCATTCCAACATTTGAGTGTGTGTGTGTGTGGGGGGGGGGGGTGTTCTGTAAAATTTCCTGAATTTTTCCTACTTCTTTCCTTTTCATACTTAATCCACAAGCCTGGTGTGCACAGCGCTGCGGGGGAAGATCTCCGTCTTCAGTGAGATGGAAGCCAATTTTAAGGTGGGTCCAGCTGGAGCCCGAGTTTTAATCCTGACACCACCACCACCACCACCCCTTTGCTCCCACAATCTCCTTTTTATGTAATAGATTAAAAAAAATGGGACAGGATCCGAATTTTCTCCAAAATCTCTTGATACAAATCGGGAAGTCCTTGTGAGCTGTTATTTATCATTTGGCCACACGGGGGAGCCAGTGCACTTTGGGGGAAAAGCCCTCCCTCCTGCAGAGCCACAAAATGCGGGTTTTACAGATGTAGAAAAGATGAAAATAGCGGGTTTTTTGGTGCAATGTCTTGATCGCTTTAAGATAAGTGAACTTCAATTCCCAGAATTCCCTAGCAGCATGACTGGCTGGCTGGGGAGTACTAGGTGTTGAAGTTCACAGATCATTTAAATTGCTGTGGTTTGTGAACACTGTTCTAATGATTCCCTGACCTATTCTATTCTATTCTATTCTATTCTATTCTCTGTTTATTGTATTCTCTGCTTATTCTATTTCTATTCTGTTCTATTCTATTCTCCGCTTATTCTATTTTTATTCTGTTCTATTCTATTCTATTCTCTGTTTTTTCTATTCTCTGCTTATTCTATTCTATTTCTATTCTGTTCTATTCTAATTCTCTGTTTATTGTATTCTCTGCTTATTCTATTTCTATTCTGTTCTATTCTATTCTATTCTCCGCTTATTCTATTCTATTTTTATTCTGTTCTATTCTATTCTATTCTCTGCTTATTCTATTCCATTTCTATTCTATTCTTAATTCTATTCTATTCTATTCTATTCTATTCTATTCTATTCTATTCTATTCTATTCTATTCTCTGTTAATTCTATTTCTATTTCTATAATATTCTTATTTCTGTTCTGTTCTATTCTACCCCATCCCATCCCATCTTATCTCATCTTATTTTTTCATTTTATTATTATTAATCAAATTTCTATAGCTGCCCATCCATCTCACCAAAAGTGACTCTCTTCCAGAATCTCAGTCGGGCTTTGATCAACATTGCCTCGAAGCTAACCCACAGCAAAGACGTCCGAGATTTTTTTGTTGACCTAGTGGAAAAGGTAACGTTGAGCCCCTTCCAGCTCTGGGTTTTGAGCTGCCCAACATTTATAGTTTTAGAACTAGATATCAACTCCCAGAATCCCCCAGCCAGCCGTGCTTTAAGAGGGGTGGACTTCAACTCCCAGAATTCCCCAGCCAGGACACTTTAAGAGGGGTGGACTTCAACTCCCAGAATTCCCCAGCCAGCCCTGTTGGCTGGGGAATTCTGGGAATTGTTCTCGTGTTAAAAGTCGCCAAAATTGAGAAACACTATCTTGGAGTGCCACGGGACTTCAGAAAGTGCCCTGGAATTGGAAAAACATTCACGCAAGGCCCCTCTGGGCCCCGCACTGAATCCATTCGTTTTTTATTCGAGGTGCTTCTGATTTTGTGGAATTTGGGGACCTTTCTCCGACTTTCCTCCTGGTGAGACGGCAGCCTCTGCCCCTCTTCCAAAACTCCCCGGGGCTCCCAGCCCGAATCGCTCCTTTCCAAAGCTCGTAAATTATCACTTTTCCTACCAAGAAGCCTTGCCCAATTTTTATTCTTTTCTCTCCCCCCCCCCCCCGCTTTTTTTTTTTTGGAAGTTTGTGGAGCCGTTTCGATCCGACAAATGGAGCTCAAACGACGTGCAGCTTTTCCTGACCCAGTACACGGCCAGCGCACACTCGTTGGAAGTGTTCAGGTTTGCAACACGCCTTACACACACACACACACACACACACACACACACCTTGGTTTGTTTTGCAGGGCAGGTAGTCCTCCACGTACGACCTCGGTTGAGCCCCAAATTTATCTGGCTATAAGTGAGACATTTGTTTTTAAGTTTTGAGTCATGGCCCAATTTGCAAGCCGCCTCGCCCGGAGCTGCTGAGTGAATCACTGCAGTTGTTAAATTAGTCACACATGGTCATTAAGCGAATCTGGCTTACCCCCTCGACTTGGCCTGTCGGAAGGTCGCAAAAGGGGATCACGTGACAACCCCCTCCCCCCCGGGACGCTGCGACCGTCATAAATGTGAGTCAGTGGCGCAGTGTCTGAATTTTGATCATGTGATCAACGGTCGTCAGTGTGAAAAACGGTCATAAGTCCTTTTTTCCCCCAGTGCCGTCGTAACTCTGAAACGTCACTGGTTGTAAGTCAAAGAGTATCTGTATTTGTTTTCATTTTCCAATCTCTGACTTTCTCCTCTTGCAGGCATCAAGTGCTTTGGGAACGCTATATGGGTACCCTCAGGGCCTGCCTGCTCAAGATATACCACGACTGAACCCCACTATCTTAATTTCTTTTCTTTTAAAAAAAAGAATAGATGTTAATATTCCCTCTAGGGAGAGACCTGGTGCCATTCCTCTGTGATTGCTCTCCTCGCACCCATAACCCAAAAATTCATCCTCCCCCTTTTCTCTCTCTCTCTCTCTCTCTCTTTTTTTTTTTTTTGGACAATGAGGACTAGTCAATTGTTTTGAGTTTTTTGCTCGGATGAAATAAAGAATCCGTTTTGAACCAAGCAGGCGCGTGTGGCTTGATTTGCCTGGCTGGTTGAAGTAGGGGCACTGAGTCTTAAGGACAGAAGGCTGTGCCTGGTGGGGGATAATGGGGATTGTTGTCCAGTTGATCTGGCAATGGAATGGGGGAGGGGTTTTCAGATGTCAGAATTAAAATTGGGGACTGGCTGTCTTTGGGGGGAGTTTTTCTAGGGGGGAAAAAATCTGCTGGATGGCCAGTTGGTTGAATTAGAGCAGAGTTAAGGGGAGAAGGTCAGGCCTGGTAGGGGATTATGGGAGTTGTCATCCAATGCATCTGGAAAGGGAAGAGGAGCCTCAAAGTGTCAGAATTAAAATTGAGTTTATCGCTCTTTAATGGTGCTAGTTTGGTTCTTGATGGTGTGTGTGTGGGACTTTGATTTTCCATAAATGATAGACTAGATGACCTCCAGGGTCCCTTCCAATTTTATTATTATTATTATAGAGGCAGGATCAGACTTGGAATCAGAAATTTGGGAATAGAGATTCAGACCGAAGCTGGATGGCCCCCAGCTTATCCCAGCATGGAAGAATGGGGAAAAATGTGTGTTGGCCATTATCAAAACGGGCAGTCCTCAATTTACAACCAATTCACTTAGCGACCGTTCGTAGTTACCACGCTGGGGAAAAAAAGTGACTTATGACTGGTTCTCGCACTTACGACCATTGCAGCCTCCCGGGGTGACGTGATCGCCATTTGCGGCCTTCCCGGCCGGCTTCCGACAAGCCCAAGTCAATTTCACTTGTGCCACTTGTCTGAAATGGCATCGAGTCTCCTGCTTGAGCAGGGGGTTGGACTAGATGACCTCCAAGGTCCCTTCCAGCTCTGTTATTCTGTGCGGTTTGGGGTGGGCTCCGTGCCTAAGGAAGAGAAGGCTTTAGGGTTGATACAATAGCAGTCGAGGGGCTCTCACAAAGAAGAGGGGGGATCAGAAACAACGGATGGAAACTAATCAAGGGGAGAAGCAACCTGGAACTAAGGAGAAATTTCCTGACTGTGAGAAAATCAAATCAGTGGAACAGTTTGCCTCCGGAAGTTGTGGCTGCTCCAATCACTGGAGGTTTTCAAGAAGAGACTGGACAGCCATTTGTCTGAACTGGTATAGGGTTTCTTGCCTGAGCAGGGGGTTGGACTAGATGACCGCCGAGGTCCCTCCCAGCTCTGCTCTTCTGTGATTCTGCCAAACGGTTTGAAATCCAACAACATCCAAGTTCTCCCAATGCCACCCTGCAAGGTTGGTGGTGGTGGTGGGGGGGGGTGTCTGCCCCTCCCTGAGGAGTGGAGCAAGTGAGGTGGGGGTGGGGTACAGCAAGTTTGGGGGGGGGAAACGAAGGCTGGTTTGGAGAGGCAGAGCTGGCTTAATGGATGCAAACAGCTGGCTGGTCCCGAAAGGGTGTTTATTGCAAGCTAAAGTGAAAACAGATGTTGGCTGCGAGCCTTTGACAACATCTGCTTGTCTCGGGGCCAAGAATTCGGGGTGGGGGGTTGAGTGTGTGTGTGTGTGTGTGTGTGTGTGTGTGTGTGTGGTGGGGAAACCAGCCAGCAGCGCTCTTCCCAGAGCACACCCGCCCCGTCACTTCTCTCTCGCTCTCCGCGCCCCGGCCAGAATTGGGGGTGTTCGCCGGGAGACGGAGAGAAAGGGGTGCCAGAGGCCGTGCCAAGGGCTTGTCAAAGGGTGAGTGATGGGAGGTGTCTTTCTGGGGTGGGTCTGGGGGCTGGGAAAAGGGGGCTGAGAGGGGAACAGAGGAACAGGCCAGGCCTGTGAGAAGGCGCAGGAGTTGAGAGGAGGAAGGGAGGAAAGTCGTGCGTAAGCGGCAGAAAAAAAGGGGTGCCTTTTTTTGTAAGCAACGCCACACTGCTCCGAAGGGGCGTCGCTCCATCCAAGCCCCGAAGGACCCCCCAAAATAAAATCTAGAGGTGCCCTTGCTCAATTAATTCCGCTTCTGGTTTTTTTTTGCAACCGGGCACCAGAGAGAGCGAAGAAATTTATTTCCGCCGCCTTAATTTTCTGCCCAGTCCCTCTTACCCATGTTGACATCATCTTGGTTTGTTCTGCTGCCCGAACGCTCCAGCTGAGTTTTTTTTGGGGGGTGGTGGTGGAAACAGAGAACTAGCCTGGTTTTCCCCAGAGGCTCTCTTTAATTTGGGGGGGAGGGGGGTGCAGGGGGCATTTATATATAGGGCACTGAGGACGAGATAGTCCTTGCGGGTGGCCGGTAACCCCCCCCAAAAAGAGCCTCTAAAAGCAGCCAGCAAACTCGAATGTGGTGTTCTTTGCAAGCCAATGTTTATGGGGACCCAGATTGTTGGGGGGCAATTAAGCTGTCTTTGTAATAATGCCGCTTGGGGTGTGTGTGAAAGCCCTAATAAGCAGGCATATACATAGAATGAAGGCTACTGCTAAGCTTGTAAGCCGCCCTGAGTTTTCGGAGAAGGGTGGGATATAAATGGAATTAAAATAAAATAAAATAAAATTAGTGCAGGTTCGAGTCCCACCAGGCTCAAGGTTGACTCAGCCTTCCATCCTTCCCAGGTAGGTAAAATGAGGACCCAGATTGTTGGGGGCAATTAAGCTGACTTTGTAATAATGCCGCTTGGGGTGTGTGTGAAAGCCCTAATAAGCAGGCATACACATAGAATGAAGGCTATTGCTAAGCTTGTAAGCCGCCCTGAGTCTTCAGAGAAGGGCGGGATATAAATGGAATAAAAATAAAAATAAAAAATAAATAAAAATAAATCTGGAACTGATGTGCGGTCTGCATCTGCTGCCGACCGCCTTTACCTTCTCTCCGGCATGTTGGTTCCGAAACCTAGATAACTTGACGGCTCCCTTGAAGTTCGTTCTGTACCTGAAATGAATAGTGTCTCCGTGTCAGTTTGGGTTTCTGTCCCAGGCAAAACCGGAAAACTTTTATTCTTAGTTCACTTGATCCGTGAGAACAATTCACCGGTGGAACAACCTGCCTCTAGAAGCGGTGAATGCTCCAACCCTGGAAGTTTTTAAGAACAGCCTTGTTTTTTTTCTGAAATGGGATAGGGCAGGGGTGGGAAACCTGGACTCTTTTAGGACTCGCGGACTTCAGCTCCCAGAATTCCTCAGCCAGCCACACTGAGGGGAAAGGGAGAGGTTTCCAAGCTGAGCCAGGCTGGGAGTTGAAGTCCACAAGTCATGAAGGAGCCATAGTTTCCCCCATGCTGGCTCAAGAATTCTGGGAGTTGAAGTCCACAAGTCATGAAGGGGCCATAGTTCCCCCATGCTGGCTCAGGAATTCTGGGAGTTGAAGTCCACGAGTCATGAGGGGGACATAGTTCCCTCATGCTGGCTCAGGAATTCTGGGAGTTGAAGTCCACGAGTCATGAGGGGGACATAGTTCCCTCATGCTGGCTCAGGAATTCTGGGAGTTGAAGCCCACCGGTCATGAAGGGGCCATAGTTCCCTCATGCTGGCTCAGGAATTCTGGGAGTTGAAGTCCACGAGTCATACAAGAGCCCAGGTTGCCTACCCCTGGTCTAGAATCTCCTGCCTGAGCAGGGGGTTGGACTAGATGACCCCCAAGGTCCCTTCCAACTTTACTATTGTTCTCTTAGAGGACCCTTTCCAGATTGTTGGAGCTTCAGATCATACATAAACAAGACACAGACGCACACAGAAACCGAGAGAGAGACTTCTTCACTTGCAACCATTTGTTTAGTGACTGTCCGAAGTTTACGACGGCATTGAAAAAAAGTGACTTGTGACCATTTTTTACAACTTCGACTGTTGCGGCATCCCCAGGGTCAGATGATCAAAATTCAGGCCCTTGGCAAATGACTCATATTTGTGAGGGTTGTAAGCACGAGGACCCGTCTTCCTGTGCTGTTGCCACTTTGAATGGCCGCTAAACGGATGGTTATAAGTCGCATTACCAGCCACTTTGAGGTAGGGAGGATTTGGTGTCCGGGTTAAAAAGGAAATAAACACCGGATAAACTCAGTGGCCGGGTGTGTTTTATTTATATTGTCTACCTTTGACAAAAGGCTGTATTTAGTGTTCCTTGGAGACAGTAGCTCTCTTGTGTAAATATACAACCCGCCTTGATCCGTCTGGGGAAGGGTCACCAATTCCTGCCTCCGATTCCTGCAGGAACTGAATTTGCTTTCAAACCGCTGATTTTAAAACGAAATAAATCCCAGCATTTGGAGCTTACGACCGTGCTACCTTCTTCGGTAGGACAAATTGGGTATATTTTATTCCTTTCTTTAACTTTTGCACGCTGTTAAACACACACACACACACACACACACACACACTAAAATTCAGAGTGAGTTTGGGATCGGATAAGATTCGCTCAGCCTGGTGTATTCAACCTGCTACAGCTAGTGACTCGATTTACAACGGTTTATCTAGTGACCGTTCGAAGGTACCACGGCGCTGGAAAAAAAAGCAGCTTTTTTTTTCATGCTTACAACGGTTGGGGCATCCCTGGGGTCACGCAATCAGAATTCGGACGCTTGGCAACTGGTTCACGTTTGCGACGGTGGCAGCGTCCCGGGATCCCCTTTTGCAACCTGCAGTGATTCACTTAACAACGGTGGCGAAGAAGGTCCTAAAAATGGGGCAAAATTCAGTTAACGTCTGTTGGGCTCAATTGTGCGTGGCTGAAAACAGCAGAGCTAGCAAAGGAACACAAGCTGCAAACACGTTGAATTTTTAAATGATTTTTTTTTAAAAAAATAATAGTAATAATTGCTCATTCTTCCTCTCCCAGGTGTGAAAATGAGGGTGGTTTCCTGCGTCTTCCTGGCCTCCCTGCTGGAAGCTGCATTTGCACAAGAGGACCCCAATACTTACACGGTAAATGTTCCAAATCAAAGCTTGCGGGGTCCCTATTGCTGAAACAGGAGAGAGAGGAGATTTGCACAAAAAGATTTTTGTCATCCACAATCCCGAATTGCATCCTTGGTGGGGATATCAAGAACAGGGGGGCCCTCTGCATGCTGGATTCAGACTCAACTTTTGTCCAGATTTTCTGGGCAAGACCAGTGTGTTTGTGTGTGTGTGCGTGTGTGTGTGTGCACATGCATGCCTAAAATACCCTGTGTCTCTCTCTCTTAGCCTAAACTACCCTGCAGGGTTGATGTTAGGATATGGAGATATGTTAAGTGGATGACCGCTCTTTTTCAGTTAGTAACCTGGCTCTGAAGGCAGAGAGGAAATGGGGCATTAAGAAAAACACTTCCCATCTTTTAGGATAGAAGTGGCTGCGATCCTATCCTAGATCTAGGAATCTGACCCGTTTCTTTCCAACTTTCCTAATTTCTCCCCGTCGTAGGAATGCACGGACGGCTATCAGTGGGACTCCGAAACCCAGCACTGCAAAGGTACAGCTCAGCCCCCAGACCCCGTCTTTCAAATCCTGGGTTAAATGGTTGTGGGAAAGGGACTTGCGAGTGAACAGCGGGGTGGAGGGAAAAAACTGCTAAGCTTGTAAGCCGCCCTGAGTCTTCGGAGAAGGGCGGGATATAAATGGAATTAAAAACAACAACAACAACAATAACAGAAAAGAGTGGGTTTTTCAAGCTCTCCAATCTGTCTGCCTCGAGAAAGAACAGATGGAAACTAATCCAGGAGAGAAGCAACCTAGAGCTAAGGAGAAATTTCCAGACAGTGAGAACAATTAATCAGTGGAACAGCTGGCCACCAGAAGTTGTGGGTGCTCCATCACTGGAGGCTTTTAAGAAGAGAATAGACACTTGCCTGGAATGGTATATGGTCTCCTGCTTCAGCAGGGGGCTGGACTAGAAGACCTCCGAGGTCCCTTCCAGCTATTCTGTTATTCTGAGTTCCAAAAACAGGGCAGGCTTCCAAACTTCACCCAGAATGTTGAAATACTGACATGTCAAGCTAAGTTTACTAAAGTTTGACGGCGTTAGTTTGTGCTGTCGCCTCAGTCCAGCTCTTTACGTTAGTCTGAAGTTAGTTGCATAAGTAGTCCTTGACTTACAACTGTCCATTTAGCTACTTTGAGTTTACAACAGCACTGAAAAAAATTGACTGATGATCGGTCCTCGCACTTATGACCGTCACAGCATTCCCAGGCTCACGTGGTCAAAATTTGGGCACTCGGTAGCCGGTCACAGCATCCCGGGCTCGCCATTTGCGACCGTCCCAGGCAGATTCCGACGAGCCAAGTCGATGGGGAAAGCTGGATTCGTTTAACGACTGCCCGGTTCACTGAACGGTTGCACTGATTTGCTTAACAACCGCGACGAAGCGGTCGTAAAATCGGGCAGGATTCCCTTCACTCCCTCGCTTAGTAATGCCGCGTCCGGTTGTAAACCGAGAACTGTCTGTAGGGTGCCAAGGCAGGGAATGAGTTCCTTGGGTCAGGGGGTTTAACGGGTTGTGTGAACTGGGTAGTGGGTCAGGATCGGGGGTTGTGGTCAGGTTTTTAGTTTCAGAGACGTTTCTGCCTGTCTAGACATTAACGAATGCGAGACCATCCACCATGCTTGCAAGGGGGAGATGAAATGCATCAACCATTATGGGGGATACCTCTGCCTCCCGCGTTCCGCCTCCGTCATCAACGACGTCAATGCCGAACGAGCTCCTCTGGACAGCCCCCCAAGGCCAAGACCCCGCCCGCCGCCCCAGCCCTCCGTCCGACCTCACACTTGTGCCCAAGGTTACGAGCCGGATCGGCACGGATCGTGCGTGGGTGAGTCGGCCGGGCCTAAATTCCAAGACAGAAAGAAAAAAAAAGAGACACTGTGTTTGTGTGTGTGTGTTTGGTTTGTTTTAAAATGGCTCGGCTGCGCTCGCTGTGTCAAAGAAGGATCCTGCGTGCAGATGTTGCTGAAAATAAATTGAATAAAGGCTAGAAAACGGTGTCTCTCAAACCTCAGTAGCTGGAAGATGGGTGGACTTCAACTCCCAGAATTCCCCAGCCAGCTTCCTAAATTCTGCCCAGTGCCACAAGTTCGATCCTGACCAGCTCCTTCTGAGGTTGGTAAAATGAGGACCTGTAAAAATGAGGACTCTGCAAACCACTTAAGAGAGGGCTGTAGAGCAATAAGCCTACCATGCTATTGCTATTTTCCTTCCTTCCTTCCTTCCTTCCTTCTTTCCGTCGGTAAAATGAGGACCCAGATTTTTGGTGGCAATATACCGACTGTAAACAGAGGGCTATAAAGCACCGTGAAGAGACATATAAGTCTACATGCTTTTTTTTTTTGCTGTTGCTATTCTTTCGCTTTTCATCCTGCTGGTGACCACCTCCGTTTCCCCCCCCCCCACAATCCTGGATTCCAATCTGCCTTTTTTTTTTGTGTGTGTGTGTGTCCCCCTCCAGACGTGGACGAGTGTGAATACGATTTGCACGACTGCCAGCCCAGCCAGCAGTGCATCAACACCATCGGTAGTTTTCATTGCCAGTGCCCGGATGGCTATCGGAAGATCGGCACGGAGTGTGTCGGTAAGTGAATCGCACACACTCGGGCTTGTGTCATTCACTGTTTAGTCAGTGCATTGTCGGGCACAGGGGTCGCCAGAGGACCCCTTTAAGCATTTTATTTATTTAGGAAATTGATATTGCCGCCTACTCGCACATGGCGACTCGAGGCGGCTTGCACGGATATGTAACTTCATAATTCAGAAATTCCTGCTGAGTTTTCCCCTTTTTTCCCGCTACAGACATCGACGAATGCCGTTACCGCTATTGTCAACACCGTTGTGTCAATTCCCCAGGATCTTTCACTTGCCAGTGTGAATCCGGATTTCAGCTGGCCAGTAACAACCGCTCGTGTGTGGGTAAGAGAAAACTCGCTCCCTGGAAGTCCCATGCAGGCGGTCCTTGACTTACGACCATGACCGAGCCCAAAATTTACGTCGCTAAGCGAGACGGTGGTTAAGTGAATTTTGCTCCCTGATATGACCTTTCTTGCCTCCATTGTTAAGTGAATCGTCGCACTTGTTCAGTTAGCGACACGGTTGTTAAGTGAATCTGGCTTCCCCCCCGATTGACTTTGCTTGCCGGAAGGTTGCAAAAGGGGGATCACGTGATCCCGGGGACCCTGCAACTGTCGGGAGTACATGCCAGTTGCCAAGCCTCCTTGGATCATGCGATCATAGGGACGCTGCAACGGTCGTCAGTGTGAAAAACGGTCTGAAGTCACTTTTTTCCAGGGCCGTTGTAACTTCGGACGGTCATTAAATGAACTGTCCTCAGTCAAGGACTGCCTGCCCAGCGCTCCTTCCGTTCAAGAGACCCAATTTCTGATCAAAACACACATTCAGGTTTGGGACAGGTCCACAGAATCTAAAACCATAAGATCGGAGGGGCCCGCCTGGCCGTGTCTCTTGAATAGACTACTGCAGTGCGTTCTGCATGGGGCTGCCCTTGAGGAGTATCCAAAAGCTTCAACCGGGGCAAAAAAACCCAAGCAAGGCAGGCAGTTACGGCCACCTGCACGTGTCACACCTCACCTCTGCCAGCTCCGTGGCTTGCCAGTTTTGCTTCTGGGTCCGTGTGTTGGCTGGGGAATTCTGGGATTTGAAGTCGAGTTTGAAAAACACGGCATTAACCCGTCATTTAGTGCTTTGAAGGACCCAGGGTGTGTTTTAAAGAGAAGGGAATGGCCCTCCAAGCCAGACCTTCCCTATTTTAAGCCTTTTAGCAGTGTACAAACACTTAGGGTCAAGTATTATGGGATGTAAAGTCTGACTTTTGTGCAACCTTCCACCCCTCCCCAGATGTGAACGAGTGCGAGATGGGGGCCCCTTGCAAACAACGCTGCTTCAACACTTACGGCACTTTTATCTGCCGTTGCAACCAAGGATACGAACTGGACCACGACGGCTTTACCTGCAAAGGTAGGCGGGGCTTAGCCCCACCCCTTTACCCTTCCCACACCTTGTGGCAAGCTCCTCCCCCTGCCTCTTTGCTCTTTGCTGGTGGGTGCTGTGGGGGGAAAAACAGGAGGAGAAAAAAAGAAGAACAGATAAATTTGCCGCCTGGAGTTATTTATAAAGATATTTTTAATTTTTTTTTAATTATTATTGAGCGTATGGCATACAGGAAGTCCTCAGCGTATGAGCACCACGGGGCCCAAAATTGCTGCTGCTAAGTGACACGGGTGGTTCAGTGAGATTTGCTCCCATTTTACGACTTTTCACGCCACGGTTGTTAAGTGAATCGCCGAAGCTGCTCAATTAGTAAGCCGGTTGTTAAGCGAATCTGCCTTCCCCCCATTGACTTTGCTTGTCGGAAGGTCGCAAAAGGGGATCACGTGATCCCGGAGAGACTGCCACCATCGTAAATGTCTCAATTTTGATCCGCTGAACATGGGGATGCTGCACCGGTCGTAAGTGCGGGGAAAAAACCCCGGTCGTTTTTCTGTGCCGTTATAACTTTGAACAGTCACTGTTGTAAGTCAAGGACCAGCTGAGCAAGGTCAACTGGCGTTTTTACACACAGTAGAAATTTTGGCAGCCCACAATTTGAAATAAAAGTGAGATATAAATAAGTAAATCAATAAATAAAGGCCAAGGGTGGGGAATCTGGGCTGTTTTAGGACTTGTGGATTTCAACTCCCAGAATTCCTGAGCCAGCATGGCTGGCTCAGGAATTCTGGGAGTTGAAGTCCACAAGTCGTAAAACAGCCCAGCTCCTGGCTCAGGAATTCTGGGAGTTGAAGTCCACAAGTCGTAAAACAGCTCAGCTCCTGGCTCAGGAATTCTGGGAGTTGAAGTCCACAAGTCATAAAACAGCCCAGGTTCCCCACCTAGACTTACAACCATTTGTTTAAAGTCACAACGGCACTCCAAAGAGGCTTAAAACCCATTCCTCGCCCTTACGACAGTCGCAGCATCCCCATAGCCACGCAATCAAAATTCGGGCGCTTGGCCACCGTATTTACGACGGTGGCCACGTCCCCGGGGTCACCTCTTCTCCATTTGCGGCCCTCCCAGCCGACAAGGGCTTCCGACAAGCCATGTCAGCCGGAGGAGCCGGCTTCGCTTAACGACCGCCTGTGTCCCTTCACCGCAGTGATTCGCTTAACTACCGTGGCCGAAGCCCTCAAAATTGGCCGTGACTCATCGAACCAGCGCCTCGCTTAGCAACCGAAATGGCGGTCGTAAGTCGTGGCCGACCGATAACAACCCCTCCTTTCTTTCTCTCCTTCCTGCCCAGACGTGGACGAATGCAGCTATTCGAACTACTTGTGCCAGCACCAGTGTGTGAACAAACCTGGTCACTTCTCCTGCGTTTGTCCTCAAGGTTACAACCTCGTGAACACCCGGCTTTGCCAAGGTAGCCAAGCGAAAAAAGGAGAAAAGGGAATTTTTGACATGGCGGATGGGTGGAACAGAAATTGTGGGCGCTTCGTCACTGGAGGTTTTTAAGAAAAGACTGGACAGTCGCTTGTCTGAGAGGGTCTAGGGCAGGGGTAGGCAACCTTGGCTCTTTTATGATTCATGGACTTCAACTCCCAGAATTCCTGAGCCAGCCTGGCTCAGCTTGGAAACCTCTCCCTTTCCCCTCAGCGTGGCTGGTTCAGGAATTCTGGGAGCTGAAGTCCACAAATCATGAGGGGGCTAAGTCTGAAGACCCCTGGTTTAGTGCATAGGCCAGGGGTAGGCAACCTTGGCTCTTTGATGACTCATGGACTTCAACTCCCAGAATTCCTGAGCCAGCATGGCTCAGCTTGGAAACCTCTCCCTTTCCCCTCAGCGTGGCTGGCTCAGAAATTCTGGGAGTTGAAGTCCACAAGTCATGAAGGAGCCAAGGTTGCCTACCCCTGGTCTAGGGTCTCGCTGCTTTGAGCAGGGGGCTGGACTAGAAGACCTCCAAGGTCCCTTCCAGCGCCTGTTCTGTTCTAAGGTTGGGCGACCTGGTTGGGGGGGGGTCTCAGATTACAAAATGGTTTCTCGCCTCCCTGAAGGGATGGAAATCCTTTCAGCCAGACTAGAAAACATTTCGGGAAGCTTGAGGAGAAAATCCAAGAAGAGCGACTGGCAAGGCTGATTGAGGAAAAAGCAAAAATAATTTTGGCAGCGTTTTAGCGCTGGGTTTTTAAAAATTTTTTCCCCTCCTTTCCTTTCTCTCCTCTTCTTCCCCTGCCCTCGTCTTCCTGTTTCTTTTCCTTCCTTCTTCCTTTCCTCCCTGCTCTTCTCCTTTTTACCTGCCTACCCTCCTTTTGTTTCCGTCTCCTTCCTTCCTTTCACCTTCCTTTCTTCCTTCCCTCTCTGTCTCCTTCATCTTCCTTCCTTCCCTCCCTCCCTGTCTCCTTCCTGTCTTTCTCCTTCATTTCTTCCATCTGTCTCTTTCCTTCCCTCCTTCCCTCCCTTTGTCTTTCTCCTTCCTTTCTTCCATCTATCTGTCTCCTTCCCTCCCTCCCTCTGTCTCCTTCCTGTCTTCCTCCTTCATTTCTTCCAACTCTATCTCTTTCCTTCTTTCCCTCCTTCCCTCCCTCTGTCTCCTTCCTCTTTCTCCTTCATTTTTTCCATCTCTCTGTCTCCTTCTTTCCCTCCCTCCCTCCTTCCTGTCTTTCTCCTTCATTTCTTCCATCTCTATCTGTCTCCTTCTTCTTTCCCTCCCTCCCTCCCTTTCTTTCTTCCTTCCTTCTTCCCTCCCCCCTCCATTTCTTTTCCTTCCTTCCTTCCTTCCTTCCTTCCTTCCTTCCTTCCTTCCTTCCTTCCTTCCTTCCTTCCTTCCCACTATATCTGTCTCCTTCATGTTCCTTCCCTCCCTCCCTTTCTGTAACCTTTCTATCTTTCTCCTTCCTATCTTCCATCTCTCTCTCTCTCTCTCTCTCCTTCTCTTTCCTCCCTCCCTTTCTGTCTCCTTCCTGTCTTTCTCTTTCCTCCCTCCCTCCCTCCCTCCATCTTCTCTGGCACCCGCAGACATTAACGAATGCGAGTCAGGCAGCCATCAGTGCACGGAGTCCCAGAACTGTGTGAACTTTCACGGAGGGTATCGGTGTGTGGAGAAGAAACTCTGTCAGGAGCCCTACATCCACGTCTCTGAAAAGTGAGCAGGGACAGGTCTTTGGGGGGGGGGTGTAGCAGTGGAGGGGAGAAGCAGAGGAATTGTAAACAGGCCTGGTCATGCTTGCGTGGGGCACAAAGGCTCCTTTATATGCCCGCCCAGAGTCAGTCTCGTGGGGCAGCTTGCAAACTGCGACGAACTAGCCTGCAGGATTTCTGGCCCCGCAGAAAGTGGCGAGAGGCACCTAGGTAGCCGAGGAAGAAATAAAGGCCGCGCAAGCCTCCACATGTGGTGGCAGTCTACCCTTTGAGCATCAGTGTGGTTAAAAAAGAAAGAGTGGCATTCTATCTGGTTGGCATCCTCAGGCATTGCCCTACGTGGTGGGAACCCAAATTCAGGGAGGAAAGGAAGGGAGGGAGGGAGGAAGGAAGGAAGGAAGGAAGGAAGGAAGGAAGGAAGGAAGGAAGGAAGGAAGGAAGGAAAGGAAGGAAGGAAGGAAGGAAGGAAGGAAGGAAGGAAGGAAGGAAGGAAGGAAAGGAAGGAAGGAAGGAAGGAAGGAAGGAAGGAAGGAAGGAAGGAAAGAAGGGGAAAGGAAAGGAAAGAAGGGAAGGAAGGAAGGAAGGAAGGAAGGAAGGAAGGAAGGAAGGAAAGGAAGGAAGGAAGGAAGGAAGGAAGGAAGGAAGGAAGGAAGGAAAGAAGGGGAAAGGAAAGGAAAGAAGGGAAGGAAGGAAGGAAGGAAGGAAGGAAGGAAGGAAGGAAGGGGAAAGGAAAGGTAAGAAAGGAAAGAAGGGAAGGAAGGAAAGGAAGGAAGGAAGGAAGGAAGGGGAAAGGAAAGGTAAGCTAAGAAAGGAAAGAAGGGAAGGAAGGAAGGAAGGAAAGGAAGGAAGGAAGGAAAAGGAAAGGAAAGCTAAGAAAGGAAGGAAGGGTAGAAGGAATGAAGACAGGAAGGAGACAGAAGGGGAGGGAGAGAAGGAAGGAAGACAGGAAGGAAGACAGGAAGGAGAGAGGGAAAGAAGGAAGATGGAGGAGACGGATACAGAGGGAAGGAAGAAATGATCGCAACCATCCACCTTCCTGTTGCAGCCGCTGTCTTTGCCCGACCACAAACCCTCTTTGTCGCGATAAGCCTTCTTCCGTTATCTACCGCTATATGAGCATCTTGGCTGATCGGCCAGTGCCCTCGGACATTTTCCAGATTCAGGCTACCACCTTCTACCCAGGAGCTTACAACACCTTCCAGATCCGCTCAGGCAACGAGGATGGAGAATTTTACATCCGGGTAAGTCCGTATCCTAGCAACAGCCAATCACAGTCTTTTTTTTCTTTATTTTTTGGAATGATGCTTTGCCAGCAAGGTTACTCTGGTACCCGGCTTCCTAACACTGATTCTTTAGGACAGGGGTCTCCAAACATGGTAGCTTTAAAACTTATGGACATCAATTCCCAGAATTCCCCAGCCAGCATCGCTGGCTGGGGAATTCTGGGAGTTGAAGTCCACAAGTTTTAAATTTGCCAAGTTTGGAGATTCTTGCTTTAGGAGTATTAATATATTTTATCGAAGCGGTCAGTTGCTTGGTCTGACCTTCTCATAGCAGCGCTTTTGATCCCTCTGGGCGGAAAAGTCAGCTCTTAATTAAATGATGATCATCACAAAGCGACTGGAGTGCTTTGCATCCCGTTTGGGGGGGGGGGAAAGGTCTCGTTTATAGGCAGTCCTTGACTTACGACCGTAATTGGAACTAGAATATCCGTTGCTAAACAAGGCGGTGTGTTCAGTAAATCATGCCTGAGTAAATGACATCTTTTGCAAAAAAAAAACAGTGTAAAATCAGGTCAGTCGCATTGCCAACTCATTTGACGGCTTCCGAGTTTCCGCTCCATTACGCGGCCGTAACCTGAGGACTACCTGCAAATTGAGTTGAACCCATTTTCCCAGGCTGGGGTGTGTGTGTGAGCTTCTGTTTCCCGGATTGTTTGAAACTTAAATCCTTCTTCTGAACTCAACGGCCGGCTTCTCACAATCTGTTTCCTCGGCAGCAAATCAGCAACATCAGCGCCATGCTGGTCCTATCCCGGCCGGTGTTGGGTCCCCGTGAGTTTGTGCTGGATTTAGAGATGGTCACCGTCAATAATCTGATGAGCTATCAAGCCAGCTCGGTGCTTCGCCTCACCGTCTTCGTGGGGGCTCATCCGTTCTAGCGGGGGCAGATCTCCTGGCGTGGCAAGCAAGGGGGTAAGTTGGCTTTGGGATAGGGTGGAAAGTGGTTGGGGGGGGGTCTCCAGTGAAGAGGAGAGCATAGCACTGGGGTTAGAATCTCTGCTTTGCATGCAGGAGATCTCAATTTCAATAATTTGGGGTCAAAGCACCGGAGGGCAGGACAAGAAACAATGGATGGAAACTAATCAAAGAGAGAAGCAACCTGGAATTAAGGAGAAAGTTCCTAACAGTGGGGACAATTAACCAGTGGAACAGCTTGCCACCAGAACTTGTGGGTGCTCCCTCACTGGAGGTTTGCAAGAAGAGACTGGACATTCACTTGTCTGAGATGTGATAGGGTCTCCTGCAAGGGGCTGGACTAGAAGACCTCCGAGGTCCCTTCCAGCTCTATGTTGAGTGACGGATTGATTGGCACTTTTCACCGTTATAAATGCTGCAACAACACCCCTCTGGTCATGGGATCCAAATTCTGACACTTGGCAGCTGACTCATACTTATGACGGACGCAGTGTCCTGGGGCCACGTGATTGCCTTTGGCGACCTTCCGACAAGCAAAGCCGATGGGGAAGCCAGATTCACTTAACAACCGTGTCGCTAACTTAACAATTGCAGTGTTTCACTTCGCTTCACTCTGAAGCAAGAAAGGTCATAAAATGAGGCAAAACTCCCCACTTGTCTCGCTTAGCCACAGAAATTGCCGTAGGTCAATTAATCAATCAGAATGGAGCTGGAAGGGACCTTGGAGGTCTTCTAGTCCAACCCCCTGCTCAAGCAGACCAGGGGTAGGCAACCTTGGCTCTTTTAGGACTCATGGACTTCAACTCCCAGAATTCCTAAGCCAGCCACGCTGAGGAGAAAGGGAGAGGTTTTCAAGCTGAGCCATGCTGGCTCAGGAATTCTGGGAGTTGAAGTCCGCAAGTCAGGAAGGGGCCATAGTTCCCCCATGCTGGCTCAGGAATTCTGGGAGTTGAAGTCCACGAGTCAGGAAGGGGCCATAGTTCCCCCATGCTGGCTCAGGAATTCTGGGAGTTGAAGTCCACGAGTCAGGAAGGGGCCATAGTTCCCCCATGCTGGCTCAGGAATTCTGGGAGTTGAAGTCCACGAGTCAGGAAGGGGCCATAGTTCCCCCATGCTGGCTCAAGAATTCTGGGAGTTGAAGTCCACGAGTCATGAAGGAGCCATAGTTCCCCCATGCTGGCTCAAGAATTCTGGGAGTTGAAGTCCGCAAGTCATGAAGGTGCCATAGTTCCCCCATGCTCACTCAGGAATTCTGGGAGTTGAAGTCCACGAGTCAGGAAGGGGCCATAGTTCCCCCATGCTGGCTCAAGAATTCTGGGAGTTGAAGTCCACGAGTCAGGAAGGGGCCATAGTTCCCCCATGCTGGCTCAGGAATTCTGGGAGTTGAAGTCCACCAGTCATGAGGGGGCCAAGATTTCCTACCCCTGATCTATGCCATCTCAGACAGATGCTTGTCCAATCTCTTCTTTAAAACCTCCAGTGATGGAGCATCTAGAACAGTGATGGCGAACCTTTTAGAGACCGAGTGCCCAAACTGCAACCCAAAACCCACTTACGTATCACCGGGTGCTGGGTGGGTGTGGCCCATTGGGTGGGCGTGGCTGCGGTGGTATTGGCAGACTGGCTGGGACTAAAAAGTTCAATCCATCAATTCCAACTTTGCGAGATCTTTTTTTTCCCACGAGAAAGTTAAAATTGATTGAACCCTTTTTTTTTTTGCACACGGCGGCGGAGGCCTAAAGCGAAAAGGTTTTATAAAACCCAGCTGAAGGCCTAGGACTGGGGCGACGGTGCGCGTGCCCACGGAGAGGGCTCTGCGTGGCACCTGTGGCACCCGTGCCATAGGTTCACCACCACGGATCTAGAACTTCTGGAAGGGAAGCTGTCATCCCTGGGCCTCACCTTCCCCAATGGCAGAATAAATTTAGCTCATTGTGCGGCGGGCCTTGTCCAAGCTCTTCAAAGAGCTGATCCATCGGAAACCTGACATCTCTCTTGCAGAAACGTCTTGTCCAAGGTGGAGGAACGACCCAACAACAAAAAAAGGACACAACTGCTGCTGCTGCTGGGAAGAAGAAAAAAAAAGAGGTTTGACGGTCCCACGGTTTTCCCCAGCAACTGTCTACCAGAATCACCAATTCCCAGAACTGGATGAGTCCCGCAGAACCAGATCCTTAAGCTTAAAGAGATGATGTTTGTGGCCATCCTGGACCCAAGCCACCCTTCCTTAGCATCGCTTCTTGACCCGTTTTAACGCCGGCCAATAACGCAACCTTTGTCTCCTATTCCCAAGGGTGGACAACTGCATAGGGGTAGGAGGACCCATCCTCACGCTTGGGACGGAGGGAGGAAATTTGAACCTTTCCGTAGAAGTGCCCTTTTTATTTCTCTGGTTCAAAGAGAAAATGAGAGAGAGAGAGAGAGAGAGAAAAGACTTAACAAGATTTAGTAAAAGTTTGGGATTTTTGGGGAGGGGGAAAAGAAAGACCGAGGAAGCCGTTTGTGATGTCTGGTTTGGGGAGGGTTTGAAATGGGAAGAGGGCGAATGAGCGCAGGTCTTGTAAATGCAGCCTTTGGAAAAAATGGTTCAGGTCTTGGGTCAGCTGTGGGAAGACTGGCTTTAGTCAAAGGGCAATGGTTGAACTGGTTGACTTTTGCAGACGTTTGGGGTAAAGTTATCTCTGTTTTAAGGGAGGGCAGAGCAGAAGAGCACAGAGGTGGATCTTGCTTGGCTCGGCGGCTAAGTAGGATCAGATGATGCCACTCACGTGGGAGATGATCAGAAAGAATTGAAGTCCCCAAGTCTTAAAAGTTGCCAAGGTTGGACGCTCCTCCCTGAGACCATGGCATCTCAACCTTGGCAGCTTTAAGACAGGTGGATTTCAACTCCCAGAATTCCCCAGCCAGCATGCTTTCAGAAGGGGGAGGCATCAACTCCTAGAATTCCTCAGCCAGGCTGGCTGAGGAATTCTGGGAATTGAACTCCACAAGTCTTAAAAGTTGCCAAATCTGAAGACCCCCTGCTTAACTCAAAATAGCCTCTGAGCCTAACTGGATTTGTTCTCCCAAGGTCTGAAAAATCCTGGGTGGAATTAGAGCATCACGACTAAAAAAAAGACACTAATTTCGACTCGGAGATTAAAAACTAATATTTGCCTTTCGAATATTACGAATTCTTCCAGTGGTCACGGGGCTAAGGATTGCGAGCTGTTTATTTTTCTCTCTGACTGCCTAAAAGTTTTTGCTCTTCTTCCCACCTATAATATTTGAAAGTGTCAAACAAACAAATGACTCTTCTTGGAAGTCTGAATATTACTGGGGATCCAAAAACAGTAAATTTCTTTTTTAAAAAAACACCAAAACACCCCCCCAAAAAACAAAATATAATCCGGCCCCTTTCTACATTGTTTTTAAGCTCCAGTTTCTAATCAAGGAGGGTCAGTTTAAAAAAAAACATGGAAGGCTGAAATGTGGTTTGGGAAATTAAGCTTTATTAAATAAACCATTGTTGGCTGGGTTCACTCATGATGGCTTGGGATGCTGTTAGGAAATTGGAAAAGGGCCCGGCTGCGTTAGACCAGAAGTTCTCATTTCCTGCATTTGTCAATGATAGGCAGTCCTTGACTTATGACCAAAATTTGCATTTGGGAAGGAGGGAGGGAGGAGGAAGAAGACATTAAGAGAAGGAAGGAAGGAAGGAAGGAAGGAAGGAAGGAAGGAAGGAAGGAAGGAAGGAAGGAAGGGAGATATTGTGGGAAAGAAAGAAGACATTAAGAGGAGGAAGGAAGGAAAGAAAGGAGATATTGTGGGAAAGATGTCCTAGAAGACATTAAGAGGAGGAAGGAAGGAAGGAAGGAAGGAAGGAAGGAAAGGAGATATTGTGGGAAGGAAAGGAGGGAGACGGGAGAAAGGAAGGAAGGAAGTAAAGGACAGAAGGAGGGAGGGAAGGAAAGATTGTGGGAAGGAAAGGAGGGAAACATCGGGGGGGAAGGAAGGAAAGGAAAGGAAGGCAGTTGGAAGAAAGGTGAGAACGCTCATTTTTAAAAATTACTAGAAATTTTATTGGAGTATTAAGACAATTTTCTTAGGACTTTATTAGCATTTGAGTATATTTCTAAGGTTGCTTTCAATCAAACAGGACACAGCTAGGCAGGATTGGGCACCGAAGGGAACATCCAGTAAGCCCATCTGGAGAAGGACTGTGTGTGTGTGTGTGTGTGTGTGTGTGTTTGTTTGAGTGTAGGCAGAGATGAAAACCCCCTTCCGGGCTGTGCAAGGAAGTGCGTGTTGGGGAAAAAAACCCTTTGCCTACTAGAGTTGAGGCATGCTCCTTTCCCGGTTTTACAAGAGGTGAGCAATTGTGTGAATTTTTCCTCTTAATCGACAGCACAGTAAATGTCGTTATTTTATTCCTCTTTCTCTGATTCTCTCTCACACACACGCACACAGCCAGCGCACACTTCTCACAGCCTTTTGACGTTCAAGGCAGTGGTCCGGGTGTACAGTACAGTTGAGCCAACGTTTTGCTAAGAGAAGGACCCAGATTTCTGGAAAAAAAAAAAAAAAAAGAGGCAGGGGTTGTTTTAAAAAGGCAAATTCTACGGCTCATTCATTAATCCATCCAATTTATTGGGCCCCGCTCTCTAACAATCCCCATCAGCTTACAGGGAATCCTTGAGTTATGACCACGGCGGAGTTTATCCATCCCGGCCGCAAATCGTGATGGTTGCAAAATGGGTCACTTCACACACACACACACACACGACCCAGTTTTATGACTTTGGCTGTTAAGCAAAGGCGGCAGTCATTAAGCAAACCGTGGGGGTGGTTTCGCTGAAAACCCGAAATCACCTGATCAAAATTTAGACACTTGGCAACTGGCGTGTACTTATGTCGGTTGCAACATCCCGGCATTGCACGATTACAAAGATTGCCACCTTCCCAGTCAGCTTCCAACAAGCCAAGTCAAGGGTGGGGAGGGGAAACTGAATTCTCTTTAACGACCAAGAGATTCACTTAACAACCGGGGGGGGGGGGAGAAAAAAAAAGGTTGTAAAATTGGGCACTTATCTGCCTGGCTTAGCAATGAAAATCCTGGTTCCAATTGTAGCCGTAAGTCGAGGACTACCCAATATTCAGGGGGAGGAGGGGGCTGAGGAAGCTTGTGCAAAAGGGGGGGGGAAGAGGGGAAAGACACCCACACACACACACACACACACACACGCCCTCCAGCTCTAATCCTCACCTCTGCAATTGGCCGCATTTGATGTTGCTCAGAAGTTGCCCTTGACTTTCTGCATCGGGACACGCAGCGTAAGCCTCCATCAGGCTGAGAAAGAAGCGAAACAGCAGGTAAAGTTGCCAGCCCCCAACACTGACATGCCAAGGAGAATCCCCCCATGTTTCATCACACATGTGAATCTTCACACTTCGCCGCCTAGAATGGTGCTTTAAACTAGGGCACAACGCGGTCTGTTCTGCCAGCCACCGGCCTCTAAGCTAGCTTTTCTCAAACCTGACCAGCTGGAAGATGCTGTACGGCAACGGGTCTTCAAACTTGGCCCCTTTATGGCTTGTGGACTTCAACTCTCAGAATTCCTCAGCCAGCAGGGACCATATAAGCCAGGGGTCTTCCAACTTGGCCCCTTTATGGCTTGTGGACTTCAACTCCCAGAATTCCTCAGCCAGCAGGGACCACATAAGCCAGGGGTCTTCCAACTTGGCCCCTTTATGGCTTGTGGACTTCAACTCCCAGAATTCCTCAGCCAGCAGGGACCACATAAGCCAGGGGTCTTCAAACTTGGCCCTTTTATGGCTTGTGGACTTCAACTCCCAGAATTCCTCAGCCAGCAGGGACCATATAAGCCAGGGATCTTCAAACTTGACCCTTTTATGGCTTGTGGACTTTCAACTCCCAGAATTCCTCAGCCAGCAGGGACCACATAAGCCAGGGGTCTTCCAACTTGGCCCCTTTATGGCTTGTGGACTTCAACTCCCAGAATTCCTCAGCCAGCAGGGACCACATAAGCCAGGGGTCTTCAAACTTGGCCCTTTTATGGCTTGTGGACTTCAACTCCCAGAATTCCTCAGCCAGCAGGGACCATATAAGCCAGGGATCTTCAAACTTGGCCCTTTTATGGCTTGTGGACTTCAACTCCCAGAATTCCTCAGCCAGCAGGGACCATATAAGCCAGGGATCTTCAAACTTGGCCCTTTTATGGCTTGTGGACTTCAACTCCCAGAATTCCTCAGCCAGCAGGGACCATATAAGCCAGGGATCTTCCAACTTGACCCTTTTATGGCTTGCGGACTTTCAACTCCCAGAATTCCTCAGCCAGCAACGCCGATCGTCATACCTCGCGGGCGTTTTGTATTTTTCCAAAATGGCAGCCGCCTTCTCTCCGCTGAGCCCGCTGATCTGCATCAGTTGCCTTGCGAAGACTTCGTACACCGTCTGAGCCTGGGAAAGGGAAGCAGGGACGGGGTTCCAAAAAAAAGCAAAAAAAAGCGGGTGCGCTGGTTGTGTGAATGCAGCTGAGGACCTAGTTCAGCAAGGCTGCTTTTCTTCCCTCGTGTTTAAGCGAAATGTCTGGGCTAAATGCACGTAGCGGCGAAGGCACCAGATTACAGGCCGGGAGCCCCGAATTCAAATCCTGCCTTGGGCCAGCCCTGCTCTCTCCAGCCCTGGGAAGGAGGCAGTGACAAACCAGCCACAACCAACCACGACTGCAATTGAGTGGGAAAATTTCCACGGCTAAGCAAGACGGTGAAGTGAGCCTTGCCCCCTTTTAAGGCCATTCGTTGTTGCAGCTGTTTAAGGGAATCACGTAATTGTTAAATTTGCAACACGGCCGTTAAGGGAATCGGGCTTCTTCACTGCGTTGGCTTGTCAGAAGGTTCTCCTCTCCTGCTTGAGCAGGGGGCTGGACTAGAAGACCTCCAAGGTCCCTTCCAGCTCTACTCTATTCTAAAGGTCGCAAAAGGGGATCTTAGGGCCCTGAGACACGGCCGCCGTCGTAAACATGAGCCAGTTGCCAAGCGTCCCAATTTTGATCACACCGTTGTATCTTAAGTTGCTTTTTTCAGGGGCCGTTGTAACTTCAGCCGGTCGCTAAACGAATCGTCGTTAAGTCGAGGACGGCCTGTTGTTTTCCTGTTCAATCTGGGATCCTCCACACGGAAAGAACATGTTTATTTATTTTATTTATTTTATTACATTTATATACCGCCCTTTCCCGAAGGACTCAGGGCGGTTTACAGGGTGATTAAAAAACCAAGATACAAAAGTTAAAAACAAATTTAAAAAATTTGAGGTCCTTCCCTCTTGAGGTCCTTCCCATCATCTATTTTTTCAGCCCGCCCCCCCCCCCAAAAAATGCAACTCCTGCCGGATTCCTCACCTTGTTCTTTACAGCCCCTTCGTTAAATTCAGCGAAAGTCAGAAGCCTGCAGGTGCCTTCCATGGGCTGCAGGGGGCGCTCTTCCTCCAGTTCCTGTTTGGTACAGCTCAAGAGCATTTTGTCCTACAGGGGGAAAACAGGAAAATAATCCTCAGTAAGCAGCTCTTTTCTTTTAACTCTTCTTCCCACCCACCCCCAACTATTGGTCTATGTGTCTTTACAATCAGTCCTCCACTTACGACCCACTTACAGCCAATCCTCGACTTATGACTTACTCCCCCCCAGGGGAATTCTGGGAGTTGAAGTCCTCGTGTCTTAAAAGCATACTAGCTGTCAAGGGGGGGGGATTAACAAGTGTCTCGCTTAGCAGCTGAAATTTTGAGCTCAATTGTGGTCGTAAGTTGAGGACTCTCTGTAATGAACGAATGGAGAGCTGAACCTCTTTAATAGCTATAAGGACACGCAGAAGTTTAGAAGAGACGCTGTTCCAATCCTAACAAGAAATATCCAGAATTAAACCCGGAAGGTTTCACACCCAAAGTGGAAATCATAACGCCGGGGTAAGAGACTAGTCCTCATCAGGGCCAAGGAAGTCCCTATTGCTCCAAACTTACCCCGTACAGCCTGGTCAAGTGACGGGTCAGGATGGTCAGATAAGCAGCAGATTCCCGAATGTCACGGGTACGTTTGACGAAGAAGCCATCTATCACCTGAGGAAGATGAAGATGATGAAGGATGATCACGGCCATGCCCCAAACCCCTTTGGAGATTACAATTAGTGCAGCTGAAAGGAACAAGTTAAAGGCGTGGCAAAACCTGGGGCCAGATAGAAAGCAGGTTTACGGTCCGAATAACCCGAGTGGGAAGGGACCTCGGAGGTCATCTAATCCAACCCCCTGCTCGGGCAGGAAATCCATTACCGGTTCAGACAAAGCGTCATCCAGCCTCTTCTTTGGAAGCACCCACAACTTCTGGTGGCAAGCCGTTCCACTAGTTAATTGTCCTCGCTTTTGGGAAGTTTCTCCTTAATTCCAGGTTGCTTCTCTCCTTGATTAGTTTTCATCCGTTGCTTCTCGGCTTCCCTTCTGGTGCTTTGGAGAATAATTTGACACCACCACCCCCTTCCTCTTTGTGGCAGCCCCTCAAATATTGGAATATTGCTATTATGTCCCCCTTAGTCCTTCTTTTTCTCTAGACTAGCCATCGCCAATTCCGGCAACCGTTCCTTCATAGGTTTTAGCTTCCAGTTCCCTGATCCTCTTTGTTGCTTTTGGAGTTTGAGACGCCAAGTTTTCCCCTTTGCAGGTAAACCCAAAGGCGCTTTTCCAGGAGGCAACTGTGGACTTCCTTGTTCTTTCTTTGAAGACGTTTCGCTTCTCCTCCCAGAAGCTTCCTCAGCTCTGACTGGAGGGTGGGGGAAATGGGGGGATTTGTATTCCTTGCGGTCTGACCAGCCATCTGCAAGGAATATACTGTAAATCCCCACCCTCCAGTCAGAGCTGAAGAAGCTTCTGGGAGGAGAAGCGAAACGTCTTCAAAGAAAAAACAAGAAGGTCCACAGTTGCCTCCTGAAAAAGCACCTTTGGGTCAACCAGGACCTGGAGGAGGGAGAATCTCCATAGCCATTTGCAGGTGAACCTCACCTGAGTGTTGACAATAGCTTGTTGCAGAGTCTTTTCAGGAAGGCTGAGATGTTGCACAGAATTCGCATCTTCTACCAAGTAGATGGGGTGGGAAAGACCACACTGTCGCAGGCGGAACTGGATTCCAGGCATGACAAGAGGACGGGGTGGGTGGGTGGGGGGAAATGGGTGGATAGATGGTTAGGAACCAGAAATTAAATCCTGAGTGAAAGATGAACATTAGAACCTCAGTCAGGAATGGAAGATCTATTCCTAAGCAACGTAGAGCGAGACGTTATTGTGGGAGCAGGCCTGCTTCTACAATCTTTTTTTTTTTGCCACGGTTGTTAAGCAAATCCCTGTGGTCGTAAAGCGAACCACAAGGTTTTCTTGACAAGCGAGGTCAGCGGCGAATCCGGTGAGGGGAGTCGCTTAGCAAACCGTGGCAAGAAAGGTTTTAAAATGGGGGCAAAACTCATTTAACAACTGTATCACTTAGCAGCGGAAATTTTGGACTCCACTGTGGTCGCTAAGTCGAGAACTACCAGTACTGGAAATCTCACTTTCCAGGAAGCCGAGTTACAGACACCCACGCTTGATGGGTGATGCAAATCCAGGCCGGAATGCTTTCCAGTTAGAATGGAATTCCATGCGTCCAATTTATATAATTCCTTCCCAACTTCGTCGGGTCCTGAATTAAGAGGCCGCCACCTTTTGTTCACGAAAGCGACCGTCGATGATGCTGCCACACAAATCCGGCATCCGTTTCCGTTCTACCACATAGTCCAAAACCAGCTCACGAACCGTGGTTGGAGGCCGCTGCTCTGAAAAGGGAGATTAGAAGGGAGGATTTAAGGATTTAACCACAGGGAAGCCGAGATTGACATTCTCCGTTTAGGAACAAGGGTTTAGGTCAGGGGTAGGCAACCTTGGCTCTTTTATGACTCGTGGACTTCAACTCCCAGAATTCCTGAGCCAGAACAGCTCAGGGGCCATAGTTCCCTCACGCTGGCTGAGGAATTCTGGGAGTTGAAGTCCACGAGTCATGAAGGGGCCATAATTCCCTCATGCTGGCTGAGGAATTCTGGGAGTTGAAGTCCACGAGTCATGAAGGGGCCATAATTCCCCCATGCTGGCTGAGGAATTCTGGGAGTTGAAGTCCACGAGTCATGAAGGGGCCATAATTCCCTCATGCTGGCTCAGGAATTCTGGGAGTTGAAGTCCACGAATCATAAAAGAGCCCAGGTTGCCTACCCCTGGTTTAGGTCAACCAACCCCTGCCGGGAATTCTCACCCACCTGCCACCTGGGGCCTCCTCTCTCTGGCCACCCAGAGAAAATCCCCCACGTGAAGCTTCCGGATACTAAACGGGACGTTGTGACGCTGAAGTTCGCGCACTAGCTCCTGTTTACGGGACGTGGGTCCGCTGAAAGCCAGAGAGGGGAAAAGTGCTTTTCAAAATCTATTTCAAAAGGGAAATTACTTTCTTTTCCCCCACCCCAGAAAAGTGGGGCCTTAGGTGCTCTTTGAGGTTGGATGTTTACTTGCAGACGTTTCATGACCCAACTAGGTAACATCATCAGTCCTAGAAGGGAGGGGTGTTTGAGGAGGAGGAGGAGGAGGAGGAGGAATAACTATATGGGGTCATTGCTGTTCTCTGAGCTTGGTGGTTTTCTTGCAAACACTGCACGTCAGTCACCCGTAACTTCAAACGGCCACTAAACAAGACAATCGTATGTCGAGGAATACTGCATGAGGGAAGGCGCCTGGATTTTGTACACCAACATACACACACCGTACATTACACATATGATGTAGGTTTTTTTTTTATCACCGGGGCTGCTCACCCTGTGGTCTCGATGAAATCCACGCAAAGAATCACATCGAATTGTCCAGGTCGCAAAACAAACTGGGCTTTCGACAGCCCCGAGTTCGGCTCTTGGCGGCTTAATCTGGAAAGAAAAGATCAGCAAGAGAGAGGATACCCGGGCGGGTGAAATTATAGGCAGTCCTCGACTTACGACGACAACAGAGCCCGCCCCCTGATGGTCGTTAAGTGGTGACGATCGTAAAGTGGGTCGTCCCGTTTAACTGATTCCCGTTTTACGACCTTTTCGTGGCAGTTTTGAAGCAAATCCCTACGGCCCTTAAGTGAACCTGCCGTCGTTAAGCGAACCCATCGTTTGGTGGTACGGAGCATTTTTGCCAAGCAACCGTGGAAATTTGGAACAGGATTTTTTGGCCAACAATGCGGTGGAGATTCTTTGCATTCTGGTCCCCATCGTGGCTCATCATTTGAGGACTACCTTCACTTGCTGGCGGGGCTGGTCCTCATTGTGGAAATTCTGGCCCCCGTTGTGATCGTAATTCGAGGATTACCTGTCTTTGCCGGTGGAGCTGCTGCCTGAAGCTTCTGAGCCCAACGAGCTTCCGTCGTTTTCCTCCAAATCCACGGCGGTTCCTCCTCTTTGAGGTGCTGCGGTTTTCGGGGTGCTGGAATTGTCTTCCTTCAATTCTTCGGAGCCTTGCAGCTCCCGAGCGACGGTCAGCCCTGTTTCGGTCAGGGAATATCTGCCCGGAAAGAGGTTGCAAGTCAAGACAGCCTTTGGGTCCGCTTCTCCGGAAGTCCCTCCGCTTAACCACGAGCGTCAGTTTCGGCCTTCTGAATTTTTAAACATGGATTTCTACTTTTACCTGGTACGTTTGAACCTGGTTCTTAATTCCGCTTCTAAGTTGTGGGTTTACCAGGTTTTATGATCTTGTGGTTAAACCACCCGTTTAGGACTCATTTAGGAGCAATGGGCGGTGTAGAACTTTAATAAATCCAATTAACCAAATAAAAATCAAAGGGGAAGAAAGATAACCCTAAGGCAGGGGTAGGCAACCTTGGCCCTTTTATGACTCGTGGACTTCAACTCCCAGAATTCCTGAGGCAGCCATGGGGTGCAGGCAGGTTCTCCTCCCTCCCAACTCTTTAGTATAACAAAAAAAAAATCAACCTGGCTGGGATGTTAGTCTTGAGGACTAGCTCCTTGCGAATCAGAGTGCTGACGATAGACCAGGCGGTGCTCTTGCTTCCAGAATCAGCCTGTAATGGGGGAATCAGCATGAGAATTGCTAGTCTAAATAGCAACAGACTTACCAATACAATACTTCTATTTGCACAAGGAACCAATTTTCGATAAATTTAATCATGGCTGTAATAACAAACAAGGAAGGGATCAGCTTACCAGAAAGAAAGATTTATCACACAGCGGCTGAGCAGTTTTCTGCAGCTCTGGTTTGCTCAGATAGCCCCGGGAATCAGGTTTCTAGGAAAGAAATCCAATTCTTCTTTAGCAAAGTGGCCGTTAAGCGAATCACTGAGTTGTTAAGTTAGTCATACAATTGTTAAGCAACTCCAGCTTCTTCTATTCACTCTGCTTGCTGGATGCCAGCTGGAAAGATCACATAGGGCAGGGGTTTTCAAACTTGGCAACTTTAACACTTGTGGACTTCAACTCCCAGAATTCCTCAGCCAGCCTGGCTGAAGAATTCTGGGAGCTAAAGTCCACAAGTCTTAAAGTTGCCAACTTTGAACGCTGGCTGAGGAACACAAGTCTTAATTTGCCAAGTTTGAAGACCCCTGACATAGGGAGATCACGTGACACCCCACCACCACCACCGGGATTCTGCAACCATCATAAATTCATGCAGGGTCCCAAGCCCCCAAATTTTGGATCAGGCGACCACGGGGATGCTGCAAGAGTTGTTAAGTGCGAGGAGTGGTCCCTTTTTCAGTGCCTTTGTAACTCTAAACCGTCACTAAACGAATCTTTGCAAGTCAAAGGACTCCCTCTAAGTTGAATCTAATCAGGATGTAATCAGGATCTAAACAGAATCGAATCGGCTACTTTGCAGCCAGCCAATTCAACCCTGAAACGGTTCTGCAGGACACAGCGGCCCTGTGTATCTCACCACGGTGTGGTTGTAGAGTGCCAACAGAACAGCGTAAGCCGGAGAACGCCGAGTTGGCACGTAACCCCGATGCCGCAGAACGGTCTGCTTTTTCTGGAAAGAAAGGGGGAAAAAAAAGAAAGAAATCAGGCATGTCTTTTTCGATAGTTGGATATCATTGTGGTTTGTTGTGTAGTCAGCCCGATGTTTAGACTTGCCACAGCCTCTTAAATGAATCCAGCTTTAGACCCACCTATCTATCGAGAACCGAGAACAATTAACCAGTGGAAACGCCTTGCCTCCAGACGTTGCGGGTGCTCCATGACTGGAGGCTTTTAAGAAGAGATCGGACAATCATTTGTCTGGAATGATCGAGGGTTTCCTGCCTGAGCAGGGGGTTGGACTAGATGACCTCCAAGGTCCCTTCCAACTCCATTACTCCGTCATCCTGACAACAATCTTCCAATATTTGAGGGGCTGACACAAAGAAGAGTGCTTATACATCGGAGACAAATCCCTTGTTTGTCCAGTCCCGCTTGGCCGATAAAATTTTTTATTCTATTTATTATTGTCATAAAATGCATTGGCCGCCCATCTCGGAATTCAGGTGACTTTGAATTCTCTCCTCCCTGCTCCCCTGACTATCCAGAATCACGCACAAAATGATGCAAACAGTCCCAAAACAAATGGAGGAATGTTATCCATACCGACGCTCTCACCTTTGAGCGCTGCTCTTGATGTTCAACTGGCTCCAGAGAGGCCTGAGCTGGTAGTAACACCGGCCTGTCGCTGGAGGTTGGATGGTCCACATCTTCACCACTTTTCCACGGAGAAGTTGGGGTTGGCCCACCTGGAAGGCATGGGACAAACTCTTTCAACCGAAGCTTCTGAGCCTTGAGGTAGACCCAGGGCTCTTCAAACGTGGCCCTTTTATGACTTGTGGACTTCAACTCCCAGAATTCCTCAGCCAGGCGTGCTACTCCCCTTCCCCTTCTACAGAGCCAACTAGGGTGGGTGGGGGTGAGAATAGAATAGAATAGAATAGAATAGAATAGAATAGAATAGAATAGAATAGAATAGAATAGAATAGAATAGAATAGAATAGAATAGAATAGAATAGAATAGAATAGAATAGAATTACGGGATAGAATAGAATAGAATAGAATAGAATAGAATAGAATAGAATAGAATAGAATAGAATAGAATAGAATAGAATAGCAGTTGGAAGGGACCTTGGAGGTCTTCTAGTCCAACCCCCTGATCAGGCAGGAAACCCTATACCATTTCAGACAAATGGTTGTCCAATCTCTTCTCAAAACCTTCCAGTGTTGGAGCACCCACAAGTTCTGGTGGCAAGCTGTTCCACTGGTTAATTGTTCTAACTCTCCTTAGTTCCAGGTTGCTTCTCTCTCGATTACTTTCCATCCATCCATGGGATGCTGGAAACCGCCATAAATACGGTTTCTTTGCCGAACGCCCCACATGCAATCATATGAACATGGCGACAGGGCCCGCCTATCTGATTTTGCTTCATATGTAGCCTGGCATGGGTGCTAGTGAACGGTCCCTAAGCAAATGGTCATAAGTTGAGAACTACCTGTACTGATTCCAGGCCTCTCTCCTTCCATACCGGCTGGCGCTGTAGCACCCTGGGTGCTGCAGTGTCTCTCCAGCTGTTCATCCAGCTGACGGCAGATCTTCTCCCCAAAATACATCAGGATCCGAGCCTCGCTGCCGCTGCGCAAAGGGAGGGGATATTTGCGAAGAGAGCTCAGCGCCTGCGCACGACAGAGAAATGCCAGATAAATTGGGAGCCCAGAGCAGGAATGAGACGTTGCTTAACTCAAGACGGTCATTTTTTAATAGATTTTATTTTTTTTAATGCTGCCTTTACAGGAGCCAGGTAGTCCTCGACTTAACAAGTTTCTTTAGTCACCGAAGTTACAGCCACACTGAAAAAAGCGACCTAGGACCGTTTTTCACACTTATGACCGTTGCAGCATCCCCCCTGATCACGTGATTTACACTCAGATGCTTGGCAACTGACTCATATTTATGACGGTCATAGTGACCCGGGGTTCTCTCGACCTTCGGACCAGCAAGCTCCAGAGTCACTTCACCGCTTAACAACTGCACCGATTCGCTTAACAACTGTGGCAAGAAATATGGTAGAAAGGGGCACAAATGTCTCACTTAGCAACATAAATCCTGGGCTCACTTGTGGTCGTAAGTTCGAGGACCGCCTGCAGTCTCAGCTGACCAATTACGCTAATCTCACATTCAAAGTTCTGCTCTCGTTAAGCTAAGTAGAAATAATTTATATTGTATTAATAGTCTTAATTTGTGTGGGTATTTATAGTCCCTGATGAATTTAATTTAATTACTTTCAAAAGTAATTAAATTACTTTCAAAATACGAAAAACTGGAAGATGAGCTAGGTTCGCATCCCACCAGGCTCATGGTTGACTCAGCCTTCCATCCTTCCGAGGTAGGTAAAATGAGGACCCAGATTGTTGGGGGCAATTAAGCTGAGTTTGTAATAATGCCGCTTGGGGGGATGTGTGAAAGCCCTAATAAGCAGGCATATACATAGAATGAAGGCTACTGCTAAGCTTGTAAGCCGCCCTGAGTCTTCGGAGAAGGGCGGGATGTAAATGGAATTAAAATAAATAAATAAATAAATAAATAATTGTATATTAAATATGCTAATTCCTGCAGGACTGCATTGAGTACTATACTAACAACGATTGCAAATGGCATTATACCAAAAGCTGGGTAAATTATTGCTTTTTTATTATAATTATTTTCCTAACAATTACTCTAATTACTATTATATTAAGAGTTTTTCTCATTATTGCAGCATTAATAGGAACTTTTCCCCAAGAGACACATTCAGGTTCAGGCGGGCCTTGCCGCTGTGGGCGGGGCTTGCCGCTGTGGGCGGGGCTTACCCGTTCATAAGCGCGTTGGCTCTTTAGGCGGCCGCTCTCCGCGGCCTGGTCGCGCCATTCTTCCAGCCATCGCGTAAATAAAGGGTTCGGGCCTTCCTGCGGCGGCTTCGGCATGTTTCAAAGCCCGCCGCCGGGTTTTTCCCCCCGTTTTTTCTCCTTTTCGCGCGCTTGTTCTTTTAAAAACGGGAAATCGTCGGGCTCTTGCACCAAAGAGTTGCAGGGGGGTAGAGCGGCTGTCCGTTGAGCAGCGGCGCAGGCGCAGTTTGTCCGCCGATTGCGCGGCGCAGGCGCAATTCGTACCTAGTGACTCTTCGGAGGAAGCCATAGAGATAGAAAGCTAGAGAGACCCTCGTTTGAACATCTCATTTCCTCAACTCCCCAAATTGGTCTTTGCAGAGGATAATTCAATGTATTATTGTATGTAAAGCAAACAATGCAAAAAAAGTGTCAAAAATCCGTACTTAACTCTCCTCGCCAGTCTTATCTGGAATATTTTAGTTTTTTTTTCAATCTTTAGAGCAGGGGTCTTCAAACTTGGCCCTTTTATGACTTGTGGATTTCAACTCCCAGAATCCCTCAGTGGAGGAATTCTGGGAGTTGAAGTCCACAAGTCATAAAAGGGCCAAGTTTGAAGACCCCTGCTTTAGGGTGTGTGGACTTCAACTGTTAGAATTCCCCAGCAGCTCCCACATTGGGGCATCCTGGGAAACAGGCCCTTTAAGTCAGTGTTTCTCAACCTCAGCAACTTTTAAAATGGGTGGATTTTACTTCCAGAATTCCCTGCTCAACGTGGGAATTCTGGGAGTCAGGTCACACTGCTTAAGGCATGTTGGCTAGGGAATTCCGGTGAGTTGAACTCCACATGTCCTTAAGGCTGCCAAGGTGGAAAAACACTGGCCTAGAGTGATGTACAATATTTAGGATGGGCAACCGCTTTTAAGATTTCTAGGAAAATAAATATAAAGTAGCTGCTTTGTGTAAACACGTCTGGCCATAATCTAAAAGCATAACGCTATTCTCTGCTCCAAAATGATAAAAAGCACATTCTCTTCTTCAAATATTTTTGCAGACATTGCTGTCCTATTGGAAGTAAAACACAAATTCCTGCTTCAGATGCTAACACCTCTGCACAGAATATTACTCGTGTATTTTCAAAATATGCACAATGATCAATATTCTGGACAAGCAAGTAACAGTTTGATGGAATCGGCAGGGTTTTTTTAGGTGGATCAGTCTCCAGCTAAGCTTCTTAATTTGGTTAAAAGCGTAGCAGTTTGTTCCTGTTCATAATAATAGTAAATCTATTTATATTCTGCATTTCAACAGAAGAGGTTTCTTTCCCATCGCCTGCTAAAAGATCATTTTCACTGAAAAAAATATGAATAAGGAATATTATTCCAAACATTTTAACCGGGTAAACCTTTCTGCTTCCCCACAGACTTTTCTGGCTTCCGCACAACAGAATAATTATGCTTTAACCAGCTTTTAAACTAGTTCTACTATTACCAAAACAACATGTTAGACTCAACCCAGCCTTTGATCTGATTTAGTGCCTTAATTTCTACCCTCGCTTTGCAATTTGTACTTTGGAAGAAAAAGCTGGCATTTAATGCCAGCCCTGGATTAACCATTAAGAAAACTAAGCCCCTGTTTAGGGCATAAAGGAGGGGCACCCCATTTTTCCCCCCTCCTAGCAATTACGCCTTTAACTCTTTCACAGCCACGCCCAACTTTAGTTTGAATTTTCCCGTATTTGGCCTCCTTGTCCTGTTCGATTTTCATCTGCATTGTTTAGAAAATGTTTTCATCAGCTTGGGCAATGACTAAAGTTTAAAGGTTTGGTTGGAAGGTGTTGCCAAGAAATCACATTTATCACCGTCTCCTGGCATGAGATTTTGGCTTGCGTGCGAGGAGAGATACCTCGGTGGGCTCTGTTCAGGGCATCGGTTGGTGTTACTCCAGGTCTGCTTAACCCCTGAAGTAATTTGGGGAAAATGCTATCAAGCAGAGCGGAAAAATAAAAATAAGAGTGAAATCTGCTTGTGGGTTTGAAAAGATGGGATGATTTTGTTTGTTTGTTTCTTTATCAAATTTATTTGGGCCCATCTTGCAGTTCAGATGGCTCTGAGCGGCATCTAGCCTCTGTTCAAGCTCATCCATGGAAGACCCACCATCTCCTGAGGCAGGCAGTTCCACCGGCAAACAGCTCTTCCCTTTGAAGCAGTTCTTGTGGATGTTCCACCCACATCACCTTCCTTGTAATTTAACCTGGTTTCTTCTCCTGGTTTCTGAAACAGGTCTGAACAAGTCCACCACGTCTTTTGACATGACAGCCCTTCAGACAGCTACGAAGACAGCTGTCAGCTCCCCCCCCCCGCGCAGCCTTCTCTTCTCCAAGTAAACCTGCCCAGTGTCTCCTTCTATTTCTCATTTATTAATATACAGTAGGCTAACATGCTTGACTCCGCGTCGGGAATGCTTTCCATCAGCTTTGCCAAAAGTCACCACCTTTGTTTGCCTCCAATCCGATCTCTGAAAAAAATGCACACTTCTGCTTAAGAAAAACAAAAAAAAATCTTAATTTTTCTAAATTCAGGATCAATTATTATTAGCATTCAGGGTTGTGGAGGAGGGGCTAGTTTTTAAGTTCTACGTGTTTCCCTTTCACGTTCTGGAGTTTTTATCAGCCTGGACCCACATGGCCTGCGGTTAGGGAATCAGAGTCGGAAGGGACCTTGGAGGGCTTCTACTCCAACCCCCTGCTCAAGCAGGAGACCGTACATTGTTCCAAACAAATGGCTGTCCAATCTCTTCTTACAACCTTTTGCGCCTTGTTTCTTAAGGAAATCACAGCGGTTGTTAAGTGAATCACGCAGTTGTTAAGTCAGCCCATCTGAAAGCATGAGGGCTAGGAGCTCTCCGCCCTCTCAAAGTTGCTAATATTGAGAAACTCTCTGGAGAGCCACAAATTATTCACTTAAAAAGGCCCAGTTGAGGCAGAATATGATTGCTCTGTTTTCAGGGAGACACCGCCCCCCACCCCCCCAAACTTAGGATCCACCAGCTTTCTCCTAGGAGTGCATCATGGGTCTTGAGAACCTATCCTGACTGGTTGGCAACATGCCCAGCCCTTTGTCCATCCCTCCATCTTTCCTTCTCCCTCCATCCCTCCTTCAATTTCTCCATCCATCCATCTCTCCATCCATGCATCCATCCATCCCTCCATCTTTCTCTCCCTCCCTCATTCCTCCCTCTCCTTCCATCCCTCTCTCCATCCATGCATCCATCATTCCTCTCTCCCTCCTTTCCTCCCTCCCTCCCTCATTCCTCTCTCCCTCCCTCCCTCTCCCTCCCCCCTTCCGTCTCTCCATCCCTCCCTCTCTCTATCGGTCATCCATGCATCCATCATTCCTCTCTCCCACCTTCTCTCCATCCATCCATCCATGCATCCATCATTCCTCTCTCCCTCTCTCCATCCATGCATCCGCCTCCTCCATCCATGCATCCATCATTCCTCTCTCCCTTCTTCTCTCCATCCATGCATCCATCTCCTCCATCCATGCATCCATCATTCCTCTCTCCCTTCTTCTCTCCCTCTCTCCATCCCTCTCTCTCTCCATCCATCCATCCATGCATCCATCATTCCTCTCTCCATCCATCCATCCATCCCTCTCTCCATCCCTCATTCCTCTCTCCTTCTCTCCGTCCATCCATCCATGCATCCATCATTCCTCTCTCCCTTCTTCTCTGCCTCTCTCCCTCCATCCATCCATCCATCCATGCATCCATCATTCCTCTCTCCATCCATCCATCCATCCATCCCTCTCTCCATCCCTCATTCCTCTCTCCCTCTCTCCATCCAGGCATCCACCCCCCTCCCCCCTCTCCTTCCCTCCATCCTTTTGCAGTCACATCCGCAGCGGGCCCTGCCCCGCCCCTCCCCTCCTTCCCGCCGGACTGCGCTACCCGGGCGAGGCGAGCGGAGGGCGCCCTGGCTGCAGATGCCCATATAAGGGCAAATCGGGCTGCGGGGCGGGCGGGCGGCGCTGCCGGGGCTCCATCACCGCCTTATTTGGACTCGCTGCGCAGCCTGGCGGAGAGGAGGAAGAGGGGGAGGCGGGAGCGCGCGTGTCTTCCTCGCCCGGCCCCGCTTGGTTGGGCCGCCCCTGCGCTTGCCCGACGCTCCAGCCGCCTTTCCCACCCACCCCCCCAAAAAAACCCCTCCCCACTTCGCCTGCCCGCTCTCCGGGTTGCACAACATCGGCGTGCCCGTTGCGCAACAGCCCACCCCCACCCCAAACACACACACACACACTTCCACGCACTTCTGCCCACCGGCGCTTTTGCACAATTGCAATCGGGAAGAGCGCGCACCGCGGGTGGGTGGGATGGGATGGGAAGCCCGGCCGGCTGGTTGTTCGCACGACCTTCTGCACCGGATCCGGGTCGAAAAAGGGTTCGGCGTGTTGTGCGAACGCAGCTTGTCCTCCAACCGCTTTGCCTTTTTAGCTGCACGGTGCCTTGGTGCTTTTTGAGCCTCCCAAGGAGGGGAGGGGGCGGGAGTGGGGTGGGGATGGATGGATGGGGTAGCCTGGGGTGTGAGGGGGCGGCCAAGCCTGTCCCTTTTTTTGTGCGTGTTGCTTGGAACTCGCAAAAGAGACGTGTTGGCGAGGAGGAAACCAACGCCTTGCTTTTTCAGAAAGGAAGTCCCGTTTTGCAGGAGGGGGCCCCAGATTTTGCATCAGAGATGCCCCCCCTCTTCTATGGCTGGGCAGGAGTGCAGCAAAACTGAACATTTTTGCGACAGAGAGGGCCAAGGGACCAGATCCGCAGGAAAGAATCCAGCACCACCAGGAAATCACTTCGGACTGAAAAGCAATGGGCGTTTCTCCCCCACCTCCCCACCACTCCTTCGCCGCGTCTGTTTGTTCTATTTTTATTTTTAGCTGTGTTTCAGGAAGGAAAAACTGAAAAAGCTGCAAGGTCTCGCTGAGAAGTACCTTCTTAGGCGTGCACGAAAGGGAAAGGGGGTGTGTATGTGGGGGGGAAGTCAATAAAAAGGGAATGAATGGAAGGAGAAATTAAAAAGTTCCTTTGGCATCTCTGCCCACAAAAGTCCCTTGTCCCAACAGCTGAACGCCTCCGTTTCGCTGCCGTCGCACAATGAGGCAATTCATGGACCCATCATACGGGCTGGCTTCGGCCCACGTGCCAAAGGTGGGCCCGTGGGCCGCATTCAGACAGTTGCCTGGTTTGAGTCGAGTTCCTACAGGGCGATGGTGGGGCTGGACACCCCACGCCAGCCATAGGTGAGAAATAAGGAACTTAACACACATAGTCCTCGGCTTACAGCAATTCATTTAGTGACTGGCGCCCAAAAAAAGTGACATGACCGTTTTTCACGTGATCCAATTTCAGAAGCTTGGCCACTGACTCGTACCTATGACTGTTTCAGTCACGGGATCCCCTTTTGCGACCTTCTGACAAGCAAAGTCGGTGGAGAAGCCAGGTTCGCTTAACATCCATGTGACTTAACTTAAACAGCTACAGTGATTCCATTAACAAATATAATAAATAAAAAAGTTGGAAGGGAGCTTGGAGGTCATCTAGTCCAACCCCTTGCTCAGGCAGGAAACCCTATATACCATTTCGGACCAATGGCTGTCCAGTCTTTTCTTAAAAACTTCCAGGGTTGGAGCATTCACCGCTTCCGGAGGAGGGTTGTTCCACGAGTGAGTTGTTCTAACTGTCAGGAAGTTTCTCCTTAGTTCTAGTTCTGTGGCAAGAAAGATCGTAAAAGGGGCAAAATTCACTTAATGACCGTGTTGCTTAGCAACGGAAGCCTTGGGCTCAGTTGTGGCAAGTTGAGGACTTGCCCATATAAGGTATTCCGGGTGCTCATTTATTAGTCAATAAACCATGTTTATTGACTAATTTATTAGTCAATAAACCATTATTGACTAATTTATAATTTATTTAGCCAATAAACCATTTATTGACTAATTTATTAGTCAACAAACCATGTTTATTTCCGCACAAGTTGCAGTAGCAAACAAAGTCCTTCCTTTCATACTTGCCCTGTGACGACAACTCTTTGAGGTGAGTTGGCTAAAAGAGAGTACAGGTAAAAAAAAACATTGCACTGAAAAAAAGTGATTTAAGAACAGTCTTCGCTTTTATGACCGTCACAGCATCCTTACCGTCACGCGGTCAAAATTGGAGCACTTAGCAAATGACGTGCATTTCCAACAGTTTTCTGACGGCGTCCAGGATCATTCCATCATCTATTGTGAACTTCTGAACTCTCCTCTTTTTCCACTTCCCCTAAAACCCTCGTCTCAGATAGTAATAGCATTGCCTTGTCTAATTGTAGGATCCTAGGGCTGGAAGGGGCTTTGAAGGTCATCTAGTCCTTGCTCAGGGAAATGGATCCTACGCCAGTTGTCTGATCTCTTCTTGAAAACCTCCAGTGATGGAGCAACCACACACATCTGAAGGCAAGCCGGAATTAATTGTGGTTGGTTAACTGTGGATGGTTTTCTCCTGGATTAGTTCCCATCCCTTGCTTCTTGTCCCACCTTCAGGTGCTTTGGAGAACAGGTTGACACCCCCCCACACTTCTTTGTGGCAGCCCCTCAGATATTGGAAGACTGCTATCGTGTCTCCCCTGGTCGTTCTGTTCATCAGACTACTAGACCAGGGGTCTTCAAACTTGGCCCTTTCCTTTGATGACTTGTGGACTTCAAGTCCCAGAATTCCCCCGCACATGCGTGCTAGTCGTTTCCAACTCTAGGGGCCGGTGCTCATCTCCGCTTCAAAGCCGAAGAGCCAGCGCTTGTCCGAGGACGTCTCCGTGGTCATGTGGCCAGCATGACTGGATGCCAAAGGCGCACGGAACGCCGTTACCTTCCCACCGGAGTGGTCCCTATTTTTCTACTTGCATTTTTACGTGCTTTCGAACTGCTAGGTTGGCAGAAGCTGGGACGAGTAACGGGCGCTCACTCTGTTAGGCGGCACTCGGGATTCGACCCGCCAAACTGCCGACCTTCTGAGCGACAAGCTCAGCGTCCTAACCCACTGAGCCACCTGGACTAGACAGCCCCAATTCCTGCAACTGTTCTTTATATGTTTTATTTTCCAGCCCCCTAATCATCTTTGTTGCTCATCTCTGCGCTCTTTTCAGAGTCTTAACGTCTTTTTTTTTTTGGTATCGTGGTGACCAGAATGGGGTGCAGCTTTCCAATTTTGGCCTCGAGGTATAAAACGGTACTATTTCTCCCATCTCTGCTTGGACAGTGAGAATTCTGCTTTTTTTTTTAAAAAAAAAAAAAGCAACAACAACATACAGTGTAATTGATTTCTATTCTGTGTTTCGAGTCTGTGAGCATTTCGCCAAGGTGTGGAAGAACAGGGAGATTCCCTATTTAGAAAACTGCAGTGATGCTTAAGAAAAGGGAAGGGGATCAGGGCCCCCCTCCCTTCTTTGTGCAGCAGCAGCAGATTAAAAAAAATAATAATTGTGGGCTGCAGCTTTCCGCCCACGTGCCTCGGCGTGGGTCAGCCAGAAGATGGGGAGAAGGTTTGGTCTTGTTCTGCTGTGGAGCCCCAACGTAGCAAAACCCCAAAGGCTAAAGGCTGCCCTTTCCCCATAAGAATATAGATTGCTGAAACAAAGGAAGTGTGGGGGTGGGGAGAGGGAGAATAGAAGCAGGTTGAATAGAATAAGGGAATGAAAGAAAGAGGAAAGGAGAGGAGGGGAAGGGAACAAAGAGGAAAGAAGAAGGGAAGGGGAGGGGAGGGAGGGGAGGAAAGGAAAGGCAGAGGGAGGGAAGGGAAGGTAGGAAAAGGGGAAGGAAGAGGAAAGCAGAGGAGGGGAAGGGAACAAAGGGAAGGAAGGAAGAGGGGAGGGGAGGGGAAGGGAAGAGGAGGGAGGGGAGGAAAGGAAGAGGGAGGGGAGGGGGGAAGGGAAGGAAGAAAGGAAAGGAAAGGAAGAGAGTGAAGGGAAAAGGGAAGGAAAGAAAGGGAGGAAAGGGAAGAGGGAAGGAAGGGAAGGAAAAAAGGAAGGAAAGGAGAAGGGAAGGGAAGGAAGAGAAAGGGAAGGGAAGGAAGTGGAAAGGAGAGGGGAGGGGAGGGGAAGAGCAGAGAGAAGAGAGTGAACAAAAGAGGGTGGAAAACTCCAGACAGAGGCTGGAGCGAAGGAAATAAATGATTGCAGGACTCCAATACCTTCACTTGCTTCCTCAATTACCCCACTTCCTGCTTTCTGAGAACAGATTCATCCCTCAAAGGAACCCCGCAGGCTGGCTCAGGGCTTTTGCAGAACACCTCGAAAGTAGCCAAGATTGGAGCCTTGCAAGGTTAGCCAGCTTGCGGGGCTCCAGCGACTGAGCCTTGAACCAGGGTTAAGAGATGGCCAGCCGCTGGGGGATCTCGGTCAAAGCACCATTCTTCCATGCCCACCACCCCCCCCATACCCTCCACCCCCCCGACTCTTTTATCCTGGTTCAAAGAAGGGTGGAGCGCAAAAGGAAGGAGGGTGATGAAGCTGGATTGTGGGATGCGGATGACGTTAAGCAGGGCTTTTGTGAATTCGGGCAGAGCCCGGGTCAAAAGTATTTAGGGTATGCTTGTTCCCGCTTCACGCGTTGTTGTTTTTTTAAGCTGGGCAATTTTCCTGCTGGCAAACCAAAACTTTTTTCCTCTGTCTTTTTTTCCCCCCCTAAAAAGGGCATATAATTTATGAGTGCCTGCTCCCTCCCTTTCTCTCTCTCTCTCTCTCAAAGAATGTCTGTTGCTTTTCCTTTTCCAAAATAAAATCTAGTAATTCCCTCCCTCCCTCCCCCGTTTAAATTCTCTTAGCAGGCTGCGGGGGATTTTGCAAAAAAAAAAAGGGTTCGAAGTTGCAAAGCTACAGCCTTTCTTTCTCTACCTTTCAAGCTTTCTCGCCTAAGCATCGGATAGTTGGAGAGCTGATTTAGTTGCGTAGACTGGATTGTGGCCAAGCTTTTCGCCCATTGATTGGTCGGGCAAAACGTCTCTAGAAAATCTGCATTCTCGAACCCAGTTAGAGCAATGGGTGAAAAAAGAGATTTATCTTTCATTTCTATTTTGTTTTTTTTTTTTTTTTGAATTTAGGATGAATTACCCTCAGTCACTGTTACGAGTCTTTGCTCTTCCCCCTCTCCTAAAAAGTACAGGCCGTCCCTGACTTACAACAGTTCGTTTAGCGACCGCTCAAAGTTACACCGGCATTGAAAAAAGTGACTTATGACCGTTTTTCAGAGTTACGACCTTTCCAGCATCCCCGTGGTCACAGGATCAAACCGGCTCATATTTATGACCGTCGCTGTGTCCCAAGGTCACGTGATCCCCTTTTGTGACCTTCTGACGAGCAAAGTCAGTGGGGGAAGCCAGATTCACTTAACAACTGGGTTACTCACTTAACAGCTGCAGTGATTCACTTAACAACGGTGGCAAGAAAGGTCGTAAAATGGGGCAAGAGTCACTTAAGAAATGTCTCACATAACAACATAAATTTTGGGCTCAATTGTGGTCGTATGTTGAGGACCAGCTGTAGACTTAAGTCCAATCATCTGTGTTCACTGCAAAAGTCCTACAAAATGCATTTGCAAAACATGCTATTAGAGTTATCTTGATCAGGGTTTCCCCCCCCCCCCCTCTGCTAGCCCAGCCTGTTTTCTTCATTTAGGCTTCAAGGCAACCTGGAAAACAATTTAATTTGGATTAAGCATTAGCTTAGTAGTGTTTTCCTTTTGAAGCAATGGTGAGCCAGTACAGAAGCTGGTTTTTCGGCTCTTGCTGCAGTGAAAGTTGGGGTACTGTAGTGATAAAAAAAAAATTGCCAAGTGGGCTGTTTTGCTCTCCTGAGGTTGCTGGTGGAAAACTAATCAATCAGCCAATCAATGAAAGCCTACTTCCTTTTGACATTTTATGTTTTTTTAAAAAAGGCTTTTGCATTTTTGGAGCAGAAAGGATTTTGCTTATGAAAAGGATTTTTCAGGTGAAAATAAAGGATTAAGTAACTTTTCTGTGTTATAAAAAAACCTTTTCTTTGTTATAAAAAAACCCCCTGCAGTTTGCAGCTCAACCCCAATAGTTTTTTTAAAAAAACGTTTTATGATTTTTGAAGCCGCCTTTCCCCTTTTCTGGGGGTTCTTATTCCTAGTGTAAAATACTGTCCTTTCTTATAAATGTTATCCCGTGGCTTTTTTAAATACACATTGGATAATTTCAAAATAGAAGGCTTGACCTTCTTGAACTGCAAAATCAAGTTGGGAGAAAAAGTAGAGCAAACATAGGGGAGAAAAAACGAAATATTTCCCCCTCTTTTCTCCATTTACAATTTTATAAAGTGGGATTTGGGATCAGACCAAGCGCTATTTAGCAAGGGAAAGGCCATTGAAATGCTCTGCATCTTAAGACGAATTTTTAGGAATTAATTTGGCAGATAATCCGGAAAGTCTTTTAATTTCCAAAAGAAGGCTCGAGTGACATCTTCCCTCCTTAAAAAAAAACACAAAAAAACAAAAAACAAAACCTCATTCATTCCACTTTCTCTTCTTCCTCCCATTCCACTCTCTTCAAACTACATTTCCCATGTGCCCCCGGGCGAAGAGGCGGCTTCCCCAGGAGCCTTTTGAACAGCCCACGAGGAGAAAGGCGCGGGAGAAAAGACAGCTGGTTTTATGTCTTTCGTTATTCCCGACGGGGACCAATGTACAATGATTATTGATTTATTGATTTATTTTTTTAAAAAAATAACAATAGTTGGCGTTCTTTGCGCCTGGGAGGAAGGAAAGGAGCAGGCCTCCCGTTTCCATGGCAACCACGCCTCCCCTTCCCCTCCTCCCCACGCGCCCGAACGCCGTTCCTCCGAAGGGCGTCCGAAAGGGAGGGGAAAAGGAAGGCGGAGAGACTCGCTTTCCCGGCAGGCTGCGCGGCTCCAGACCGGAAGTGTCCCCCTCCTCCTCGGGCGGTGCCTTAAAGCGGAAGGGCCAAGGCGGGGCGGGGCCGCAGTTCCTTTCGGGCCTCGCCAGACGCGCAGCCGCCAGTCGAAGCCGCCGCCGCGGAAGAGCTGACGAGGCTAAGAAGCCGCCCGGACCTCCGAGAACCCCGCCGCCTCTCCTCTCCTCTCCTCTTCTCTTTTCGCCGCCTCGACCGCCCGGCGCCATGGTAAGACCCGCCGCTCGCCCCGTCTCCACGCTCTCCCCCCCCCACACAGACACGTTAGGCCGCCATCTTGTCTCCCGGCCGCCATTTTGTGGGGGCTTCCTCGGGGAGGCGACGGGGGGGAGAGGCCGGGCATCCCTATCTTGGCTTCCCTGAGGGCGTTTCATTCAAGGCCCCCCCCCAAAAAAAAATATTCCCTTTCTCGGGGTCTTTTCCCTCTCCCTTCCCCCTCCTCCCCGGTTTCTGCTTCTCCCAGTTTTTTGGGGGGGTGTCTCCGTCCTTTGTGCCCCCCCCAGTCTTCTTCCTCAGTGTCTTTTCTCTCCCAGCCCCCACCCCCGGTTTCTCTTAATTTGGTGGGGGGGCTGCTTTCTTTCCCCCCTTACACACACACACAAACCCTGCATGTTGGGGGGGGGGCTGGAGGAGCATCCTCACGGCCCCCTCTGCCTCCAACCACCTTATAAGGGACGATGATACAAATATAATAAATGAAATGAAATGATTTCTTCTTCTCTCCCCTCCCCCCAATTGGTAACTCCTCTCAATTTGTGTGCAGGGGGGTCTCCTTTCCCCCCCCCCCAACCTGCAAGTCTGGAGGAGGGGGAAGTGGAGTATCCCATGGCTTTTGTGCCCCCCACCACCACCCCCAGTCTTATTCTCCAGTCTCTTATTCTCTTCCACCCAATTTGGGGATGGTCTCCTTTCTCCCCTGCAAACATGAGGGGACCCCCGTCTGTGCCCCCCCCACCTTGGAAGGAAGGAATTCTCTCCCTCTTCCCATTGATGTGACTCCCCCAACCTTAACCTAGCTCCCTCTTCTGCCCTAATGCCTCCCTGGATTTTTTTTTGGGGGGGAAGAAGCCAAAATGCAACCCCCACCACCCCATCTCTCTCCCCCCTTCCTTAGGCTCATCTTTACTCCCCTCCCCAATTTCCTGCTGGATTTCGTTGGGTGACCCAAAGTTGTCCCTTCCCCCCCCCACCTTTTTCTTGCTGGCTAAATAGTGGGGAAGACCAGGAACCCCCAATGCAACCTCTAATCATGGCTTCATTCCCTTCCCCTTCCCCCCTTTAGGCTTTGCAAGTGGGGGGAGGAAGAGGCTCTATTCGACACCCCCCCCCCAAAAAAAAATTCTCATTTTTTTTAATTGTTGCCTAGTTTTCTCCCCTTTGCCGGGAGCTGTTGGGCGACTTTGCGGTGTATTCATCCTATTTCCACCCCACCCTTCGAGTCATCATCCATCCATCCACCTCCGGCCCTGGGATTCATTGGCCAACCCAAGATGGTTGGAAGACAAGGAGGGTCATTATCCCCAGCGACACATGCCGGAGAAGGATGGAATTTCTCCCCCTCCACACACACACACACCCACCCACCCCTCCTGTGTCTTTGCACGCCTGCTTTCAAGGGCTGTGTTGTACAATGGAGGCAGGAGGGGAACATGGGCCGGCATGATTTTTTTTCCCCCATCAGTGTGGGCCGGCTGCTGTGCGGTGGGAGGGGATGATGGGAACCGGAGGCCCTGTCCTGACTGGGGGACGTAGCGCCCCCCCCTCCCCCCCACTGTGTCAATTCTCCGCTACTGATGGGGACTGTAGGCCCTGTACCTTTCCAGGGCTTGCGGATCACAAGTTCTATATATGAGGAAGGGAAAATAAATGCAGAATATCCCTCTGGCTTTAGGAGAACAAAAGTGTGACGTGTGTGGAATTGTAATTGTCTAGCTATACTATTGTTTCTGGACTCTTTCCTTCCCCTCCCCCCCCAATTTTATGCCGACAACCCTCATTCTTCCCTCCCTGCATCGATTCTACACCTGCACCCCTCTATCTTTCTCTCCCCCCCACCAGCCTGCCAAAAGACCCCCTTGAGCGGTCACCGCTGGCCTTTCCCTTTGCTTGACACCCCACCCCCCCATTTTCTCTTAGCCCTTTCAGTCCTGCCCTATCTTCCCATCTCCCTTTGGCTTCTTGGTTGAGGGGGGGGCTGGACTAGCAGACCTCCAAGGTCCCTTCCAGCTCTTTCTTCTGTGCTTGGCGACACCCCCCCCCCTTTCTCTCTGCAGGCCTCCCTCTTCTCAGCTGTGCAATCCTGGATTCTTCCCCCCCCACACGCTTCTTTGCCTCCTTCTCACAATCTCTCTCTGCTCGTTCGCCAGCCTCTCCCCCCTCTCTGCAGCAGGGCGCCACTTCCCCTTCTGCAGCCCGAGCACCATCTGCCCAGCTGGCGGCTTCGGGCCACCACCGGCTCTTTTCGGCCTGTGCCTTTTCCTTCCCCTTCAAGCTACAAATTGGGCTGGGCTTCCTCCCCCTTCTGCTTCCTCCCAGGGAATCTGGAAGACGGGATTGCCAAAGACTGTAGCTTTCCTCTCTCTCTCTCTCTCTCTCTCTCTCTCTCTCTCTCTCTCTCTCTTCTCTTTTCTCTCTCTGCTGGTGCCACGCCCAGCTCTCCTGCCTCCTCTTCCTCGGTCAGTCCGGAGCGCGGAGTTTGCCCTGGATGGGCTCTTCTCCCGAGGCTGGAAGCTTGCTTTCCTCCGCGCCCGTCCTTGCGAAAGTCTTGCCTTTAATGAAAGAGGCTGAGGCTTTGGATGGAGCCAACGGGAAGATCATCCGGCTGGCTGTCCCGGCAGACTCTTCAAACTTCCCTGGCCTCTGTAATCAGGACGATGTCTCCTTCTCTCCCCCCACCCTGTAGGGATGGGGAGGTGCCCTGACATGCAGTGCCTAGACACACAAAAGCCGTGGCCTGGTTGCGGTGATTTTAATTGGCTGGGCTGCTCTCCCGAATAACCCAAGAACCCGGATTCCCTCTTTATTTTCTTTCTTTTTTTTTTGGCCACGTTGTGCCACTGCTATCCTAAAATGGGTTTTCTGCAGAGGAGCTTTGAGATCTCAAGCCGATCGGTTCCCTTTTCACAGCTCGGCGCCGTCGTCATCATCAGCGCCAGGCCGAGGTTGGCACAAATGGTTGCAGAGGTTGCAGAGCGGGGCGATGCAGCCTTTTGTGGCCATCCAATCCTTTGCCTTGGTCTTAACAGTCTGAAGGGACCTTGGAGGTCTTCTAGTCCGACCCCTTGCTCGAACAGGAGATCCTGTGCCATTTTCGAACAAAAGGCTGTCTCTAAAAAACCTCCAGCGATGGAGCGCCCACACCTTTTGGTGGCAAGGTGTTCCACTGGATAATTGTCCTCACTCCACCCTGTCAGGAAGTTTCTCCTTAATTCCAGGTTGCTTCCCTCCTTGATTAGTTTCCATCCGTTGCTGCTTCTCCTGCCTTCTGCGGCTTTGGAGAATAGCTTGAAACCCCCCCCCCCCTCCTCTCTGTGGCAGCCCCTCAAACATGGGAATATTCTGTGAAATAGGGTAGAGCATTTGAAGAGCATCCCGGCTACTCCCGGTAGCTGACAGCTGTGGTTTCTAGTTTAGCATATTACGGGAATCTTCTGATCAACGGTCTTGTTTCAGTAAACCTGGTTTAACCAACTGTGACTTTAAAACCTAGCCTGTGCCTGCAACCTCCCACCGCTTTTCTTGCCTGTAGCAATCTTGCACGGGTCATCAACTTGTGATCACGATGAAGGCTAGAATTTAACGTCTGATTTTTTGCAACCTTTAAAAAAAAAACCATGGTCATTAAGCGAATCGCTGCAGGTTTGCTTGTCAGAAACCAGCCAGGAAGGTGCAAATGGCGATCACGTGACCCTACGACCGTCGTAAATGCATGTTGGTTGCCAAGGGCCTGGGTTTGAATCCAGTGTGTGTGTGTGTGTGTGTGTGTGTGTGTGTGTGTAGTTGTAAGTCTGAAAACGTCCTAAGTTGCTCCCCCCCCCCTTTTGTAACTAAAGGAGTGTAAGTTGACTACCTGGGGAATCCTGGGAGTTGAAGTCCACCCATCGTCCTCCTCTGATTGCCTATGGTGGCAGCCTCACGGGGGCCGACGCTGAACGTTTTCCCCCCCCCTCGGTCTTTCTCTCTCCCCCCTGCCCCCCCCCCCCTCTGCACAGGCCTCTGGGGTCACCGTCTGTGACAAAGTCATCCAGGTCTTCAACGACATGAAGGTGCGCAAACACGCCCCCCAGGAGGAGCAGAAGAAGCGCAAGAAGGCCGTCATCTTCTGCCTGAGCGAGGACAAGAAGAAGATCATCCTGGAGGCCGGGAAGGAGATCCTGGTGGGCGACCTGGGAGACACCGTGGATGACCCCTACCTGCACTTTGTCGCCATGCTGCCCCCCAGCGACTGCCGCTACGCCCTCTACGACGCCACCTACGAAACCAAGGAGAGCAAGAAGGAAGATCTGGTCTTCCTCTTCTGGTGAGCCCCCTCCCCCCTCCGTGCCCCTCCCTCTTCCTCCTCCCTTCTCTTTCCCTTCCTTACGCTCTTTCTCCTTCCTTCCTTTTTCTCCTCCCTCCCTTTCTTTCCTTGCTCTCTCTCCTTCCTCTCTTTCCTTCTTCCCTCACTCTTCCTCCTTCTCTTTTCTCCTTTCTTCCTTTTTCTCCACCCTCCCTTTCTTTCCTTGCTCTCTCTCCTTCCTCTCTTTCCTTCTTCCCTCACTCTTCCTCCTTCTCTTTTCTCCTTTCTTCCTTTTTCTCCTCCCTCCCTTTCTTTCCTTGCTCTCTCTCCTTCCTCTCTTTCCTTCTTCCCTCACTCTTCCTCCTTCTCTTTTCTCCTTTCTTCCTTTTTCTCCTCCCTCCCTTTCTTTCCTTGCTCTCTCTCCTTCCTCTCTTTCCTTCTTCCCTCACTCTTCCTCCTTCTCTTTTCTCCTTTCTTCCTTTTTCTCCTCCCTCCCTTTCTTTCCTTGCTCTTTCTCCTTCCTCTCTCTTTCCTTCTTCCCTCACTCTTTCTCCTTCTCTTTTCTCCTTCCTTCCTTGCTCTCTCGTCCCTCCCTCTCCTTCCTTCTTTCCTTGCTCTTTCTCCTTCTCTCTTTCCTTCCTTCTCCCTTCCTCTCCCTTGCTCTTTCTCCTTTCTTCTCTTTTCTCCTTCCTTCCTTCCTTGCTCTCTCATCCCTCCCTCTCCTTCTTTCCTTGCTCTTTCTCCTCTCTTCTTCCTCCCTCTTTCTTTCCTTCCTTCCTTCCTTGACAGCTTCAGGTGTGGCCAACCTTCTCCCCCCTCCCTCCAGACCCTTTTCTCTGTGACTAAAGGCTGGATACTCTGAGCAGAGAAGGTGCTTTCTTCTCTATTTTGGGAGCTTTTCCTGATGCTACTTAAACCAAGTCTGCTTCCAGGGGCACGAGGTGGCTGCAGTGCCCCCTTGCTGGGTGTGTGAGTGTGAGTGTGTGAGACTGGCATCTTGCCCCCAGCCTCCCATCTGAATTGGTGGCTTCGCCTTTCTTTAATCAAAGCTGCTTGGCTGTGTGCCATTCAAGAAGCTCCTTCCCTCCGTCAGCATGTGAGGTGGGGGGCGGCCACGACTGGCGCCCCCCCCCCTTTACTGGCACAAAGAGCCCCGGAGGGCATTGAGCTGTCCTCCCTCCCCGTCTTTAAAATTCAGGCCTTCCTCTCCCTTCCAGCCTCAATAACTGGGGAACAGGCTCCTAAGCTAGACGGCTGCTTCAATCCTAGTCTGTTAACGGCGCGAAAACAGTAATTAACTTAAATGATCTGCATAATATAATGGAGGACCTGGAGACAGGTGTCTGGGGCTGGCCTTGGTCTCTGGCTCCTCGTCCATTGGAGCCTGGGTGAAAAGAGCACGGGGGGGGGGAGTCCCAGCATCCTTCTTCTTCTCCTGCCAAAGACCCCCCCCTAACTCAGCATGGCTGGCTGAGGAATTCTGGGAGTTGAAGTCCACAAGTCATAAAAGGGCCAGGTTGGAAGACACCCCCCCCCCCGCACTTTCATTTTAAAGGTGCACCTCCCGTTGCTTCATGACTGCAGGCATGAGATCTAGCCCGAAGGTGGCACAGGTGCTCGGCTCCCTTTGTTAAATCTCTCAACCAGCAAGGCTCATGGGGGTGGGGGGGTGGGTTATGTTGTATATAGGGTCTCGGAGAATGTTCCTCCTTCCGAGAACGCCCCCCATTTAAGCCATGATAGTGCAGTGGCTAGCATGCAGCATTGCAGGCTAACTGCCCAGAGCAGCAGTTAGACCTGGCTGGTTTGAGGTTGACCCAGCCTTCCGTCCTTCCGAGGTTGGCAAAACGAGGACCCGGATTGTTGAGGGGGCAAGAGGCTGACACTGTAAACCTCTTAGAGCGGGTCTATAAGCGGTATATAAGTAAGGGCGATTTGCTGTCCTATCACCGGTGGCGCAGTGGTTAGAATGTAGTGTTGCAGGCTTATTCTGCCCACTCCCAGCAGTTCGATCCTGACCGGCTTAAGTTGACACTGTCGTGGTTCCGATAAATGAGACAGTTCAAACAAATTGCAGGCATATTATTTATCTAAAAAGTTTTAGGAAGGAAACTCAGCCTTTCGTCCTTCTGAGGTCGGTAAAATGAGGGAAACCCCCCCCCAATTGTTGGGGGTAAAAGGCTGGCTGGGTAAACCGCTTAGAGGGGGCTGTAAAACACGAAGCAGTATATAAGTGCTATTTCTGCTGGGGGCGGGGCGGGATTTATTGATGAATAACATCTTCCACCTTTGCCGGTTTTGAAAACCCTGCTTCTTCCACGGCACGAGGAACAAGAGTGTCACCTCGGAGGGAGACGCGGCTAGCATAAATGTTTAATAAATAAAAATAAATGGTGAGGGGAGTGGTGGCGGGGAGGTGGCCAGTAACACCGCCCGGTGTGTGAATGTTGCCGTCTCTTGCCTGCAGGGCACCCGAGAGTGCTCCTTTGAAGAGCAAGATGATCTACGCCAGCTCCAAGGATGCCCTGAAGAAGAAATTTCCAGGTGAGAGCCGGCAGGTGTGGGCACCTCCGAAGGGAGGGGCAGGGCCTGTGCCAGCTGGCGGCCCTTTGGGCTGACGGGGGACCCTGCGGAACCAGGGGTTCCCCAACCGTGGCGGCTTTCAAGGCTTATGGACTTCATCTCCCAGCATTCCTCAGCCAGCTTTGCTAAGCTGAGGAATTCTGGGAGGGGAAGTCCAGAAGTCTTCCAGTGGCCCCGGTTGGGGACCCCGGTGCCGAACGACCATCGCTGCGGCTTGTCCTCCAATTGGTTCTTTTCTCGGACCCGGCGTTGGAGGTTTATAGGAAAATGGCACAGCGTGAGCAAGTGCTCTGCTTCTCCCCATTGGCTGGAGGGAGGCCCAACTTTTGTGTGCCTGGCTGAGGAATTCTGGGAGTTGAAGTCCGCAAGTCAGAAAAGGGTCAGGTTTGAAGTTCCAACGGCACCGGGGGGGGGGGGGAAGCGGCCTATGTCCTTTTTTCACACTTTACGGCCGTTGCAGCAGCCCCGACGGTCACGGGATCAGAATTCGGGCACTTGGCAACCGACTCCTATTTATGACGGTCACTGTTTCCGTGGCCTGAAAAGTCGTAAAATGGGGCAAAGCTGGCTTTAACCAGTGCTCCGTTTTAGCGACATAAATTTTGGGCTCCGTTGTCGTAAGTTGAGAGCTACCAAATAAGGGTCAATCAGTTGGGCTTTTCCTCGGGGCTTTAAAAACCCCAAACTTTCCTTCCCCCCAATGTTGAGCTGCTCCTGCAAATAGTCCTTGACTGAACGACCACTTGCTTAGTGACCATTTGCTTAGCGACCGTTCAAAATGGCATTGGGGGGGGGAAGAAAAAAGTCTTAAAACAGCCCTTCCTCATCACTTTTAACGACCAGCACAGCATCCCCGCGGTTGTGCGATCGATCGCAATGCAGGCGCTTGGCAACCGACGTGCATTTACAACTGTTGCTGTGTCCGGAGACCATGGGATGGCCCTTTGTGGCTTCGGACAAAATTCAGATTCGCTTAATGACCGCATGATTCACTTAACTGCAGGGGGTTTGCTTAACAGCCACGGCAATGATCGAAAAAGTCAGGCAGGGCTGACTTAACAGCGACCTTGCTTAATAGTGGAAATAGTGGTCGTCATGGACTAGCTGTTCACCCACTTTAGGTCCCCCCTCTCCTTTCCCCCCCTCTCCCTCTTCCTCCCTCTCTCTCTCTCTCTCTCACACACACACACACACACATACACACACACACACACAGACAGACAGTCTCAAACTGCATCAAGGAGATGCTGGGAATTTAAAAGTTGGAGGTGGCTTTCATTGGCTCCACCAGTTCTGGTGGGGGATTCCGGAGTACAGCCATCTCCCCCACTTCCCCAGTACAAGCAATTTTTGGGGGGTGGGGGGGGTGGGGGCCTGACTTGATAGGAGAAGTGGGCGCTTCTCTTTGGGAAGAGCAAATGGCGTCGTTTATTTTACTACCATTTAATTGGTTTCTCTGCAGCCAGACTTCTGTTCTCTGGGCAAAGGGGAGTGGGGGGGGGGGTCAGCCTCCAACGAGGGATGGGAAAGGATGGTTATAATGCCATTTATATCCCGCCCTTCTCCGAAGACTCAGGGCGGCTTGAAATTTAAAGCACAAATAAAATATAAGGCAGACCTGGGACTTTTATGTCATTTTTGGGCTATTTTTTTTTAATTTTTTAATTTAGCACCTGCACCCTGCGCGTGCCACCAGGCCTTTACCAGCCCCTGTCGCCGTGGCCCTCTGCCACGGTCCCCGGTTTCTCACTCGGCCGCTTGGGGGGAATTTAATTGCCCGCTTCCGCGCTGGGGGTGGGGTGGGTTTGGACTAGAAGACCCCCCTCCTCCCCATCTCACCTCTCCTTCCTCTTCCCCTCGCAGGGATCAAGCACGAATGGCAAGCGAACGGCCTAGAAGACATCAAAGACCGCCAGAGTCTAGCGGAAAAGCTGGGGGGCAACTGCGTCATCAGCCTGGAGGGCAAGCCGGTGTGAGACACCCCCCTCCTCCCTTTCCCAGGTCCCCTGTCGTGCCAGTGACTCTGGAGCTTCCATGTTAATGGCCCCGTGCTACTGTTGGGGGTGGGGTGGGGTTTGGGGGGGTTTCCTTCCTTTTCTCTGTTCCATTCCAGTTTTTTATTATTATTATTTTTTCCCTCTTACCTTCTCATGTTCCCAGCCTTGGTGCTCTCCCCTCCTGTCTCAACAGCTGGCCTGGCAGGCTGCTGTTCGAAGTTGCCAAACGTGCTACAGCTTCTTTCCCGCCCCCACTCCTTCCTTCCTTCCTTCCTTCTTTCTCTCTCTCTCAAACCTCTTGAGTTGACATTCCTAAGGGGGAGGGGGGTGTCTCCATCCCTCAGCCTCTTCCTCCGTTTTCTTGGTCCACTTGCTTCCTCCATTCACCTCCTCTTCCTCAAGGATAACGATGGTGGTAAGCAGCCGACGGTTGGGACTAACGGGGACCCTAATTTCCAGAATTAGTCCCATTTTTTTTCCAGTGTGTACAAAAAAAAGTTTTGGTTTTTTTTTAATGGGGTCTCTGTACGTGCGTGCGTGCGTTTTGGGGTTGGGTTTTTTTTTGAGAAAGCGTGGAATGGCATCTGCGTTCCCCAACTCTTCCTCCCCCTTCCTCTTCCTAACTGCCATACTAGCTCTGTGCTTGTCTGTAGTACTGTGTACAAATAAAATATTGTGGAGAAAAAAAAACAAACAGTTGCACCCATCTCTACGTTGGGGTGGAATTAACAAACGTATGGAAGCAGCACCATCGAGAACCTTCGGTAATAAAAGAAAAAAAATAGTTCTCACCTTTAGCATCTCGCGTTTTCTTTGCTTGGCTTTTGGGGAGGGGGGGCTGGCGTCAAAATGGGGTTAATCTCTTACGGATGGAGGCAAATTATTTGTAGCTCTGGGGGTGGGGGGTTGAACTGTGGGGTCCTTGAGGCGCTCTGAGCTGGGAGGTTTCCTTGCAGACGTTTCATGACCCAACCAGGTGCTAGAAGGGAGAAAGAATTTTGTTCGTTCTAGCACTGATGAAGTTGGGTCATGTAACATCTGCAAGAAAACCACAAACTCACAAAGCACCCAGGGACCCTACAATCTTATCACCACTCCTTAAATCTAGAGATTGGGGAGGAAAAAGGAAATTTTGTCTCACACCCAGATGTAGGATTGGGTCACACCATCTCAACCAACCAACTCAATGCAAAGAGATTAACTCTGTGTGTGTGTGTCTGAGTTTGGAAATTTTCTTGCCTATGTTTTATTACCCAACTAGGTGACACAAAATTTCCTTTTTCCTCCCCAATCATTAGGGTCTTATCTCCCAGCTCCGGACCTCCAGGAATTAAAACGCTTCAATTTTGAAATGTGGATTTTCAGGTTAACCTTCTGCCCCATTTCAGTTTACGTGTGTGTGTGTGGGGGGGGGGAATTGCCAGTAGATCCCTTCTCTCTCCTCTTAGCCACCTTACCCGTCCTCATTTAAATTCTACATTTGGTGAACAAATGTATTTCATGGAAGAGTGAGCTAACGAATTTTGCCTTCTGGGGAAAAATTGGCAAAGGTGTCCCACCTTTTTTTAGAGCGATTTTTTCCCCACCACCCCTCTCTAAAATCCTCAACCTTGGATGTACGGACTTGCAACTCCCAGGATTTCGCTGGGAGTTGAAAGTCCACCCATTCTTCCAGTTGCTGAGGTCGAGAAGCTCTTAAGGCTTCAAGCAGGAGCAGATTAAACTCACATGTTTCTGGAACATAGTTAATATCTAACCGGGCTGCCTTCAGGGGTTGGAAGATCCGTCTCTAGCGATCGTTAATCTAGGTTTCTCTCGTGATCGGCAAACTCCCATTTCACCAAACGGATTTCCACACAGGCCGAATATCAAGGAAGCCTCACTTCCTTCTCTCAAGATGGGGTCCACCCAGGTTCTAGAAGTCTTCGGGAAGGGGTGAAAATGGTGGAGGGTTTTGATTTAGTCTGTTGTGGGCAAACCGAGATTGGGTGCAGTTTTGCAAAAAGCAGGTGGCTTCTAAGCCAGCTTGGGCTGGACTAGAAGACCACCAAGGTCCCTTCCAGCTTTATTCTATTCTATATTTTACTCTATATTCTATTCTATTCATACTATTTCTATTCTATATTTTACTCTATATTCTATTCTATATTTTACTTTATTCTATTCTATATTTTACTTTATTCTATTCATATTCTATTTCTATTCTATATTTTCTGTTCTATATTTTACTCTATATTCTATCCCTTCCAGCTTCTATTCTATTCCGTCTATTCTATTATTTGTGAGATGATCATAGTTCACACAAGATTTGATAAGAGAATCCTCAATTTACAACCATTTCATTTACTGTCTGTTCAAAGTTAACAACAATCTCGAAAAAAGTGACTTACGACCCTTTTTTTACACTTAACGACCATTGCAGCATCCCCATGGTCATGTGATCAAAATTCAGACACTTGGCAACGGGCTCATATTTATGACGGTTGCTGCGTCCCGGGGTGTGTGTGTGTGTGGGGGGGGTGATCCCCTTTTGCGACCTTCTGACCAGCAAAGTTAATGGGGAAGCCGGATTCACTTAACCAGGTTACTACTGACGTGACAATGGTTAAGTGGCAAGAAAAAGTAAAACGGGGCAAAAACGCAATTAGCTGTCTCGTTTAGCCACAGAACTCTTGGGCGCAGTTGTGGTCGTAAGTGGAGGACTGTAAAGCAGACTCGAAGTTGTAAGTCGAAGACGGCAAAGCAGGCTGCCCGTTGGCGCCAACAAGCTCTGACGTTGCAAAGAGCCGTGGTTGGTGAGGCAGCTCTGCTATTTGCGAAAGGCGGGTTCCTTTGCCGTGCGTGACCCGCGGCACAGTCTCCCAGGGATGGACCCCCAAGACGAGCTGGTTTTAACGAAATAATCTCAGTCCTGGGAGGGGGAGGGCCTCGCCGTCCAAGAGGCTCAGCCCTTCGCTCCTTGGGTGCGGCTAATATGGTTCCTGCAGCCCCACCAGGCGAGACCAAAGTCCTGCCTGGGTGGGGCCCCCTGCAATCGCGATCACTCACGGCGCCTGGGGCGCCCTGCAGCTGAATCACACCTCAGTTTCCACCAGGGCTGCTACTCCTGGTACGACGGCAACAAGGCACCAGGTGGAAGAGCAGAAGTTGGCCCAGCCTGATGGCCTTGGAACGAAACGGCTGGAATGCATCCCTGCAAGAAGAAAAGCCACCTCTCAGGGCTGGTTGGGGATATCTCCCTTTGGAAGAGAATGTTTTTAGCCCTGGGGGCATGCGGGGAGGAGGAGGAGGAGAATTATGGGGTCCTTGGTGCTTTCTGAGCTTGGACGTTTTCTTGCAGACATCTCATGACCCAACTAGGCAATATCATCAATGCTCAAATAAGCAAATCCCCTTCTAGCACGGATGATGTTGCCTAGTTTGGTCGTGAAACGTCTGCAAGAAAACCACCAAGCTCAGAGCACCAAGGACCCCACAGTCCTCCTCCTTCCCCTCCTCCTCCTCCTCCTCGTCCCTTCCATTGTACCACTGATGATGTTGCCTAGTTTGGTCATGAAACGTCTGCAAGAAAACCACCAAGCTCAGAGAGCACCAAGGACCCCACAGTTGTTGTCCTCCTCTTCCTCCTCCTCCTCCTCTTCCTCCTCCTCCTCCTCCTCCTCCTCCTCCTCTAGCACTGATGATGTTGCCTAATTTGGTCATGAAACGTCTGCAAGAAAACCACCCAGCTCAGAGAGCACCAAGGACCCCACAGTTCAAACCCCCCCTGAGCTACAAATAATTTTCCTCCATCCACAAGAGATTTGGATTGACTGAAGTCCCTATGTCCCTTCCTTCACATTCGTAACCCTAAACTATTCCAAAATGTTCTTTTCTCCTTCGCTCTTCTTATCTTCTCAGCCATCCTGCGAGGTAGGCCTAAGATTCGCCAGTCGTTTGTCCTAGTCTGCATTTAACGAGGCAGAACAATTCATCGGGCAGATAATTCCATTTAAATAATGACTCTGGACACTTGGAAGCGCTTAGCAATGATAGCTTGGCTATTTCATTAGGCTTTTTAAATTGCAAAGGCTCGTGTGTTTGATGGGGCAAAGAGCACACGAGCTAGTATTATTTCAATTAAACTGAAATTATATATTTCGTGCAGGGCAAAGTGACTTTAAAAGGAGGGCAGCAATGCACGCTGCGGGTGATTTTTAGATGTTGCATTAAATCCTTAAATGTGGGTTATTTGGTTTTGGGTGAGCATAAAGTGCAGCCAGTTATTGGTTTGTTTCATAAACTGTGGTTAGAGAAACACAGTTTAGAGAGATAGGCAAGCTGAATCAGCATACTGCACCATAATTAATCTAAAATTGAAATCTCTCTGTGAAAGAAAATGAAACTGCATTCGGCTATATTACTGCAGGCAGAACAATTGCTCCAAAAATGTTGTGTGTGGGGGGAGGTTATTTATTTTATTTTATTTATTTAATCCCATTTTATATCCCGCCCTTCTCCGAAGACTCAGGGCGGCTTACAATCTAAGCACAAATCAATGTGCTTAGCAATAGCCTTCATTTTTGCTTTGTTTGTTAGGGGGAAAAAAATTCAGATTCCTGTCTATTCTCACTTCAATATCCAGTTCACATTGCATGCATTGAGTTCAACCATTTCACTAAATTTATGCCACCTTATTTTGAGTCCATCTGTCTAGTCTAACAGAGAAGGACTAGGGGTGAATGACAGCAGTCTTCCAATATTTGAGGGGCTGCCACAAAGAAGATGGTGTGTGTGTGTCAATTTATTTTCCAAAGCACCAGAGAGCAGGACAAGAAGCAACGGATGGAAACCAATCAAGGAGAGAAGCAACCTAGAACTAAGGAGAAATTTCCTAACAGTGAGAATAATTAGTCAGTGGAACGACTTGCCACCAGATCTTCTTATTTATTTATTTATTTGATTTATATACCGCCCTTCTCCTGGAGGACTCAGGGCGGTGTACAGGGCAATAAAATAAGAATACATTAGATAAATAATTCTAAAACCCAAATCCATCAGGCCAGGCCGGCTTGTTCGAATAGATAAGTTGTCTTGTCGGCTGTGTGGTTTTTAAGAAGAGATTGGACAACCATTTGTCTGAAATGGTATAGTTTTCCCTGCGTGAGCAGGGGGTTGGACTAGAAGACCTCCAAGGTCCCCCTTCCAACTCTTTGTTATTCTGTTATAATGGACAGGCAGCTTCTCGTTCCCACGCTCAATCTTTGGCTCCACTCGTTGAGGAAACGGGTGTTATCGGTTTCACATAAATCAAAAATCTCCATTTTAGGGCAAGAGTAAACCCAGTTCCTGAGCATGTGTTGAAAGAACAGACTTCCTTGTCCTCAGCTTGTGGTTCCAACCTTCACAACCTAAACTGGTTTCTCTCTTGATGATGTACGCCAGATTGTGTGCCCTGTGGCTGAGTTTCTCAAATGAGTCATGCATATTGCATTTTGCCCAGGGAGAAATCCAGGCTATACCCGGTGTGTGTGTGTGTGTGTGTGTGTGTGTGTGAGTGAAAGAGGTTTAGACTAGAGGGTGCAACCAAAGCACGCACAGAGTTCTCCCCCTGTCTGCAACTTTTGGATGCAAAATGTATTTGTGGGAGAGAGATGTCTTATCAGGAACGTGCAAGCCGGGGTGGGGGTGGGGGTGGGTGGGATTTCTCCTCTGTCAAAAATGTATGAAATTAAAATGGGCCCAAAACATCCAGGAAGTTATCACAATGGACACGTGGGAAAAGATTTGGGTGAGGAACGTAAAATTTACACAAGCTCAAAATCTAAGAGAGAATTTCTACAAAATGTTTTATAGATGGCATTTAGATCCTAAAAAGCTTGCAAGTATGTATCCGAATTATCAGCCTAAATGTTGGAGGTGTGGTGATGAAGACGCAACATATTTTCACATTTGGTGGACTTGTAAAAAGGTTAAGGCTTTTTGGATAAAAGTCTGGTGGAACATGCAGAAGATTTTTAAACAGAGGATAAAGTTTTGTCCGCAACTTTTTTTGTTGGGAATAATTACAGATGTTACAGTTGTGGACACCAAGTTGATGTTGAATTTAATTACGGCAGCAAGACTTTTGATAGGTCAGTATTGGAAGAAAGAGGAACTGCCGACCATAGAAGAGTGGACTTTAAAGGTTTCCGACCTGGCAGAGATGGCGAAGATTTCGGCCTATTTGAAAGATCACTCGCAAGAACGCTATATTATGGAATGGAGAAAATGGATTGAGTTTATCCAGAACAAGTATAGGGTTAAGAAGTTTCATGTAGCATTTGAATAAGTCTTCTTTCTTTTTTTCTTTTTCTATTTTAGTTTCTTTATATATATTTAATATTACTAAGGTTTGTTTTATCCTATATAAGCTAGAGAGTGATGGATTTTAGAGTTTATAGTTGTTAGTATATGGTTGTTTATGATTGTTTTTTTTTTTTATTGAAAAGTTTTACAATACAATTTTCCATTAAAAACCCCCATCCCCCTCCACCCTCCCCTCCCTACCTCCCCCCTACCTCTTCCCTCCCCCCTTCCCTCCCCCCTTCCCCCCTCCCTCTTCCCTCCCCTACCTCCCCCCCACTCCCCTCCCCCCCCCCCGGACTTCCCAGAGCTAAATACAAGGTATATATATATAAAAGCAATCATAAGCAACCATATACTAAGAACCATAAATTCTAAAATCCATCACTCTCTAACTTATATAAGAACAAACAAAACTTAACATTATTAAATATATAAAAAAAAAATAGGAAAAGAAAAGAAAAAACACGAAAGAAGACTTATTCGAATGCTAGATAAAACTTCTTAACCCTATACTTATTCTGGATAAACTCAATCCACTTTCTCCATTCCATAATATAACGTTCTTGCGAGTGATCTTTCAAATATGCCGATATCTTCGCCATCTCTGCCAGGTCGGAAACCTTTAAAGTCCATTCTTCTATGGTCGGCAGCTCCTCTTTCTTTATGATTGTTTTTTTATATATACCTTGTATTTAGCTCTGGGAAGTGGGGGGGGAGGGGGGGAGGGGGGAGAGGTAGGGGGGGAGGGAGAAGGGAGGGGGAGGGGGGATTTTTAAAGAAAAATTGTATGTTAAAACTTTTCAATAAAAAAAAAATGTATGAAATTCAGTTTAATTAGAGAAAGAGGAAGTGAGGTCAACCGTTGTTTAAAAAAATTGTGCTGTGCTGCCCTCTGGAGGGGAGACAAAATTGGCCACAAACCCAAATTTAAGGACTAAATTTGCTTGCTTGCTTTTTTTTTCTTTTTTAAAAAAAATTGAATCCAATCGAGTCTCCTTCTTTTTCATCGAAATTGCGGAGGGGAGCAGAACTAGCTGTGTCTGGCAGACTCAAATGAGATTGGACGGTTTGGGGGTTTCGCGGAATGGCGTGAGTGAAGTTTTTCGCAAGCCCTAATGTGGAATCACGGAACTTATTGAACTTTTTTTTGGAGAAGATATGTTAAACCAATCCAAGAAGAGACAAAAGAGGAGAACAAAGAAGGGATTTGAACAGGCCAAGGGGGTTAAAAGTTTTCTGATTTATATATATACAGCCAGACCACGCATTGCTCCTGGAAGCAGCAGGAGGAACACTCCGGCCTGATGATGACGGATGGGATTTCGTCGAAACGTCGCCACAACTTTCTGAAGATGAAAGGAACGCGGGAAGAAACCCGAGACTCTAGATCTACATATATATATATATATATACGAGTGCCGTGTAGCAGAGTGAGCGCCTGTTACTCGTCCCAGCTTCTGCCAACCTAGCAGTTCGAAAGCAAGTAAAAATGCAAGTAGAAAAATAGGGACCACTCCGGTGGGAAGGTAACAGCATTCCGTGCGCCTTTGGTATCTAGTCATGCCGGCCACATGACCACGGAGACGTCCTCGGACAAGCGCTGGCTCTTCGGCTTTGAAACGGAGATGAGCACCGGCCCCTAGAGTCGGAAACGACTAGCATGCATGTGCGGGGGAACCTTTTATGAAGTACTGAATATCCAGCCGGTCCTTCCCTTTGTCAGCCTTCGTTTAGCGACCGTTCGAAAGTGACTTGCAATCCGTCCTCGCACTTATGACCGCTGCAAGCATCCCTGGGGTCACGGGGCCAAAATCCAGGCACTTGTCAATCAGCATGTCTTTATGTGTTTATAGGGCATTGCAAACGTCGTAACTATGAGGTCTGAATTTTGATCATTGTGGCCATGGGGATGCCGCAACGGTCGTTAAGTGTGAAAAAGGGTCATAAGTTAACGTTTCTCAGGGCTGTTGTCACTTTGAAGGGTCACTAAATGAACTGTCGTAAGTTGAGGACTGCCTGCGTTCCATTTTTATGTTGTCCATCTACCCTACAAGGTGTGACCTCCGGGCAGCTGAGCAAGTTATAAATTAAAACAATAATAAATACGGAGGAAATTTTATTTTATTTCAAATTTTTATTTTTAATTTACTTTAATTTAATTAAAGTACTTTACTTTAATTTAAGTTTTGTTGTTGTTAGCCGCCCTGAGTTCCTCGGGAGATAGGGTGGGATATAAATCCCATTAATAAATAAATAAATAAATAAACCAAATGGGCAGCTTTTGTGTTGGTTGTTGGTTTTTTTTAAAAAAAAAACCAACAACACATTTTTCTAGATACACAGTTTTTGCAAAACTGAACAATTAGATCACCCCAGAAGCTTTTGCTGCAAAGGAGGCAACGCCTAGCAGAGAGATTGTGCGATGGCAAAGGGAACAAGTGTGACGCTGTTTGTCAAGGATAAGCAGCTGGCTTGGCAAAGCCCAGAAAGGGAATTATTTTTTTGTGTGTGTTTTTTTTCTCCACCCGAACAAAGCTGACGGAGCTGTTCTCATATCGAGCAGGAAAAAGATGGAACCGTGCAATTCCCTCAGCTCTTCGCCGCCTTCGGCTGTTTATAAAGGAAGAGTTTGGACTCCTCGCCAGGCAAATTCGGGCAATTTTGCTCAAAAATAACCCGATGCTCGGCTAGGCTAGTTTGTGCAAACCCTGTGAGGTTGGCTAGGAGAGAGAGGATTGTGAACCTTGGCAACGTGACGAAATGTGAACTTCAACTCCCAGAATTCCCCAGCCAGCATGGCGAGCTAGGCAATTCTGGGAGCTAAAGTCCACCTGTGTTAATCCATGCTGGCTTGGGGAATTCTGGGAGGTGAAGCCCACCCCTCTTAAAGCATGCTGGCTGGGGGATTCTGGGAGGTGAAGCCCACCCCTCTTAAAGCATGCTGGCTTGGGGAATTCTGGGAGGTGAAGCCCACCCCTCTTAAAGCATGCTGGCTGGGGGATTCTGGGAGTGGAAGCCCACCCCTCTTAAAGCATGCTGGCTGGGGGATTCTGGGAGGTGAAGCCCACCCCTCTTAAAGCATGCCGATTGGGGAATTCTGGGAGGTGAAGCCCACCCCTCTTAAAGCATGCTGGCTGGGGGATTCTGGGAGTGGAAGCCCACACATATTAGAGCTGCCAAGACTGAGACACCCTGAGAAACAAATTTTGTGAACCCAGAAAGTGGATTAAACCAAATAAACAATTTTGAGAATAGAAAGACAGATAACACAGGGTGTCTTTGTATGTGTATAAGAAACACAAGAATAATTCAAGCAACAGCTGTGTGGGTGGGTTCCTGGGCGAGTCCTATCCCAAAATTTATTGTTTCAAATGGCAATAAATAATGATAACCTTTGTAGGAACTGATCCTTATCTAAGCTATGTGACCTGTAATAAAATCAGCTCGGGGGTCGCACAAGAAATACGATCCTGTTTTATGTTCTTGGGTCAAGTTCATCACAAGGACAATTTCTGCTTCCCAGTGTTAAACTATTCTCTTTTAGCTGCCACTATTAAATTATTACACAGGTGGTCCTCGATTTATAATGACCGTTGGGACCAGAATTTCCGTTGCTAAGCAAGTCGGTCGTTTTTAAGTCAATCACTGCAGTTGTTAAGTGAATCACAGGGTCGTTAAGCAAAGGCAACTGGACGATCCCTTTGACCCCAGGATGCTGCAGCCATTGTAAATAATTGCCAGTTGCCACGCACCCACATTTGAGCATGGGGAGGCTGCAATGGTCATAAGTGCGAGGACTGATCATAAATCACTTTTTTCCAGTGGCACTGTAAATTCGAGCAGCCGCTAAACAAATGGTTATAAGCTGAGGACCAACTGTACAGATGTTTAGAGTAGATATGGCATTTTTGATGATCTGGGATAGACAGATTTTATTTGACGATGTTAAAGGTCAAACAGCAGCACATTTTTTATGCTTCTTAACTATTATTAATTTATTGATTACGTGCACTAGGATTACATGCCTTAGGATAATGTGACTTAATCATTGTTCCATGTCACAAAGAGTAACAGAGTTGGAAGGGACCTTTAGAGGTTGTCTAGTCCAGCCCTTTGCTCTGGATTGCAGCTTGCATTTTTAGTGGCGGCTGGCTGCTTGCATTGTGTGGTGCAAGCCAAACCTTGCAGCTCGGAAACTAAGATTGATGGCTTAGGAAGGGCTGGAACTCCTGATAATGCTGGCTTTGTCAGTAATCCATGGTTAAAACTCAGAGGTTAGCAGAAAGCTTAATGCCAGCCAACCTGAATACATTTTACTCAACCGGAAGAGGGGAAAAAAACCAACCATTCTGGGTCAAGACTTTGGCATCCCTTGCCTCTAGCGAAGGCTACAGAATATGAGCAAAGAATTTGAATTTTCCATATCGCATTGCAGCCATTTAATTATCCCCGGGAATTTTCATTGCAGCTCTGAACGACCTTATCCTTGAAGCTGAATTTAATGGCAGGCGCCTTCGTGTGCCTGGTAATTGTATCTTTACAGATAGACTTCTCCTGCAGATGGACGTTCCATTACTGTGGCTAAGAACAGCGGAAGCCTTCCTGCTTTAGCCTTTGGCCTCCAACGGGATGGATCCCTTCGGGTAGCAAAGACTAAGCTCGATCACACGATTCCCCCCTCCCCACGAATAAATAAACTAAGACCTCCCCCCAAGGTTTTCACTTGATCACCATTTTTAAGCCCCTAACTTAAAAATACATAAAAAAATAATAATAGTCAAAATAAAACCAGGACAAAAATAGGTGAGATGCAATTTGCCTCTTCAGCCACCGGGAGGCACATTAAACCCTTTTTTGAAAAAAAACAAATCCAGGAATAAAATTCTGTAATTTCCAGCACTAACCCTCTTCTCCACCCCCATATATATATATATACATATATATATTCCCAACCTTGGATTCTCTTCTGAGTCGCCCCTTTCTCTTTCATGAGTCTGGGGGCTGCTTGGAGAAGAACCAGATGAACAATGGGGTGCTACGATTTGCACCAGGGAAAAATGGAGTTGGGGAAGAAATGGGGGGGGGGGTTTGCGTTCTCAAAAGCCCTTTGGGAGTTTCAGCCCACTCGTTCGGAGCGTCCTGTAACTCTTCTGGCTTGCCGCAGCTTCTTTTGAGCATGGAACTGGGAAACGTCCCATGTTTGAGTGTGCAACTCGGCCCTGACAATCCCCGAAGGAATGTAGTGTGTTTATTTTTCTGAGAGGAAGAATCAGCTTCCACTTTGCACTGGAACAGTGTGTAAAAGTCTCGTTTCCCTCGGCCTTTGCCAAAAAAAACGAGAGAGGGGGATAATACACGCAACCTTGCATTGTGCATGAGCCATTCTATCAGTGCGTCTCATATTCCTGACGCTGCTGTAGTCATTTTACAATTTGTTTATTTGTTTTTCCGGCTGTCCATGGCTGGCTGAGAATTTATTTATTGATTTGTATCCCACCTTTATTATTTTTACAAATAATTCAAGGCTAGTGAAATTATCCAATACATTTCTCTCGTTTTCCACACAACAACAGCCTTGCCAGGTGGGTTGGGTTGAAAGAGAGGGACTGTCCCAAAGTAAACAAGTTGGTTTTCTAGGCGAGACTAGAACTCACCGTCTCCTGGCGATTGGCCCAAAGTCACCCAGCCGGCTTTCATGCCTAAGGCAGGACTAGAACTCACCGTCTCCTGGTGATTGGCCCAAAGTCACCCAGCCGGCTTTCATGCCTAAGGCGGGACTAGAACTCACCGTCTCCTGGTGATTGGCCCAAAGTCACCCAGCCGGCTTTCATGCCTAAGGCGGGACTAGAACTCACTGTCTCCTGGCGATTGGCCCAAAGTCACCCAGCTGGCTTTCATGCCTAAGGTGGGACTAGAACTCATGGCCTCCCTCTTTCTAGCCTGTTGTGTGAACCACACAAACTCTTTCTACTCAGAGTTGGGAGGGTCCTTCAAGCTCATCCAGTCCAGCCCCTTGTTCAGTTCAAGACCACTATCCAGTAACTCAGCTAACCGGCAGATTTGCAGACCAAGCTCAGTGCTAACAAGTGGTGAGAAATTGGTGAACTCACTAAAATAAATTTCAGGACTCGTGGATCAGCATCTTGTGGGAACCCAGCCGGATTGCAAACGTGGGCTGTAAATCAGACCGTCCTCTAATGGCTGCAAGTGAATAGAATAACAGAGTTGTAAGGGACCCTAGTCCAACCTATACCATTCCAGACAAGTGGCAGTCCAGTCTCTTCTTGAAAACCTCCAGTGTTGGAGCACCCACAACTTCTGGTGGCAAGCTGTTCCCCTGGTTAATTGTTCTCACTGTCAGGAACTTTCTCCTTAATTCCAGGTTGCTTTGATCTCCTTGATTAGTTTCTATCCATAGTTTCTTGTCTTGCCTTCAGATGCTTTGGAAAATAAATTGACCCCCTCCTCTTTGGGGCAGCCCCTCAAATAATGGAGCACTGCTATCATGTCACCTGTGGTCCTTCTTTGCATTAAACTAGGTAAAGGTAAAGGTTCCCCCGCACATGTGTGCTAATCGTTTCCGACTCTAGGGGCCGGTGCTCATCTCCGTTTCAAAGCCGAAGAGCCAGCGCTTGTCCGAGGACGTCTCCGTGGTCATGTGGCCGGCATGACTAGACGCCAAAGGCGCACGGAACGCTGTGACCTTCCCACCGGAGTGGTCCCTATTTTTCTACTTGCATTTTTACATGCTTTCGAACTGCTAGGTTGGCAGAAGCTGGGACGAGTCACAGGCGCTCACTCTGTTACGCGGCACTCGGGATTCGACCCGCCAAACTGCCGACCTTCTGATCGACAAGCTCAGCGTCCTAACACACTGAGCCACCGCGTCCCTTCTTCATTAAACTAGACATACCCAATTCCAGCTATATGTGTTAGCCTCCAGCCCCCTGATCATCTTTGTTGCTCTTCTCTGGACGCTTTCCAGAGTCTCCACATCTTTTTTATAATATGGTGAGCAAAACGCGACGCAATATCCCAAGTGTGGCCCAACTAGCTCTTGTGTTGCCAAGTGCTTCTATTTAGTGAACTAATGTTTTAACATTGATTCTCATCTAGATCATTTTAAAAAGAAGTTGAAGGGGTGGGTGGGACCAGCCACCCCTCCATTCTCTCCTTTCTCCACCCTGGGCAGATGGGAAAACTCCCAACTTGTAAAACTTTCGACCCAATTTCGGGATGCTGGAAAGCAGCCGGGGGGGGGGGAAAGGGGGGGGCAGAAAAATCACAGTCCCTCTCCATCCGGCATTCTGTGCAAGCCGAAGTTGCAATGAACACTGAGAAGAGACAAACTGCATGTGATTCTCCGTGCCAGGACTTTTTTTCGATATAACCTCATCGTTTTGGCCTGCCGCTAAGGGACTTGTGCGATGCTATTCTGCTTATTCATGGAAGTTTCCCCGCGCACGCTCCTCCGTCCAGAGTGATGCTCTGTGGCCCAATGGGCCGGATCTTTGCCCCGATGTGAAGCCACAAATCTTGAAAAGGACAAACTGTTTCTTTCTCTCTCCATCCCACCCTGTCCCAAAGGTGCAGGAGGCTGTCTTATTAGAATGATATTATGATTTTTTCTTTTCTTTAAATGAAACGAGCTGTTCAAAATAAGCCCCAGTGCGCGAGCGGAAAAACCTGACCAGCCACGTCAAAAGGGAAGGAGCAAACTTCATGCAGCAGCTTTGAAGTCAGAGAGCAAAAATGGAGGGGAAAAACAAAAGACAAAACACACTCCCGGCAAAATTAATGGACTGTGATGTTGGAGTGTTCCCCCAAATGGTTGGCAAATTATCAGCCATCTTTCCAAGCAGTCTGGCTGTTGCCGAAGTTTTGTTGCAATCCAGCTGGGCTGGACTCCAGGGCCTATCTCTCTCTCTAGCTGCGGCATATGGGGCGTGTGATCCACAGCTTTGGGAAGGGAGCATGGTTTCTTTGCTTTTTGACTCCAGCCAAGGACCCAGATTGTTGGGGGCAATAAGCTGACATTGTAATAATGCCGCTTGGGGGCATTATTATTATTATTATTATTATTATTATCCCTAATAAGCAGGGATATACATAGAATGAAGGCTACTGCTAAGCTTGTAAGCTACCCTGAGTCTTCGGAGAAGGGTGGGATATAAATGGAATTAAAATAAATAAATAAAAATAAAAATAGAATGAAGGCTGTTGCTAAGCACATTGATTTGTGCTTTAAATTGTAAGCCGCCCTGAGTCTTCGGAGAAGGGCGGGATATAAATGGGATTAATAAATAAAATAGAATAAATAAAACAGCAGAATATCATAGTTATGTAACAGAGTTGGTGGCTGTGGAGGTCTCTAGTTGTCTAAGCTTGGTTTTCTTGCAGAGACATTTTGTAACCCAGCTAGGTAATATCATCAGTGCTAGAAGGGAGGAGGGTTTGTGGAGTGGAGGAGTGGAGGAAAGGGAGGAGACAGGGAAAGAGAAAGAGAGAAAGAGAAGAAATGTGGGGTCCTTGGTGCTCTCTGAGCCGGGTGGTTTCCTTGCAGATGTTTCATGACCCAACTAGATAACATCATCAGTGCTAGAAGGGAGGGGAGGAGGAGGAGGAGGAGGACAACAATGGCTCTGGGCACCTTGGTGCATTCTGAGCTTGGTAGTTTTCTTGCAGACATTTCATGACCCAACTAGGTAACATCATCAATGCTCAAATAAGCAAATCCCCTTCCTTCTAGCACTGATGATGTTGCCTAGTTTGGTGATGAAATGTCTGCAAGAAAACCACCCAGCTCAGAGAGCACCAAGGACCCCTCATTTCAACCCTGACCTACAAACATCCTTTCCTAAAGGGAACCATTGAAATATAATCTTGCAATATTGGTCGTTTCGGCCCTCCCGCCAGCCTGTCCTATCCTGTCTTGGCCCAGGGACTTCGATCGAAACCTAGGACACAGATCGCAACAGATGGGCAACACTCAACTCATTCACACCTTCCTTGGACTTCCCAAAGAAAGCTGCAGCCAGCCAACCCAGGGGTTGACCGTTTGGCAATAGTTTTGACTTCCAAGTCTCCTTCCTGATTAGAGGCTTATGGGCTTGGTGGTCCAAAGAACCAAGCCGAAACTGGCTGGCAGCAACGCAGGGAGGTTCTTCCAACCGAGCCCCAAGACGTGACAGAATGCTCAGCCGATCGGCATGAAAGTCCCTTAAATTTTTTTTCTTTTTTCCCGTCGGCAAAAGAATTTTCACAGCCAATGACTTGTTTAGTTTAAGATATGCGCAGCCTAAGATGGCAGGTTGTCAAAACACGCTCGAGAAGTAGCAATGAACGAAACAGCAGGCTGATTAAATCTGTCTGCTTTGGAAGGAGGGTGGGGGTGGGGTGAGCAGGAGACGGTGAGTTCTAGTCCCGCCTCAGGCATGAAAACTGGCTGGGTGACCCTGGGCCAATCGCCAGGAGATGGTGAGTTCCAGTCCGGCCTTAGGCATGAAAGCCAGCTGGGTGACTTTGGGCCAATCGCCAGGAGACGGTGAGTTCCAGTCCTGCCTCAGGCATGAAAGTCTGCTGGCTGACTTTGGGCCAATCGCCAGGAGACAGTGAGTTCTAGTCTCGCCTCAGGCATGAAAATTGGCTGGGTGACTTTGGGCAAATCACCAGGAGACAGTGAGTTCTAGTCCGGCCTTAGGCGTGAAAGCCGGCTGGGTGACTTTGGGCCAATCGCCAGGAGACGGTGAGTTCTAGTCTCGCCTTAGGCATGAAAGCCGGCTGGGTGACTTTGGGCCAATCACCAGGAGACGGTGTGTTCTAGTCCGGCCTAGGCATGAAAGCCGACTGGGTGACTTTGGGCCAATCGCCAGGAGATGGTGAAAGGAAGGAAAAGGAAAGAAAGAAAGAAAGAAAGAAAAGAAAAAAGAAAAGAAGAAAGAAAAGAAAAGAAAAGAAAAGAAGAAAAGAAAAGAAAAGAAAAGAAAAGAAAAGAAAAGAAAAGAAAAGAAAAGAAAAGAAAAGAAAAGAAAAAAGATTTGGCATGCTTCGGGTCCCATTGACTGAATCTAGGAGAGATGCCCTACTGCATTGCAGTTCCCTGAACAGCTCCCATGCCCGCTGGCATTGCCCCTACCTGCTCAAATCTCAGAGGGAGGGTGGCTGTTCCAGAAGGCTGTCCTTTGTAGAGTTGGCTCTTCTCCCCAACCCCCAGACCCCCACTTTGGGAGTGTTTTCTCCTTTGGGAAAATGGGAGGGTGTTGAGGCCACATATCTATGGCTCTCTCAAGCCATCCAGCCTCTGGAGCGTTCTGTTGTTTTAAAAGACCGTACGCAGCTCAGCCCCTGTAAACTTGGACGGCTTTTGAAGCTCGACAAAGAAATAAATAGAAATATTCAAGTAGGCCTCTCTGGGGCATATAAAATATAGGCGAAGCCGCAAAGCCAGTCGAACAAAGAAAAAGGGACGGGCGGAGGCCCGAATGAAGGCTTCGTGAATCTTCTCCATGGCAAAGCCGCGTTCTTCCATGAATTGGTTCGAACCCAGCCAGGCTTTCTGAAATGCACATTTGAATGCTTGCACACGCACACGCACACACACACACAGAGGGAGGGAGCGGGTCTTCCCACCCAAAAGGAATTCCATTTATTTCCTCCGTGCATTGACAAGGCCCTCTCGGCCCCTTCCCCAAATTCCCACTCTCTGCCCGCCAGTCTTTCAGCTAGATTCAACGGGAGGAAGCTGGCAGGGGTCACACAGCCTGCCTGAGGCACCTTGGAGGAATCAGAAGAGGGCTGGAAAGGGACCTTGGAGGTCTTCTAGTCCAGCCCCCTGCTCAAGCAGGAAGACCATTCCCAGACAAATGGCTGTCCAAACTCTTCGTAAAAACCTCCGGTGATGGGACAGCCCAGAAGTGGAGAAACGCTGCTTAAGATTAGAACGCCGTCCTTCGGAGGTCAGTAGAATGAGGACCGTGATTGTTGGGGGCAATATTCTGACTTTGTAAGCTGCTTAGAGAGGGCTGTAAAGCACTGTGAAGCAATGTATAAGTCTAAGTGCTATTGCTATTAGGAAGCAAAAAAAAAATCAAGGAGAGAAGCAACCTAGAACTAAGGAGAAATTTCATGACAGTGAGAACAATGAACCAGTGGAAGGACTTCTCTCCAGAAGTCTTAAAAACACTACAGGTTTTTAAGAAGAGAATGGACAAACCCCTTGTCTGAAATGGTATAGGTTTTCCTGCTTGAGCAGGGGGCTGGACTAGAAGACCTCCAAGGTCCCTTCCAGCTTCTATGTTCTGTACCAGCCTGCTACCGGCCCTGCAGAAAAGACAACCCCTTTACAAACGGCAAGAAGCTGGATTAACTTCTGCCAAATTTATTACTACAAAAACAAACAAGAGACGAACCAAGATACAGGAGCTTTGAAACACTATCTGAGTGGTTGCTTTCAGCAAACCAGCCCTCCCCACACATTCCCTTTATAAAGAGTTCAGGGCGTGGCTTCTCTCTGCCTCCTTCCGAGAAGCCCCATTGCCTTCCTCTGTTTACTCCTGATTGACTGCCTCCTCCGTCGGGCGTCCTTGAACAGGGCCAGCTGTGGGTCATCTTCATCCACACTGTCAGGCTCACACAGCTGGGTCTCCGTGGTGACCAAGTGGGAGGGGCCTGCCTGAGGGCTATCATCAGCAAGGTCTTCAAGCCCCTCAGCAAGGTCTTCAACACCCCCCTCCTCCTCCTCTGAGTCGTCCGACCCAACTGCCGAACCCACAGGCTGACCCTGAATCACAACATTCTATTCTGATTCTGATTCTGATTCTGCTAGGTCTTTCTGTAAGGAGCCTCAAGCATGCCGCGTGAACCGCGCCAGCTTCATCCCATTGAACCTAGCTGGAAGACCTTCCAGCTCTGTTAGTTATCCTAGGGCTGGAAGGGACCTTGAAGGTCATCTAGTCCAACCCCCTGCTCAAACAGAAGACCCTATACCAGGGGTCGGCAACCTCGGCTCTTTTATGACTCGTGGACTTCAACTCCCAGAATTCCTGAGCCAGCTATGCTGGCTCAGGAATTCTGGGAGTTGAAGTCCACGAGTCATAAAAGAGCCGAGGTTGCCTATCCCTGCCCTATGCCATTTCAGACAAATGGCTGTCCAGTCTCTTCTTAAAAACTTCCAGTGTTGGAGCATTCACCGCTTCTGGAGGCAGGTTGTTCCACCGGTGAATTGTCCTCACTGTCAGGAAGTTTCTCCTTAGTTCCAGGTTGCTTCTCTCCTTGATTAGTTTCCATCCGTTGCTTCTTGTCCTGCCTTCTTGAGTCTCCATTTTGCATTTTAAGGCATCAGCTTTCCAACCGGTTTGCCTCTTATCGCCTTCAGATTTTACAGACTGTGATTATATGCAGTAGCTGAGCTACATCTGGTCAGCAGCGGTTCCTGGTCACGCTGTGCAAAAACTCAACTTTACGATGATGTACAAAAAAATAAAAAATAAAATAAAAATCATCTTCCGGCAAAAGGGGCTTCTGTTTTTCTCCTTCATCTCCAGTGAGCTAGACAAACCCTTTCCAATTTTTCTGAGTCACTGTGTTTCTTTCTCCCCCCCTGCCCTTCTTTGACACCCGTGGCATTAAAAAAACAACAACAAAAAACAGCAGCAACAACATTAAACAGGATGGAGAAGGCATTATCTTATCATGACAAGCTGGGCATAAAAGTTTAGGAAAACTTGGCAGTAAAACACAGCCCGGATTTTCCTCCAGGAGATCAAGAGAGAGAGATGGTTTCCCAGCCCAACTTAATCCTGGATTAATTACCCTGAAATTAGAGGGGTGTTTTAGGATGGAAAAAGCATTGTTGCTTAATTCCTTGCTCTCTCTGGGCTGGCCCACCCATCCTGCTGCAGGCCCTGGTGATGGTGTGGTGCGGTTTCATCCAAGTGAAATGTAGTCTGTCGGGCAGAGACCCAAACCAATTTCCCCCTTGCCAAAAAAAATAGACGGACGTGTCTCCGAATCTCCACATTCCGTGCCAGAGATGCTTTGATTTTACCTATGCAGAATGGGCTTTGGATGCACGACGGGGTTACTGGCTTGAGATTGAATTCAGAGCGTGCCAAAGCAAACTGCAAAGCACAGTGTGTGTGTGTGTGTGTGTGTGTGTGTGTGTGTGTGTGTGTGTGGTGTTAAAAGAGTTGCTCACTCTTCAGATTGATCACGTGCATTTTCTCCGCCGGGTTTTCCCGTCATTTCCCAGCTGATGCCCAGGTATGATAGACATGGCACAAATGTGCGATATTAGGCCCCTGAGCCAGTTAACAAGCAGAGCAGATGGGAGTTTGTGAAAGTGGAATCCTTGGCAGATGCTGGTAGCTTGTAGCAGAGGAATTCTGGTAGGGGAGGCATGCAAACACAGCTTAGCGCAAAGTCAGGTTTGTAAAGGTTTCCTGTTTCCCAGGACAACTTTTTTTTTTATTGAAAAGTTTTAAAATACATTTTCCCTTTAACGATCCCCCCTCCCCCTCCCCTACCTATCCCTCCCTACCCCTCCCCCCTTCCCTCCCCCACTTCCCACAGGGTATAAAAACAGAAAACAATCATAAACATCCATATGCTAACAACAATAAACTCTTAAATCTATCGCTCTCTAGCTCATATAAAATAACTACAAACAATATTAATATTACATATAAAAAGAAAGAAAAAGAAAAAAAGAAAGGAAGATTTATTCAAATGCTAAATGAAACTTTTTAGTCCCATATTTCTTCTGGATATATTCAATCCATTTTTTCCCAGGACAACTTGACAACTTTTAAGATGCAGGAAGTTCAACTCCCAGAATCCCCCAGCCAGCATGCTTTAACATTGGGTGGACTTCAACTCCCAGAATACCCCAGCCAGCATATTTTAAGATGGGTGGACTTCAACTCCCAGCATCCCCCAGCCAGCATGCTTTAAGCTGGACGGACTTCAACTCCCAGAATCCCCCAGCCAGCATGCTTTAACATTGGGTGGACTTCAACTCCCAGAATCCCCCAGCCAGCATGCTTTAAGATACATGGACTTCAACTCCTAGAATCCCCAGGCAAGCATACTTTGCCAGGCAATTCTGGGAGATGAAGTCCACCCATCTTAATGTCGCCCAGATTCAGAAACCCTGATTTATTATCCTATTATCTTTATAGCCACCCCCAAAGGCAGCAGGCAAAACCAGCTTTGCATTACAGCTGGGAATCTTAACTGCTGGAATTCAACCAGGGGTATGACGGGGTGGGGGCTGGGGACTAGTAAGTGAAACCACAATGCCCTTGCCCCCCCCAGCAATTGTTTTTAACCATCTTGTCTGGGATGGGCGAGAGTTTTTGCTTACAGCTTCCTTCTGCAACAGACGCCCTCCAGACAGGCGACCTTGTACCACTCCCAGATTTTGCCAATTGTGGTTTGAAGGCAACCGCTTGGCTTCTTTGCAGCTCAGTAACACACTTCAACTCAGCTGCCCTGCTAACCAGGGTTTACTGCTTCCCAAGGGTCTGAAGCTGATGCTCCCCCTCCCACACACAAACACACCTCCAGCTCTTCTTAACGTCTCCAGGTACAGTAACCTCGACCCAAAACATAGAATAAGGAAGTTGGATGGGACCTTGGAGGTCATCTAGTACACACACACACACACACACACACCCGCTCTCAAACCGGAGACCCCTGTAAGATTTCAGACAAATGGCTGTCCGGTCTCCACTTAAAAGCCTTCAGTGATGGAGCAGACCCACAATTTCCGGTGGCAAGCTGTTCCCCTGGTTAATTGTCCTCAGGAAATTCCTCCTTAGTTCCAGGTTACTTCTCTCCTCGATCGGTTTCCACCCGTTGCTTCTTGTCCGGCCTTCAGGGGCTTTGGAGAATAGGTGGAACCCCCCCTCTCTCTTCTCTGTGGCAGCCCCTCAACTTTAGTCTTGGAAGCCCAGCCAGGACACACAAATACACACACCCTTCCTCTTTTATCTTGTGAAGCTAATAATTTATTTTTATTTTATTTTAATTCCATTTATATCCCGCCCTTCTCCGAAGACTCAGGGCGGCTTACATAATAATAATAATAATAATAATAATAATAATAATAATAATAATAATAATAATAATAATAATAATAATAATAATAATAATAATAATAATAAGAAGAAGAAGAAGAAGAAGAAGAAGAAGAAGAAGTTGGAAGGGACCTTGGAGGTCATCTAGTCCAACCCCCTGCTAAGGCAGGAAACCCTATACCATTTCAGACAAAGGGCTGTCCAGTCTCTTCTTAAAAACTTCTCCTGGCCTCGGATGGCAGGGACTGAAATTAGAGGCTGGAAGCCTGAAAGGCCCTCCAGCTCCGAGCGACAGTGCGGTCTAGCGGTTAGATCAGAAAAAAAAAGGCACGTCAGCCGCTTCCCCTCGCCCGACGCCCCGCAAGTTGGGCAGGGGGCGGCAGGCGGACCCTCCCTCTCCGCTTAGCCCGCTTGCCTTTCCCTTCCCTTTTCTCCAGCGCCGGCTGGCTGGGCCCCCCCCCCCACACACTTCCTCCCTCCCCCTTTCCCCTCCCTCCCTTCCTCCCTTCGTGGCAGCAGTTCAGATCCGCGCCCTAGAAGGTCGGAAGGCGGGGACCGGGCAAGCCGAGCGCCTCCTCCCCGTCCGGGGAGGGGGAAGAAGGCCGGGGAGGGGTGGGTGGGTGGGGGGGGCTCCGCCGCGGCGGGTTTGTCAGAGCGCCGGAGGCCCAGCGCGCAGCACAACCATGCTGGCCCCGCGGCTGCCGCTCGGCCCGCTGGGGCTGATGCTGCCGCTGCTGCTCCAGCTGTTCCAGCTGTTGCCGCTGCCCGTCCGGCCGGATCCTGAAGCCAGCTGCGATCCCGACGGCTGCTACGCGCTCTACAGCCAGCCGCGCAGCTTCCTCGACGCCTGGCGGGCCTGCCGGGAGCTGGGGGGCAACCTGGCCACGCTGAAGCGAGCCGAAGAGGCGGCCCAGGTCAGCCAGCTGCTGGCCGGCAGCCGCCGGCCCGGCCCGCCCCGTCTCTTCTGGATCGGGCTGCAGCGCCAGCCGCGCCAGTGCTTCCCGCAGCGGCCCTTGCGAGGGTTCAGCTGGGTTACCGGCGAGCAGGAGACGGCTTACAGCAACTGGGCGAGGGCCGGCGCAGCCGTCGGCACCCCGGGAGCCCCGGGAGCCGGTTGCGCCGCGCCGCGCTGCGTGGCTTTGGACGACCGCGATTTCCAGTGGTTGGAAGGCTCCTGCGCCGGCCCGGTCGACGGCTACCTCTGCCGCTTCGCCTTCCGAGGCATGTGCGCCGGCTTGGAGGAGGCGGAAGCGGCCACCCTCAGCTACGCCGCTCCCTTCGGGCCGCTGCCCGCTCTGGCTGCCGTCGGGGCCCCGCCGCGCTTCGTGCCCTTCGGGACGGTGGCGTCGGTGGGCTGCCCCGGCGGCGCCTCTCTGTCCCTGTTGTGCCTGCAGAAGGAGGACGGGCGGCTGGGCTGGTCCAAGAGCGGGCCGCTCTGTCGGGAGCGAGGCCCGGGGCCGTCGGGGGGCGCCTCGGCCTCGACGGGGCTGGCAGCCTCGGCGTCGGCATCCAGCTGGTGCGAGGGCGACAACGGCGGGTGCCAGCAGCTCTGCCTGGACGAGGGCTCGGGCTACGCCTGCGAGTGCCACGCCGGCTACGTGCTGCTCTCCGACGGCCACTCCTGCGAGGCCCGCGACCCCTGCCGCCACCGGCCCTGCCAGTTCGACTGCGTGGCTCAGGAGGACGGGGAGGAGGAGGCGGCGGAGAGCGGCGACGGTTACCGCTGCCGTTGCCCGGCCGGCTACGAGCTGGCTTCCGACGGCCACCAGTGCGAGGACTCGGACGAGTGCGCCGAGGCGCCGTGCGAGCACCAGTGCGAGAACACCGAGGGCTCTTACCTCTGCCGCTGCCACCTGGGCTTCAGCCCCGCCGAGGACGAGCCGGGCCAGTGCGTGGACACGGACGAGTGCCAGATCCCCGGCGTGTGCCAGCAGATGTGCGTGAACTACGTGGGCGGCTTCGAATGCTATTGCACCGAGGGCTTCGACCTGGAGGCCGACGGCATCAGCTGCAGCCCGCTGGACGGGACGGACGGCCGCGACGCCAGCCCGCCCGATGTCTGGGCCGACCCTTTCCACGTGCGCTTCACCACCCGGCAAGCCGACGACGACCTCAGCGCCCCGCCGGTCCGCTTCTCGCTCTTCCGCGACGGGGAGGCCGGATCGTCGTCGTCGGCCGCCTCGGATTCGGCCGCTTCCTTCTTGTCGCTGCCCGACCGGCTGGTTTTCCCTCCCCCTCCGAGGCCCGCCACGCCGGCGCCCGAGTTGGACGGCGCCTGGGACTCTCCTCCCTTGGAGCACGGCTTCTTGTCCTCGACGGGCCGCCCCGAGGTCCTCCATCCCACCCCCGCCGCTTCCCAGCTTCCTCCTCTCCTGACCACCGGGGAGCCTCGGACCAGCCCGCCGCCTCCGTCGCCATCCCCCGGAGCGTCGGCTCCCTCGGAGGAGAAGATGGAGCCGGTGGTTGAGGGAGTCAGGGCGCCCCTGCCCACCTTGGCCACCCCCGGCCCGGCTTCCGAGGAGGAGGAGGAGGAGGAAGGGCGGCAGAAGAGGGACGACCGCTGGCTCCTGGTGGCCTTGCTGGTGCCCATCTCCGTCTTCCTGGTGGTCATGCTGGCCCTGGGCATCGTTTACTGTACCCGCTGCGGAGCCCGGGCCAAAAGCCGAAGCGTCACTCAGTGTTACCGGTGGGTGATCAGCACGTCGGAAAAATCGGCCCCGCCCGTCTCCTCCCGGCCTTGCCAACCGGCCACTTGCCGAACCAGTGTCTGAACCACGGGCCAGCCCCTGGGGGGAACGGGAGGGGTGTGTGTGTGCGATGGCCCTGCTCCGTAGCCGGTGCACAGAACAGAAAAGACCCCCCCCCCCCATGCTCACCAGCGGGGCCAAAGCCACGGAGGATCCCCTCCCCTTCGGGCTACGTCTGGGACAGCCTGCCAGGATGCAGAGACCCAGCTGGAGGGGCGCCCAAGGCTGGGCTTCCCCACCCCTCCTTCTCCCAGGCAAACACCCCCCCCAAAACGACTCGGAACTTGGTTGCTGGAGTAAAAAAGACCTTTCCCCCCTCTTTTTGGCATAGGTGTGTGTGTGGGGGGCACAGAAGCCCCTTCCCACTGCAACTTGGCACCCCTCTGCCTTGCCACCCGAGGCTGCTGGAGGCCTGGAGGGGCTTAATCCAAAGCGGGCAGCGACGACTTTCTTGACCGGGGGGGGGGGGAAAGGAGTTGATGTTTCGCCAAGCAGTGGTTGAAAGCTGAGACTAATTCGTGTGCCACGGCAGGCGGGGTGGGGTGTGTGTGTGTGTCCCCCACCTCTGCCCAGCGCTGGCTCTTCGTTCCGCCAACCAGGAGAGTTAAAAGTTTCTAGTCCTCGTGGCTTCGGAAGAAACCGGACCCCTCCTTCCCCACTTCCACCCCCCAGCTCCTCCGCGGCCAGTTCTTTTTTTTTTTCATCTGGAGTCAGGCCAAGGATCCGCACAGCTCAGGGTGACTTTTCCTACTCCGAACTTGGGGAGGGGTGGGGGGAGACACGTTAAAAACTTTAAAAAAAATCAAAAACCTCTCGTGGGACACAGCCCCGCAAAATACACTTGATGGCGTTTGCGTCGGCTGCCGAAGGGGGCCTTCCGAAACGGGGGTGGGGGGGCTAAAGGGGCTAAAGCTGGAAGGCTTTTCACGCCCCCTCCCCACTTTAATCTGTGGAGGAAAGAGAGGGTGGGGCTCCTTCGGGGACCAGGCATCTGGGAATGACCAGCCTGGCGCGGTCCAGGGGTGGGGTGGGGGTGGGGGCCGCGCAGAAGGCGGGGCCGGTTTGCCCCGTTGCAAAACGGGGTGGTGGGGGGGCAAGGAACCCCTCTGGATCTGTGGTGTGGGGGTGACGGTCGTTGACTTTGACCGCTCGTGTGGTCTTCTTGGCGGGGGCGGAAGATTCCTGGCCGAAGCAAAAAAAAAAAAAAAAAACCACCCAGAACCCCCCACCCCCGAATATTGTGTGCGTGTGTTTTGCGTGTCAAATAAAAGGACTGGATTTTCTAACGGGCTGGAAGTTCAAAAAAAAATGAAAAAGAAGAAGGGGGTGGGAAAAACGGGTGGGGGGGGGGAAGCAATACAAAATGTGCGTGCCTTTGTTGGGTGAGAAAGTGTGTGTGTGTGTGTGTGAGTGGGTGGGTGGGTGGTGTGTGGTAAAAGGGGCAAGGAATACGATTAAGTGAATTCGAACGACTGGCTTTTTTTTTTTTAGCTTGAAAAGGTTAAATGGTGCCTCCCGTCATTCCCAGATAGACACTTTAGGACCTCCGCGCCCCTCCCCCCCATTTAAAGAAGGAAGTGCCAATTGGATTAAGAAGACAAAATCGCTTCAGTTTCCCACAAGGCAGGGTTGGGAAAGAGAAAAAAAGTGGTTCTATCTGAGAGTCTTGAGGACTAGCCACCTAGGACAGGAACGCTAAAAGCAAGCCTGAAGGGTGCAGTTTAAAGTTTTTTAAAAAGCCTGCGGTTTGCAGAGAATGTAGAACAAGTAGAACGTAGAACCTTATCAGAGTTGGAAGGGACCTTGGAGGTCTTCTAGTCCAACCCCCTGCTCAGGCAGGAGACCTTATGGCACCTATGCCATTCCAGACAAATGGTTGTCCAATCTCTTCATAAGATGGAGCATCCACGACTTCTGGAGGCAGGCAGTTCCACTGATTAATTGTTCTGTCAGAAATTTCCTCCTTCGTTGTATTTTGCTTTTCTCCTTCATTGGTCTTCATCCGTTGCTTCTTGTCCTGCCTTCGGGGGCTTTGGAAAATAATAAGAATAAGAATAAGAATAATAAGAATAGAAGCTGGAAGGGACCTTGGAGGTCTTCTAGTCCAGCCCCCTGCTCAAGCAGGAGAACCTATACCATCTCAGACAGGTGATTGTCCAGTCTCTTCTTAAAAACCTCCAGAGATGGAGCACCCACAACTTCTGGTGGCAAGCTGTTCCACTGGTTAATTGTCCTCACTGTTAGGAAGTTTCTCCTTAATTCCAGGTTGCTTCTCTCTCTGATCAGTTTTCAATCATTGTTTCTTGTCCTGCCCTCTGGTGCTTTGGAGAAGAGCTTGACTCCCTCTTCTTTGGGCCAACCCCCTCAAATAATGGAGCACTGCTATCATGTCCTCCCTGGTCCTTCTCTTCATTAAACTAAGGTAAAGGTAAAAGTTCCCCCGCACACGCGTGCTAGTCGTTTCCGACTCTAGGGACCGGTGCTCATCTCCGTTTCAAAGCCGAAGAGCCAGCGCTTGTCCGAGGACGTCTCCGTGGTCATGTGGTTGGCATGACTAGACGCCAAAGGCGCACGGAACGCTGTTACCTTCCCACCGTAGCGGTCCCTATTTTTCTACTTGCATTTTTATGTGCTTTCGAACTGCTAGGTTGGCAGAAGCTGGGACAAGTAACAGGCACTCACTCTGCTACGCGACACTCGGGATTCGACCCGCCAAACTGCCGACCTTCCGATCGACAAGCTCAGCGTCCTAACCCACTGAGCCACCGCGTCCCTCTGTTCATTAAACTGGACATGCCCAATTCCAGCCACCGTTCCTTGTAAGTTTTAGCTCCCAGTTTTAGCTCCCACTCTTTGTTGCTCTTCTCTGCGCTCTTTCTTAGACTCTCAACATCTTTTTTTACGATATGGGGAGCAAAATTGGATGCAGCATTCCAAGTGCGGCCTTTTCCAAGGCCTTGTGAAGCGGCATTAACACGTCAGGTGATCGTGATTCCATCCCTCTCTTAATGCAGCCTTAGGGTTGCATTCCGAAGGGTTCGTTGTACTGTAAAAGCAGGAAAACTTAATAACAGGTTCATGGAAAAAAGTTCTTGAGAAAGGACAGGAAGGGAGAGATATAGAAAGATAGCGTGTGTGAAGCCTGCGGTCTGAGCAGTAAAGGAATACAGGCCCAGAAAGGGTTGGAAAAGCACAGCGAAAATGCGTGGTCTTCTCTCTTCGCCAAGCCTTTCATTTCAAGATAATTAGAAGATTCTGGTTGTTTCCAGAACTTTCCAGCTGCTGACATACCTACTATCTTCCAAATCTTTTCTGCCTCTGGTTGGGAAGGCAGTAAATAAGGACATTTAAATTGTCCCTTTTGGTGGTTTCCTGTTTCTTATTGTTTATAGGGTTGACTCCCTTCAAAATCAGGACTGGGAGGGGAGGGCTTACGAAACATTTTCCCCCCCCACACACACACAGGCCCCTGCCCCATAATTTGAAAGTGGGGGAAAGCTGCAAGTTTCACAGCAGGCTTTTTTTGTTGGTGTGTTTGTGTGCAAAGATGTGCAAGGGGTGAAGCCTTCAAGAGTACCAGGAAAATTTGTGAAAGGCAAATAGCCAGACATACAGACACAGACAGTCAGACACACACACACTCTCTCTCTTCCTCTCTCTCTCTCTCTTTCTCTCTCTCTTTTTGTCTCTTTCTCTCTTTCTCTTTCTTTCTATTTTTATCTCTCTCTTTCTTTCTCTCTTTTTCTCTCTCTCTTTTTCTCTCTTTCTCTTTCTTTCTCTTTTTCTCTCTCTTTCTCTCTCTTGCTTTCTTTCTTTCTCCTTCTTTTTACCTCTTTCTTTCTCTTTCTCCCTCTTTCTCTTTTTATCTCTCTTTCTTTCTCTTTTTATCTCTCACTCTTTCTCTCTTTCTTTGTCTTTCTCTTTTTCTCTCTCTCTCTTTCTCTTTCTTTCTCTCTCTTTTTACCTCTCTTTCTCTTTCCTTCTCTCTTTCTCTCTCTCTCTCTCTCTCTCTCTCTCTCTCTCTCTCTCACTCACACACACACACACACACACACAACGACATGCAGTTTGTGTCCAACTATAGCTTCTTTTTAGAGCTGGATACTCAGCAATACAGGTCATCTTCACCTTACAACAGTTCTTTTATTTTATTTATTTATTTTATTTTTATTTTTATTCCATTTATATCCCGCCCTTCTCCGAAGACTCAGGGCGGCTTACAAGCTTAGCAGTAGCCTTCATTCTATGTATATGCCTGCTTATTAGGGCTTTCACACACACACCCAAGCGGCATCATTACAAAGTCAGCTTAATTGCCCCCAACAATCTGGGTCCTCATTTTAGCAACTGTTTGAAAGTTTGTCCCTGAAAACAGTGGCTTGTGACTGTTTTTCCCCCCTCTCTCAACTGTTACAGCCTCCCCATGGTCACATGATCAAAATTCAGGCCCTTGGCAACTGGCTCATATTTATGACGGTCGCTGTGTCCAGGGTGTGTGTGTGTGGTCGTGTGATCCCCTTTTGCGACCTTCTGACCAGCAAAGCCATAGGGGGAAGTCCATAACTTCACAACACAACCATGATTCAACTGTGGCAAGAAAGCTGGGGCTAAGCTCCACAAATGTCTCACTCAGCAGCAGGAAATTTGGGGCTCTGTTGCCGTCTTAAGTTGAGGATTTACCTGCACCTTGCATTTTATGCGTCGCTCACAGCCCGAATGCGTGAGTTTTCTGCACTTTTTCCTGATCTGAAAAGCACAAAGTTTCTGCTTCTTTTCCCCCAGCCAGGATACCTGACATTTTCAGCTTGAACGAGTCTCTGACCCTGGTTAGCAAACTAACCCCTTTTTCTGAGCTCCCACTATCCGACAGACACTCACCATCTGGCCTGTGTTTGCACCTCTCTAAGAAAAAAGAAAAAAAAAGCGAAAAGAAAGTCACAATTGTCTTAAATTTCAGTGTTTCCTGACTCTGCCAGGCTCAGTCCAGCCCCCTTGGGCTGGCGGTGGCGGTGGTGGCGGTGGGGGAAACCTCTAAATTGATGCTGGGGCTTCTAACTCCCCCCCCCATTAAATCCCACAATTGTTAACCCTTTGCAGGAGGTTGGGAAGGAGAGGATTGGGAAAGATCTCAGGAAATCCGTGAGAAAAATCGGAGAAGAACGGAGCTTCATTTGGGGGGGGTGCCGCGAGAATTGGGGGGGCAAGATCCAGACCCTTCTGGTTTTCTCCACCACCACCCCCTCCCCTCCAATTTCAAAAGGGACAAAAGAGTTTTAAGAGGAAGGGGCACGTCACTCCCCTTTCCCTTAGCAATCCTGCATCGTTCCCTCCCCCTTTAAAAAAACAACAACACCCCCCCTCTTTATCACAAATTTGGCCTTCCCTATTTCTCTCTCTCCCCCCCCCCCACTCCTTCCCAGATTTGACTGGGGAGGTATAGATCTGGTGTGTGTGTGTGTGTGTGGGGGGAAGGGATAGAGGAGAAGGCTCCCAAAAAAGGGGTTGGTTTTTTTTCCCCTGGATTTTTTTTTAAAAAAACAACAAGATATTTGGGAAGGAAAAGGGTGATGGGCTGCGGTTTTGCCCACCCCTGGCACGGCAAGGGTTAAACTCTGGAATGTGTATTTAGCAGAGACTTTTAATAAAGACCAGATGGAGGAGACCAGATGCTGGATCAGAGAAGCCGCCCCCTCCCCACCAGGGCTTCGTGCCCCCACCCCACCCCACCCCACACACACCTACCCTCCGCATTAGATCAGGGCCTCTCTCCCTGGCTCAGCAGAAAGCTGATGTTCAACAGGTAGAGCTTCTCCCTCTCCTTATCTTGCTAGGGGCCTGCTGAACCTGTTGAACGGCTGCCTCCTGCTGCTCTGGTCCCTGTTTGTCTTCTGCAAAAGAGGGCTTGTCCAAAGGGGGTCCGGAGCAATTTGGGGGGGGAAGTGAAAAGGAAAAGGAAGGGTGGGGAGGAAAAAAAATCCGGCTTCACCCCACAGGATGCAGTGAGCAAAGAGAGCTCGTTTTTTTTGGGGGGGGGGGTTCAAGGAACACAGCTGATAGAGGAACTGGATCAGGGGGTCCTTGAACTTGGCCACTTTAAGCCTGGTGGACTTCAACTCCCAGAATTCGCCAGCCATGCGAAATTCTGGGAGCTGAAGTCCACAAGTGGCCGAGCTTGAGGACCCCCTGAGCTGGATTCTCGCCATCTGCTATAGCCACAAAGGAACCGATCGGGGAGCAATATTTGAACCAAGGAACCTCGAATGGGCTAACTTGCGGAATGGCATCCAAAATCTGGGACCCGTGACTCCCGAAGGAATGCAGTTTGGAAAAGTCGTGGCTGCTTCTGAGCTGCTGAGGTCCCAAGGTCTTCACGCTCAAGCTTTTGTGACAGTTTCCCAGCCAGTCTGGCAATCCCTTGCTCCCTTCCTCACCAAGCAGCAGCCACTTAGCTGTCTGCTGAACAGGGAAGGGGAGGAGACAGAGAAAGGGAGAAAGAGGAAGGAAGGAAGGAAGGAAGGAAGGAAGGAAGGAAGGAAGGAAGGAAGGAAGGAAGGAAAGAAAAGAGGGGGAAGGGTCGAAGGAAAGCAAAGCAAAAGGGAGACGGAAGAGGGAAGGAAGGAAGGAAGGAAGGAAGAGGAAAGAAGGAAAGAGAAGAGAGGGATGGAAGAAGGAAGGAAGGAGAAGTGAGGGAGGGAAGAAGGAAGGAGGGAGGGAGGAAGGAAGGAAGGAGAAGAGAGGGATGGAAGAAGGAAGGAAGGAGAAGAGAGGGAGAGAAGAAGGAAGGAAGGAGGGAGGGAGAGAGGAAGGAAGGAAGGACGGAAGGAGAAAAGGGAGGGAAGAAGGAAGGAAGGAAGGAGAAGTGAGGGAGGGAAGAAGGAAGGAGGGAGGAAGGAAGGAAGGAAGGAGAAGTGAGGGAGGGAAGAAGGAAGGAGGGAGGAAGGAAGGAAGGAAGGAAGGAAGGAGAAGTGAGGGAGGGAAGAAGGAGGGAAGAAGGAGGGAGGAAGGAAGGAAGGAAGGAAGGAAGGAAGGAAGGAAGGAAGGAAGGAGGGGAGGCGAGGGAAGTGCAACCTCTCCAATCTTTCCCTCAGGGCAGCTGAGACTCAGAAGAGGAGCCCACCCCACCTTCCCTGATACATCCAGGGTTGGGTCTGCCCTGACATGCTTAACCCAGGTTACACGAGTCATGAGAACAGCTGCAGCGTTGCAGAAGGAGAAGGAAAGAGGCGCCCTCTCAATCGTCTTCACAAAAACCCTCCACAAGGAAAGCCCTAAATCAACGGTGTTTAATTCTCTCCCCCCCCCTGCTTTCTTGGCTACGTTGCTCTTACTTAATTGCTTCGGAGGGCTGGGGACTGGGTCGGCTTTCCAGTCCCCAATTCAGAGGAGGGGGCGCGAGCGAGAGATCCCTGGGAGCCGAAGGCCAAGCGTTTCTGAGTGGCTGCCAGCTTTTCCCCTCTTGCGAAGACCCTTCCTCCACTTGGCCGGGACCCTGAAGACCACTTTGCCCACCCAATCCAAGCCTCCCCTCTCCGGGCGGTCCAGGGTGGGGTCTTGTCAAGCTTGGTGGTGTTCACAAGAGCAGGATTGCAGCCAAGGATTCATTAACAAAACGTTAAGAACTTGGGAAAAACCGCGAGAGAGATACTTTGCCCAAGGAAATCAAGAACTTAACAGCCCTCAGAGGATGGTCTGATTGGCGGCCCCCTCCCCCCCCACTTGCCATCTGGCTGGATTCCCGCCACACGCCGATGATCCAGGCATCCTAAGATTTGTTTTAGCGAGTTCACCAGCTTCACAGCGACTTCCCAAGGCGGGGCCTGGGCTGAAAAACTCTGGGTTAGCCAAGATGCTTCCAAGTAACGCAGATTGGGAAGAGTTTTCCATCCTAGGCTCGGGATTTTTCATCAATCTTCATAAACGGATGGAGGCCAGGGGGAGAGTAAAGGAAATCCGTCAGGTTTGCAGATGACCACCAAGCTGGTGGGAACTGTTATTAGCACCTTGTAAGATAGGTTCTAAAGGGACGCGGTGGCTCAGTGGGTTAGGACGCTGAGCTTCTCGATCAGAAGGTCGGCAGTTTGGCGGGTCGAACCCCGAGTGCCGCGTAACAGAGTTGAGCGCCTGTTACTCGTCCCAGCTTCTGCCAACCTAGCAGTTCGAAAGCACGTAAAAATGCAAGTAGGAAAACAGGGACCACTCCGGTGGGAAGGTAACAACGTTCCGTGCGCCTTTGGCGTCTAGTCATGCCAGCCACATGACCACGGAGACGTCCTCGGACAAGCGCTGGCTCTTCAGCTTTGAAACGGAGATGAGCACCGGCCTCTAGAGTCGGAAACGACTAGCACGCATGTGTGGGGGAACCTTTACCTTTACCTAAGATAATTTCTAGGTTGCTTCTCTCCTTGATGGGTTTCCATCTGTTGCCTCTTGACCTGCCCTTCAGGGGCTTTGGAGAATAGCTTGACTCCCTCTTCTTTGGGGCAGCCCCTGAGATACTGGAAGGCTGCTATCATGTCACCCCTGGTCCTTCTCTTCTTCAAACTGGGCATACCCAATTCCAGCAACCGTTCCTTATACATTTGAGCCTCCAGCCCCCCGATCGTCTTTCTTGCTCTTCTCTGCACTCTTTCTACAGTATAAATGGTCTAGGGTCTCCTGCTGGAGCAGGGGGTTGGACTAGAAGACCTCCAGGGTCCCTTCCAACTCTGCTTTCTGTTACCCTAGGGCTGGAAGGGACCTTGGAGATCTTCTAGTCCAACCCCCTGCTCGGGTTGTCCAATCTCTTAAACCATCCACGTTGGAGCTTCTGGAGGCAAGTCGTTCCACTGACGAATCGCTCTTTCTGAGTCGGGAAATTCCTCCTTAATCCCAGTTTGCTTCTCTCCTCCATTGGTTTCCATCGCTTGCTTCTTCTCTTGCCTTCTGCTGCTTTGGAGAATAGGTGGGACCCCCCCCTCTTCTTTCTGTCAGCCCCTCAAATATCGGAATGCTGCAGTCACGTCACCCCCCCCCCCCCCGCTCCCCCAGTCCAAACAGATTTACCCCTTTCCTGGGTAAGAGAGATAAACAAGACCGTTTGGCCTTCTGCCTGCCTTCATCCCATATATACATTTTATTTTGCAGCAGAGACTGAAGGGCGGGGAAGAATTAGCTAAACCCTCACCCTCCCCAGGTCCCCATACAGATGCAAACAGGAACCAGATGTTTGCCCTTCCTTAGGGAAAACCTTTGTGCCTTTTTTGGGGGCCTGCAGTTTCCCACCTCCAAACCTGCACACACACACAGACACACACAACACACACACACCGTGCAAATTTGCTTGTCTTTATTCTTGTCTTCTTGCAGGGATGCTATGCCAGGGAGTCCCACGCCGATCCAAGTTGGCTTCCCCCCAAAAAAACCTCCAGCCCAGAAAAAAGAGGGGGAATAATATCCCTGCCCTTCCCCAAAAACTCCAACCAGGCTGCCACCCCCCCACCCCCCCAAAGGGTGGGGCTCTTGACACATCCTCTTTTCCATCACGGTCCCCCCCTCCCCTCCATGAGCCAAACCCCTCCCCCTGCAGAGAACACGGACAGAAAAAAGAAAGGAAGAAAAAAATAAAAAATAATCAAAGGAGCAATGGGAAGAGGAGAATATTAAGATGTTCTGCCTTCCTTGTGGGTTCGCACCCGATGACGTGTGGAAGCAGCGTTGTGAAACGGCCAGCGCGTGTTTCCATGGTTAAAACAAAAAAAACCAACAACACATCACACCCATTTTGCAAGGAGGAGCCATTCAGAAGCCGTGCGGGACAGAGCTTTGAATCCTAAGGGATGGGGTACCACCAGGAGACCCTGAGGCTGGAGGCTAGGCTAGGAAAATAAGCAAGTTTTTAAAATATAAATAAATAAATCACGGCCTTGTCATTCGGAGTTGACCTTGACTTGATGGAAAGCTTGCTTAACAAACCACGGCTTAGCCTAAGTTCTCAGACCGACCCAAGAAAGCTACAGAAAATCACGTTTGGGCAGCTGGCAAGAAACGAGATTTTGTCTGAATCCCAAGCAGAATTCAGCTGACCTAAAGTTGAGGATAAACTTGAATGGAAGGAAAGCCAAACATGACTTGGGTTGCATAACACGCTGGCCATCGAACTCCTTTCAAGTGCCAGAATTCAGACTGAAAGAAGAATTAAAAATGACCGGGCTTGAGCAAAATTTTCCCTGTCCTCAAAGTACAGCCAATTTTTGGTGTCTTTGAATGCGAGAATAAGAATAAGAATAATTCTTGCATTTGAAGATACCAACAAGAGGTATTCCGGAAGGGACCTTGGAGGTATATGAATAAGAATAGAATAGAATAGAATAGAATAGAATAGAATAGAATAGAATAGAATAGAATAGAATAGAATAGAATAGAATAGAATAGAATAGAATAGAATAGAATAGAATAGAATAGAATAGAATAGAATAGAATAGAATAATGGAATATAATGGAATGGCATGGAAAATAATAGAATAGAATAGAATAGAATAGAATAGAATAGAATAGAATAGAATAGAATAGAATAGAATAGAATAGAATAGAATAGAATAGAATAGAATAGAATAGAATAGAAAATGGGTGAGAATGGAATGGAATAGAAATAGGAATAGGAATAGGAATAGAATAGAATAGAATAGAGTAGAGTAGAGTAGAGTAGAGTAGAGTAGAGTAGAGTAGAGTAGAGTAGAGTAGAATAGAATAGAATAGAATAGAATAGAATAGAATAGAATAGAATAGAATAGAATAGAATAGAATAGAATAAAGGAATATAATGGAATGGCATGGAAAATAATAGAATAGAATAGAATAGAATAGAATAGAATAGAATAGAATAGAATAGAATAGAATAGAATAGAATAGAATAGAATAGAATAGAATAGAATAGAATAGAATAGAAAATGGGTGAGAATGGAATGGAATAGGAATAGGAATAGGAATAGGAATAGGAATAGAATAGAATAGAATAGAATAGAATAGAATAGAATAGAATAGAATAGAATAGAATAGAATAGAAAATGGGTGAGAATGGAATGGAATAGAAATAGAAATAGGAATAGGAATAGGAATAGAATAGAATAGAATAGAATAGAATAGAATAGAATAGAATAGAATAGAATAGAATAGAATAGGAATAGGAATAGGAATAAGAATAGAATAGAATAGAATAGAATAGAATAGAATAGAATAGAATAGAATAGAATAGAATAGAATAGAATAGAATAGGAATAGGAATAGGAATAAGAATAGAATAGAATAGAATAGAATAGAATAGAATAGAATAGAATAGAATAGAATAGAATAGAATAGAATAGAATAGAATAGAATAGAATAGGACAGGACAGGACAGGACAGGACAGGACAGGACAGGACAGGATAGGATAGGATAGGATAGGATAGGATAGGGTAGAACAGAATGGAATAGAGCTGGAAGGGACCCTGGAGGTCTTCTAGTCCAACCCCAAGCTCAAGCAGGCGACCCTATACCATTTCAGACAAAAACTTGTCCAATCTCTTCTTAAAAGCCTCCTCCAGTGTTGGAGCATTCACAGCTTCTGGAGTCAGGTTGTTCCACTGGTTCATTGTTCTAACTGTCAGGAAGTTTCTCCTTAGTTCCAGGTTGCTTCTCTCCTTGACTAGTTTCCATCCGTTGCTTCTTGTCCTGCCTTCGGGGGCTTTGGGGAGAAGCTTGACCCCCTTTTCTTTGTGGCAACCCCCCCAAATCTTGGAACACTGCTATCATGTCCCCCCCCTGGTCCTTCTCTTCCTTGAACTAGACAGACCCAGTCCCAGTAATTGTTCTTTTTATGTTTTGGCCTCCAGTCCCCCCATCATCTTTGTTGCTCTTCTCTGCACTCATTCCAGAGTGTCGGCATCTTTTTTTGTATCCTGGTGATCAGAACTGGATGCCACATTCCAAGCAGTATGCAGGTAGTCCTCCAGTTACGACCGTAATGGAGTTATTCCCCATTGGGGTCGTGCTCCTAGAACCAATAGAGAATGGCTCCCTTGCAGTCATAACTTGAGGACTCTCCGTAACGCTCCTAGAACAGATGGCCCAAGATCAAGGCAAAAAACCCAGCCCAAGCTAGCTTCTTTTCCAGGCAGCTCTAACAGGGAGTCCTCCAGTTACGACCGTAACGGCCAAACTCCATTACGGTTGTAACCCAAGGACAGCTCCTAGAAAAAAAAGCTAGCTTTCCCGGGACTTTTTTTTAAAATTTTATTTTTTTTGCCTTGACCTTTCTGCATCTGTTTTGCTTGCTGGCGTTCTGATGCTGAGTTAAGATGAAGTCATACATTCCACACCCAAATTCTGCTTCTCATCCATCCAGCCCTCTGCCCTGGTTTTTAAAAAGGCTGCTGACTCAAATGAAATCTTTTTCCCAGCCCTGAATTGAGAAACTCCGGCTTTTTTTTTTTATTCGTGGCTCATGTGCGAAACGGCTTCATTTCCCCTGACCTGGGTTAAATGTCCCTATGGTGCAAGCCTCACCGGGATCCGAACCAGGGGGTCTTGGAAAGCCCCAGATTTTTCGAAAGAAAAAGAGAGAACAGAATAACAGAGTTGAAAGGGACCTTGAAGGTCTTCTAGTCCAACCCCTTGTCAGAATACAAAATAAAAGATTTGGAGGGGACCTTAGAGGTCTTCTAGTCCAACCCTTCTAGTCAAGCAGGAGACCCTAGACCATTTCAGACAAACAGTTGTCCAATCTCTTCTTAAAAGCCTCCTCCAGTGATGGAGCACCCACAACGTCTGGAGGCAACTCGTCCCACTGATTAATTGTTCTCACTGTCAATGAATGAATGAATCAGATCAATCAGAATAGAGCAGGAAGAGACCTTGGAGGTCATCTAGTCCAACCCCCTGCTCAGGCAGGCAACCCTAGACCATTTTGGCTCTCCAGTCTCTTCTTAAAAACCTCCAGAGTTGGAGCATTCACAGCTTCTGGAGGCGGGTGGTTCCACTGGTGAATTGTTCTCACTGTCAGGAAGTTTCTCCTTAATTCCAGGTTGCTTCTCTCCTTGACTAATTTCCATCCGTTGTTTCTTGTCCTGCCTTCGGGGGCTTTGGGAAATAAGTTGACCCCCCCTTCTTTGGGGCAGCCCCTCAAACACTGGAAGACTGCTATCATGTCCCCGCTCGTCCTATGTTTCTCTAGACTAGCCAAATGGGTCCTAAGTCACATTTGTTCAGTTCTGTGGTAACTTTGAACGGTCAGTAAACGAACTGTCGTAAGTCGAGGACTGCCTGTAACTAAATGATGATTTATTGAATAAGCCACCAAAGTTTGGTCTTGCACGACACCTTGAGCCCCAATTAGCCTCATTACGCCTCCGTCTGCTGCGTTACGTTTTGCCGCCGTTAGTTTCATACCAGTTTATTAAATAAACCACAGTTGGCTGGGATTGCGTGCGACCCTGCTCTAAAGCGATCAGCCCAGATTTACAAGCTGGGTTTGGCCTATTAATAAGAGGGGGGAAAAATTAAACAAAACCCCAATCTCACATTCCCAGACAGGAATGGGAATTCCCATCGAGTTTAAAAAAGGGAACGAGAGCCATATGTCTCAAAGAAACGGCCCCCTCTGGCTTGATCCGGCCTTCTCGGAGCCTCCACGCTCGGTGGCAGTCTACCTTGGTGGCTGAAAGCATAGGCCTTTTTAAGCCCTGAGTGGTCCCGATTCAGCAGAAGAGTATTCCTAACGGGAAGCCAGCTACTTTTATTGCGTTGGGAAGACCACGCTTGAAATATTTTGGTCACCACGATACACAAAAGATGTTGAGGCCCTGCGCCCTGCAGAGGAAGAGCAACAAAGATGATTAGGAGACTGGAGATTAAATGATATGATGTGGGAATTAGGTATGTCTAATCTAGGCAAGAGAAGGACTGGGTGGGGGACGTGACGGCAGTCTTCCGATATTTGAGGGGCTGCCACAAAGACGAGGGGGGGTCAAGCTGTTCCCCCAAAGCACCAGAAGGCAGGACAAGAAGCAACGGATGGAAACGAATCAAGGAGAGAAGCAACCTGGAACTCAGGAGAAATTCCCTGATAATTAGAACAATGAAACAGTGGAACTGCTTGCCACCAGAAGTTGTGGTTGCTTCTTCACTGGAGGCTTTTAGGAAGAGACTGGACAGCCCCTTGCCTGAAACAGGTAGATAGCCTCTCCTGCTTGAGCGGAGGGGTGGTGGTGGACTAGATGACCTCTGGAGCCCCTTTCAATCCTATGCTTCCGTGTTCTAAGCAACCTTTCTTCACTCGTGGGCACTCCACCCTCATGGAGGTTTTCAAGAACAAACTAGACAGTTGCTTGTCTGGAATGGTATGGGGCAGGGTTGGACTAGAAGACCTCCAGGGCCCCTTCCAACTCCTTCTTATTCTGTTTGTCTACCAGAGGAGTTTTCCCGAGGGGAAGCCAGCTGGTTTGCTGAGCCCAAGGATGCCCATCCTGGAGCTGCTGCAGGGCCAAGCCCCATTGCCTGCCACTGAGGTGGGCTGGCAGCCGAGGGGCCCCGTGATCGGAGCCAGGTGGATGCAGGGCCAGGATCCTGACTGGATCCTTCCTCCCCTCCACCCACCCCTTGGGATGTGAGTCAGCCCGGCAAACATCTGGCCTGCGCATTCGCTCACATCTGATGCAGGCACCCCACCCCGCCCCACACCCAAAGCCAAGTGGACCGGCTGAGTCTCTTCCCTCCAAACCTCCAACAGGCCAGGGTTTGCAAGGGGCCCCTGACCTTTCTTGGAATGTCCATCTCAAACCCAGAGGCCTCTAACCACTAGGTGACCGCTGCCTGCTCCAAACTCTGCACATGATCTGGGCTTTGGGGAATGTTGGTGGGCTGGACCGGGCTGCCCCACCTAGCCTACTCCTCTTCCTTTCAGCCCGGCTCACTATCGAGCTAGGGAATGACAGCTGTGTCCCCCAATCTGGGCAGTCCAGATGTTTTGCACGCAGCTGGGGATTCTGGGAATGGCAGTCCAGAAAGAAATTAGTGTCTCTGCCCATGGGCAGAGGGCAAAATTATCTGGTTCCATGCGAAAGGGGAGTTCCCTCACATTGTCACTGCAATTGTTTTTTTTCCCCTAACCCAGTCTTTCTCAATCTTAGCAACTTTTAAAATTTGTGGGCTTCACTTCCCAGAATTCCCCAGCCGGGGTCTATGCTTGGAAGCACGTTGGTTGGGGAATTCTGGGACTTGAAGTCCATCCGTTATAGAGCATGCTGGCTGGGGAATTCTGGGAGCTGAATACCACCCATCTTAAAGCATGCTGGCTGGGGAATTCTGGGAGTGGAAGTCCACACATCTCAAAGCATGCGGGTTGGGGAATTCTGGGAGTTGGTCAATCCATTATAGAGCATGCTGGCTGGGGAATTCTGGGATCTGAAGACCACCCATCTTAAAGCATGCTAGCTGGGGAATTCTGGGATCTGAAGACCACCCATCTTAAAGCATGCTAGCTGGGGAATTCTGGGAGGGGAAGACCACCCGTCTCAAAGCATGTCGGCTGGGGAATCCTGGGAACAGAAGTCCACCCATCTTCAATTTGCCATGGTTGAAAAAAATGTTGGCCAGACAGTCATACAGATGTGTCCATCAGTTCATCAAACAGTGAGTTCAATTAAGGGAGAGCTTCTCTCTCAAAATACCGTACACGAAAATAGACCCGCTGTGCTGATTGCGGCAGCAACATCCAGCTTATAAAGAATTCTTCCCAAGAGAGAGAGAGAGAGAGCGAGAGAAAGGCCAAGTTTAAGCTATTTGTCCCCTTAACTTCCCAACCCATCCCAAGGGCCCCTCTTCGCCCACGGAGCCGAGGGTGGCAAAGCATTTATTTCCCTTCCCAGCCTCTCCGCATCTGATTTCCGGTGCTCCCAGCGCTGTGACACATGGAAAGGTCAGGCCAGATCGGGTCTTCCCTGGGATCTGGGCTCCATGGGGGCCAGCTGTGGGCCAAGGAGGCAAAGGTCTCAGAAGGGTCAAGCAAGGATGGGAAGCCTCCGCACAGCTGCACCCAGCTGGGGCCAAAGGGATCCGGGAGGAAGAATTGGGATCTGGGATCCCAACAGGACTCCGAAGAGACCACTAGCGAACTGCTGGGAAGGAAGAAAGATGTTTTTTGGGGGGGCAGAAAGACCCCTCTGGTGCTCAGGATCCACTGGGATCCACTGGGATCACTTTGCCCTGGTCTGAATCCCTGCTGATAAATCTACCGCAGAAAGCTCCAAAGCAGCAGGGCTAAATCCTGTGTAGACCGAGAAGAGCTCAGAAGGTTCCTGAGGCCGTGCAGAGTGTTGTTTTGGGGGGGGGGGTTTGCCTTTCCCCTCCTTTATTCCAGATTCCTTTCCTAGGTCAAATTAACCCCCCTTTTCCTTTTGGGTGGCTCTCTTTTTTTAAAAAAAAGAGATAATTTTATCTTGCAAAATTACAAAGATGGGTTGCAAATAAATTTCGAAACCAACCAACCGACGAATAGATAAAGGTGGCTCATTTAGTGAGCGTTCGTAATTACAACGGCACTGGAAGAAGTGACGGATGACCACCCCGTCGTCGGTCATCTGATCCAAATTCAGAGGCTTGGCAACTGACTTGTACTTATGACGGTCGCAGCGTCCCGGGATCCCCTTTTGCGACCTTCCGACAAAGCAAAGTCAATGGGGGAAGCCAGTTTCACTTCACAGCCGGCCTGCTAACCGAACAACTGGAGTGATTAACAACAACTGCGGCGAGACAGGTCGTAAAGTGGGACAACACTCACTTAACGGCTGTCTCACTTCGCCACAGAAATTTGGGGTCCCGTTGTGGCTGTAAGTCAAGGACTCCCTGTTAATCGATTCGCTGGTGATTTTTTTTTAAAATTTCCCTTTTGTATTTGTTCCCCCATTTCTTCCACCCAGGATGGGTTATATAAATGCCTTGAGATCAATCGATCGCTCACTCAATCGTCAATCAAGGTTTCCTTGGCTCACCGAGTCCATCATTCAAGCACCAGTTCGGCTTTCTTCATAAGGGCCCTGAATGATGGGCACTGTAGTCCAGCATTGGGAAAAAGGGACTCCCTAGTTATTCTGGACTACATTACCCAGTAGCCCCAGCCAACAGGACCCGCAGGCGCCATGCGGGATGTAGTTCACCCCCAGCAGAAGGGTGACCGAACTTATAACTGAGATCTTCCTTGATTCATCCGTTCTTTGTTCCAAATAACATTTCCAGCGTAGTCTCCAAAACCAACCCGGCGATAGAAAAAAAAAACATATATGTACAAACGGAGGAATGTCATCAAGACTAAAAGTGCCTCGTTACAAGCCTGGGAGAATAAACAGTGTGGGTACATCCCCCAAACAAATGCAAGCTGATCATTAGGACTGACTTCTTCTGAAGATAATGTTTTATTCTTAAATTACTGCCACCAGGAAGATTTCAGGCTGGGTGGGCCAGCCCCCTGCCCACGGGGGAGAGCAGAAATTAAGTTTATTTTGCTAAATGGGAAAGAATGCAGGCATTTCTTCCAATCCGAACAAAGCAGAGACATAATCAGCGTCTCCTCTTTGGGTTCGACGTAAGGAAGCGGTGGTGAAGCAGGATTTGGGTGAATATAGGGAGAGCTTGACTTAACCACAGCTCGTGTGAGCGACCGTGCGAAGTTACAATGACACTGAAAAACGTGATTACGTTGCAGCATCTCCTACGGTTACGGGACAAAATTGAGATGCTTGGCAAATGGCTCATATTTATGACGGTCGCCATGTCCCGGGGTCAGTTGTGGTCGTACCTCGAGGACTATCCATAATTCCCTGTGCTGCATCCTGAAAAAAATATATGAAGAATTAGGGCAAACTTTGGAAAAATGCAGAAGTGAGGTTGATGGAGTCAAAAAAATGGCGAAGAGAGTAGAAAGCGTACTTGAGGAATTTGTGGAACGGAATAAACAGAATAACAGAGCTGTAAGGGACCTTGGAGGTCATCTAGTCCTAACCCCCTGCTCAGGCAGGAATCCCTATGCCATTCCGGACCAATGGCTGTCCAGTCTCTTCTTAACAACTTCCAGTGTTGGAGCATTTGCAGCTTCTGGAGGCAGGTGGTTCCACTGGTTAATTGTTCTCACTGTCAGGAAATTTCTCCTTAGTTCCAGGTTGCTTCTCTCCTTGACTAGTTTCCATCCGTTGTTGCTTCTTGTCCTGCCTTCAGGGGCTTTGGAGAATAGCTTGACTCCCTCTTCTTTGGGGCAGCCCCTGAGATACTGGAAGACTGCTGTCATGTCACCCCTGGTCCTTCTCTTCATGAAACTAGACATGCCCACTTCCAGCAACCGTTCTTCCTATGTTTTAGCCTCCAGAACTGACACCATCCTGCACAACTCAGTTGTAGAAGTTGAACAGTTTTCACCCAGTTCTCACCGGCTTGTGGGCAACTTCCATGTCATCCAGGTTTGAACTTCCAATGGCGTGACTGCATTCTCCGGCACATCTGGAAAATGCCAGATGGGAAAGATGCGGCAAAGATGGAGGAGAAAAACAGCACAGTATTCTGTCTGTGAAAATAATATGAAGAGCATTGCTCGGTGTGGTTGAAGCCCCTTAGGGGTTTCTGGGCAGACTGTTTGGGAAATCGGTGGGTGTGGGTGACCGGCAATGGGTGGGTGGATAAATTAATCACTTGTCCAGAACAGGACTCCTGATTCCAAAAGTCCATAGAACGTAGCTAGGATTGAAGAGAGCTTTTCGTCTTGCCTTCAATCAGCAAATTATAATTCACCTTTCTGTTGAGTAAGGGAGATGGTAGGGACCTTGTAGAACCTATCCCACTCCAGACCAATGGCTGTCCAGTCTCTTACTAAAAACTTCCAGGGTTGGAGTACCCGTAATTTCTGAAGGCAAGCTGTTCCACTGTTTATTGTTCTGGCTGTTAGGAAATTTCTCCTTAGTTTTATTTTGCTTCTCTCCTTGATTAGTTCCCTTCCATTGCTTCGTATCCTGCCTCCAGATGTTTTTGGAAAACAGGTTGACCCCCCCTCCCCTCTTTTCTGTGGCAGCCCCTCAGATATTGGAACACGGCTATCATGTCATCCCCATGTCTTCTTTTCACTAGACTAGACACCCCCAATTCCTGCAACCGTTCTTCGTATGTTTTAGCTTCCAGCCCCCTAATCATCTTAGTTGCTCTTCTCTGAACCCTTTCCAGGGTCTCTATATTTTTTTTATAATATAGTGACCCAACGTGGATGCAATATTCTAAATGTGGTCTTTGTTGTTGTTAGTTGCGAAGTCGTGTCCGACCCATCGTGACCCCATGGACCACGTTCCTCCAGGCCTTCCTGTCCTCCACCATCTTCTGGAGTCCATTTAAGCTCACGCCTCCTGCTTCAGTGACTCCATCCAGCCACCTCATTCTCTGTCGTCCCCTTCTTCTCTTGCCCTCAATCTTTCCCAGCATTAGGCTCTTCTCCAGTGAGTCCTTCCTTCTCATGAGGTGGCCAAAGTATTTGAGTTTTAGCTTCAGGATCTGGCCTTCTAAAGAGCAGTCAGGGTTGATCTCCTCTAGGACTGACCGGTTTGATCGCCTTGCAGTCCAAGGGACTCGCAGGATTCTTCTCCAGCACCAGAGTTCAAAGGCCTTGATTCTTTGGCGCTCAGCCTTTTTTATGGTCCAACTTTCACTGCCATACATTGCAACTGGGAAGACCATGGCCTTGACTCTACGCACTTTTGTTGGCAGGGTGACGTCTCTGCTTTTTAGTGTGCTGTCTAGATTTGCCATGGCTTTCCTCCCCAGGAGCAAGCGTCTTTTAATTTCTTGGCTACAGGCCCCATCTGCGGTGATCTTGGAGCCCAGGAAAATAAAATCTGTCACTACCTCCATTTCTTCCCCCTCGATTTGCCAGGAATTGAGAGGGCCGGATGCCATGATCTTGGTTTTCTTAATGTTAAGTTTCAACCCAGGTTTTGCACTCTCCTTCTTCACCCGCAACAAGAGGCTCTTTAGTTCCTCTTCACTTTCTGCCATTAGAGGTCTTACTAAGAACTCTAATGTGGTCTTACTAAGGCTTTATAAAACAGTGCTAACCTTCATGTGATCTTGATTCTGTTAATGCAACCTAAGATTGCATTGGCTTTTTTGGCCTCTGCTGCACACGGCTGGCTCATATTTAAGGGATTGTCCAATGGGACTCTGAGATCCCTCTCACAGTTGCTGCCAGGTCTCACCTAATCTGCATCTGTACATTTAGTTTTTTTTTTCTTCCTAAATGTAGAACCTTACTTTTTATCTTCGCATCTGCCTCGAATCTTTTCATCTATGTGCAATTCCAATTTTCATCTCACCTGCATGTCACTTTGTCAGCTAGATCTTTGGTAACACTGCATTTCAGCTGGTTAGAACTTAAGAGGCTGCTGAAAATTGGGCGGCATATAAATTTCACGATTGGGAATCGAATCAAATGAAATCGAACCAAATCCTCCCATCAAGAGACAAACTGCTTCGGCTCTGCGGACGTGTCGCTCTGAGTCATCTGGAGCTGAGCTCATTTTGCAAGGATGCTGATTTTTTTTTTTTGCCCTTCCTTTTCTTCATTAATTTCTCGGACTTTGGGGACTGCAATTTCCAGCATTCCCAGCCAGCCTGCTGGGAACTGGAGTATGCATGTCATCAGCTGAATCCCACGTATTGCAATCTGCAAAAGGGCTGCAGGTTGCACGAGTTTAAAGCTTTGCATGGGATCAGGCAACGGGATGGGGAAGTAGCAAGGCGAGCAGACGAGTTTTGAGCTTCCCGTCCCGCGGGAATTATAGTTCGGAACAGCCGGGATACCCCTCCAGAAAGAGGCAAAAATCTCTGCTTGAACCAGGTCATCATCCTGTAACCTCTAATGCGGGGAAATAGGTGTGTTCTGCCACCTGGTGCCAAGTCTGCAAAACTGCAAAGCAACTCTGGGTGGGTTGTTTTTTTTTAATGCAATTGAAATTTTTAAGGTGGGGTGGGGGGGAAAAGAGAATTTGCAGATCTAAAGACATTTTTAAGAGCATTTGTGGGCAGGCAGCTGACCTCCGTTCCTCACCCCAATTCCCAGCCAAGCCGGAGTGATGTAACTACTAGAGATACGGCAAGCGGGACATCAGCAAATTTCTCTGCTCTCAGAAGGTCAAAGAGTTTTTTTGAACTTGGCTTTTTGATGCAGATCCTTGGAGATTTTTTTTCACGGCTGCTCTGCGGCGGCGGCGACTGCCGGATAAGGGCGTGCAAAGTTTTCCTTTCGAATTCAATCCGTTTTTCTTTGGGGTATTTTTATTTCCGTCGCAACCGGTTAGGGGCTTCCTTGCAAACAGCCCCGGGAGCTTCGGCCTAAAACGTTGGAGATCAATAACCGTGACAAAATCAAAGAAACTATTTGAGATGCAGATGGGAGTATAGGAAGCCCCCCACCCCCAGCCCAGAAAAAAATATTCTTGATTTTTAATATTAAAAAGGGGCAGGATAGAATATTTCCCCTAAAGGGAAATAGAGGGGAAAAATCTTAACAAAGGCAGAAAGCAGCCCCAGGATTAAAAAAAAAAACAGCCTCAAAGCAGAAGCTTGAAGAAGCTCGTCTTTAGGAATGGATATTTTGCATCCATTCAGAAAGCTGGCCCGCATTATTCATATAAACAAAGGACATTCGGGGTAGAGGGGACCATATTAATTTTATTGAAATCCTTCCTAGTCTTAAACAATGGTCAAAATTGCAGAAAAAGAGAGCCGCTGTTTGGGATTCTTGCCTCCCAGGGTTTTGAGCGTGCCATCGCTGGAGCTTTAGAAGAAAAAATTGGAACTTCCTTTGACCAGGATGGTATAAGGATCAACTGGACTTCTTTGTGGGTGTTTTTTTGAAGGCGTTTCGCTTCTCCTCCAAGAAGCTTCTTCAGCTCTGACTGGATGGTGGGGAATGGAAGGATTTACATTCCTTGCGGACAGCTGGTCATTTGCATCCTTTTACAGAGTCGTTGAGGCCACTTGGAGCAACCTCCAAGTGGCCTCAACGATTCTGTAAAAGGATGCAAATGACCAGCTGTCCGCAAGGAATGTAAATCCTTGTGTCCTCAGGGTCATCTGAGCGGTGCAAAGCAGTTCCGAGAAGGCTCCATACCCATTTGCATGGAAAAGACAGGATTTGCAGCAAAATCAGTTCCAGAAACCACCCAGGAGCGAATGCAATTCACGAATTCGAAGTGGGGGAAAAAAAAACACACAACGAAAATCCTACTTCTACAGCACAGGTAGTCCTTGATTTACGACCGTTTGTTTTGTGACCCTTCCAGGTTACTACGGCACTGAAAGAAGTCACCCTTATAACCATTTTTCCCCACTTAACAACCGTCGCAGCTTCCCCGGGGGTCACACGATCAAAGTTCAGACGCTTGGCACAACCGACTCCTATTTATGACGGTCGCGGCTTCCCGGCGGTCTGTGATCCCTTTTTTTTTTTTGCAACAAGCGAAATCAATGGGGAACGCCAGGTTTGCCGATCAAGCGTGTCACTAACTTAGAGAGGTCGTAAAACGGGGCAAGGCCCGCTCGACAAACCTCCAGCTTTAGCAGCAGATATGTTGAGCCATGCGTCAAGGACCCACCCGTACTTTTTTTTTCCCCCAGTAAGGATACCGTGAGAGGTTAAAGGGCAAACGGTGCCATCTTCAGAGTTCTGCAGGATGCTTGGTCTGCAGGAGATGCCAGACCAGGCCGGGACATTCCTTGCCCTCGACGAAATTCTGGAAAAGCATATTGGAAGGAAGGGATGGGAGGAAAGCAAAAACAGATGGGTGGGAAGGAACGAGAGAGAGGCAGAGCCGTGTAAACCCTGGCTCTCGCCAAGCACCCTGGAATGACTCAGCCTGCAACCATCTGCTCAGAGGGCCAGCCGCGGCGCGTTGTCGTTGGGTGGAAACGAAGTCTTCTCCAAACGCCGTGTTCCCGAGCAAAGCCGGTGGGACTTGCCAAAGTGCAAGGAACAAGCCAGGCTGTTCCCATCTGGAGTGGCTGCTAAGAGTGGTCAGGAAGTTTTTGGAGATGGCCAGGAGGGTAGAAAAGGGGTGGGTGGGCGGGTGGGTGGCTGAATCCCTGACCGGGTCTACTGGGGTTTCCGAGCGAAGAAGACTCCCCAGCGTTGGTCTCCGTCTGCGCAGCGTTGCAGTTTTGCTCGCCACCCGGACACCATGGATTCGAACTCTTCCTCCGAGAACTCCTAGAGATGAGGGGAGGGGGGGAAATAAAAACGAGAGGAATATTAAGAACGATCGCTGGAGAGGAAGGAGTATGTTCAGCTTGGAGAATGTGGAGAGCCAGTTTTAAGGCACTGGGCCAGAAAGCAGGACATGGGAGTCCGGCCTTAGGCATGAAAGCCAGCTGGGTGACTTTGGGCCAATCACCAGGAGACGGTGAGTTCTAGTCCGGCCTTAGGCAAGAAAGCCGGCTGGGTGACTTTGGGCCAATCACCAGGAGACGGTGAGTTCTAGTCCCGCCTTAGCCAAGGCTGGCTGGCTGCATAACTTTAAGGCAATCCGTCTCTCTCAGCCCAACCCACTTCACAGGGTTGTGGTTGTAGGGAAAATAGGAGAAGAGGGAATGTTTGATATTTATAAAAATAATAAAGGTGGGAAATAATAAACAAACAAACAACAAACAAATAACATCAAGATTTTTCATCTGATCCTGAAGCCTCCTCACCACTCTGGTCCAGCCCAATGGAGGAGAAGCTACCTGGTCTTTCTGCTGGAAGCATCGACTACTCTAGCTCAAGGTGTGCACCCACAGGTAACAGAATAACAGAGTTGGAAGGGTCCTTAGAGGTCATCTAGTCCAACCCCCTGTTCAAGCCGGAGACCCTATACCAGGGGTCTTCAAACTTGGCCCTTTCATGACTTCAACTTGAAGTCCACAACATGTAAAAGGGCCAAGTTTGAAGACCCCTGATATAGACTTTAAGAGGGCTGGACTTCAACTCCCAGAATTCCTCAGTCAGCGTGCCTGGCTGAGGAATTCTGGGAGTTGAAGTCCATAAGTCGTAAAAGGGCCACGTTTGAAGACCCCCTGGCCTACACCATTTCAGACAAACGCCTGTCCAATCTGTTCTTTACACAGATGCACCTTTGTGCTATGCTTGCCATACCACCTGAACAAACTTCTCCTTGCTCGTCTCCAGCGCTTGAAGCTCTTGAGTCAACGCAGACAACATCTGGTCCGTTGAGTCCAGCGCTCGGACCTGGACAAAGCCGGCCTCTTGCAGTAACTACGGAAGGAGAACCAGAGATCGAACCCTCGGAGTGGAAGGCAAGGATGAATTTGATCGCAAGTGTCTACGCAGATTCATGGTTGCCCCAAAGGTGCTTTTTCAAGAAGCAACTGGACTTCCTTGTTTGTCTTTGGAAGACGTTTCGCTTCTCCTCCCAGAAGCTTCTTCAGCTCTGACTGGATGGTCAGCAGTGGAAGGATTTATATTCCTTGCAGACCGCTGGTCGTTTGCCTTCTTTTAGAGCAGGGGGTCTTCCAACCTGTCCCTTTGATGACTTGTGGACTTCAACTCCCAGAATTCTTCAGCCAGCGTGCCTGGCTGAGGAATTCTGGGAGTTGAAGTCCACAAGCAAGGGTCTTCAAACGTGGCCCTTTTATGACTTGTGGACTTCAACTCCCAGAATTCCTCAGCCAGCGTGCCTGGCTGAAGAATTCTGGGAGTTGAAGTCCACGCGTCACAAAAGGGCCAAGTTTGAAGACCCCTGTTTTAGAGGGTTGTTGAGGCTACTTGGAGGTTTATCTGTATCCTCAGGGTTTACCTGAGTGGTGCAAATGGGTGTGGATCCTTCTTGGAGCTGCTGAAAGGACCGTGTTCCACTCCCATTTGCACCACTTAGGCGACCCTGAGGACACAGGTAAAGCTCCAAGTGGCCTCAAGGACTCTCGAAAAGGATGCAAATGACCAGCGGTCTGCAAGGAGTATAAATCCTTCCACTCACCACCCTCCAGTCAGAGCGGAAGAAGCTTCTTGGAGGAGAAGCGAAATACCTTCAAAGAAAAACAAGAAAGTTCAGTGGCCCCCTGATAGCAAGTGACAAACACAAACACAATAGTAGAAAGTGATGAATGGCCTTGGCGGAAAAGGACAGAATCATAGAGCTGGAAGGGACCCCTGGAGGTCTTCTAGCCCAACCCCCCCGCTCAAGGCGGGAGGTTAAAAAGTTGGATCCTTTTTGTACAGGTGGTCCTCAACGTACGACCAAAATCAGGACCGGAACTTCTCTTGCTCAACAATGCAGTGGTCCAGTTGAGTTTTACACTCTTCTTTCTCCAGGGTTGCTAAGCGAAGCACTGCGTTTGTGAAGCGAATCCCACCGTCGTTAAGCAAATCCATCTTCTCCCGCTGACTTTGCTTGCCGGAAGGTTGCAAATCAGGTGAGCCCCCCCCCCGGCCCACAGCTGGCACTTGTGAGGGTTGTAAGGGTAAGCCACTCTTCCCAGCCACGTCATCACTTTGAACGGTCATTGAATGAAACATCGTAAGTCGAGGACTGCCTGTCATTCGGAAATGTCTTCCACCTCACATACGCTACCTGGCCGTAGTCTTCCGGGGTCAGCAGGTTGTACTTCCTCTGCTCGACGTAGTGCGTGAAAGCGGTGGACCACGGACGGGGCCCACAGCAATAATCGGAGACGAGGAGCTGCCCGTCTGCTTTCAGCCATGACTAGGAAGAAGTCAGAGATGGCCGTGTAAGACTGACAGTAGGCTCTAAGGCTGGCTGGCTGGGGGATTCTGGGAGTTGAAGCCCACCCCTCTTAAAGCATGCTGGCTGGGGAATTCTGGGAGTTGAAGTGCATCTTTATTAAAGCATGCTTGCCTGGGAATTCTGGGAGTTGAAGCCCACCCATCTTAAAGCATACTGACTGGGGAATTCTGGAAGTTGAAGTTCACCTTTATTAAAGCATGCTTGCCTGGGAATTCTGCGAGTTGAAGCACACCCCTCTTAAAGCATGCTGGCTGGGGAATTCTGGGACTTGAAGTTCATCTTTATTAAAGCATGCTTGCCTGGGAACTCTGTGAGTTGAAGCCCACCCCTCTTAAAGCATGCTGGCTGGGGAATTCTGGGAGTTGAAGTTCACCTTCATTAAAGCATGCTTGCCTGGGAATTCTGTGAGTTGAAGCCCACCCCTCTTAAAGCATGCTGGCTGGGGAATTCTGGGAGTTGAAGCCCACCCAAATTAAAGCATGCTGGCTGGGGCATTCTGGGAGTGGAAATCAGCTCATCTTAACCAAAGCTGGTCAAGCAATTCTGGGAGTTTAAGCCCACCCATCTTAAATGTGCCAAACGTGCGTAACCTCGACTAAAGGTTACTATATATTACTATAAAATAAATAAATAAAAATAAATAAAGGCTCTGTGTGTCCTGTGTCTATTGAGGGAAAATTGGCTTCCTCTATTTATCTGCAGAGGCAAGAAAAAGGCTGACCAGGAATCTCCGAAAAAGACCGATTTTGTCTTCAATGTGCAGGATAGTGTCTCGGCTATAAACAATATCAAAGGAGGCTTGCGGGAATATCCTTCGGGTCACGTCGCTGATTTCAAATTGGACCTGGAAATAGGAACAGTTCAGAGAAAAAGACAAGGCTGGGGCCAAAGATTTTTCACCCTCAATCGGAATAATCTTAATCCTAACCCTAGCCCAAATTATCCTGCTTGAATTCCACGTCTTGTCTTTCCTGGTTATTACCAATGAGCTGGGTTCCTCCTGTGCCCGTTCCAGCGCCATCTCCACCATATTGGAGGAAAGATCAAGGCCTAAGACCTCCACCCCAAATTCCTGCAAAGGAAATAAATAAATATGATGTATTTGTACCAGTAACTCGCTCAGACCCTTAGGGGGGGTTCCCCGATTCAATTCTACAACGCCCAGCCCTCTTTCAGAGAGGATTTTTTTAAAAGAAAAATAAATCTGCCTAAAGGAAATTAAAAAACAGGATGATTAAGATGATTAACTAGAAAAGACGCTTCAGACTGATGTGGTTGTTACTTGTAGAAATACTGGGGAAATGTCTACATTCAATTGTTCTCTATTAAAATACGAAGAAATGTACTAATTTAAGGTTGATAAATGAGAATGTTATTGGAAGAAGAAGAAGAAGAAGAAGAAGAAGAAGAAGAAGAAGAAGAAGAAGAAGAAGAAGAAGAAGAAGAAGAAGAAGAAGAAGAAGAAAAAATCAGAAGACAGATGAAAGAAAGACCTGTTGAAGACCCGCCATGTAGGAAGAGGTCTGCCTCAACTTCCGAGTGAACTTTAGAACTGGCTTCCCTGAGGTCATTAGAATCAGAATAATAACGAAAGCCAAGGTACCTTGGCCAGGTAAAAATCACTACCGCCAAGTCCGCAGCCTACGTCCAGCACACGTTGACCTGGTTTCAAATCCAGCAAACGGACCAGCTCCTAGGAAAAAAAAATGGGGGATGTTAGTTGGAGTTCAGGGCAAGGACAGGAGACTGGAGAAGACAGGAGACAACGGCATGTAAAGAGCGGTTGCTGGAATTGGGTCTGTCTAGTTTCATGACGCAGTGGCTCAGTGGGTTAGGACGCTGAGCTTGTCGATCAGAAGGTCGGCAGTTTGGCGGGTCGAATCCCGAGTGCCACGTAGCAGAGTGAGCGCCTGTTACGCGTCCCAGCTTCTGCCAACCTAGCAGTTCGAAAGCACGTAAAAATGCAAGTAGAAAAATAGGGACTGCTACGGTGGGAAGGTAACAGCGTTCCGGGCGCCTTTGACGTCTAGTCCTGCCGGCCACACGACCACGGAGACGTCCTCGGACAAGCGCTGGCTCTTCGGCTTTGAAACGGAGATGAGCACCGGCCCCTAGAGTCGGAAACGGCTAGCACACCTGTGCGGGGGAACCTTTACTAGTTTCATGAAAAGAAGGACTAGGGGTGACCTGATAGCAGTCTTCCAACATTTGAGGGTTCTGTGGCAAAGAAGAGTGGGGTCAACTTATTTTTCAAAGCACCAGAAGGCAAGACAAGAAACAATGGATGGGAACGAGTCAAGGAAAAAAACAGTCTAGAAGTAAGGAGAAATTTCCTGACGGTGGGAACAATTAACCAGTGGAACCACTTGCCTCCAGAGGTTGTTGGCTGGTGGTTTTTAAGAAGAGACTGGACAAGACGCTTGGTATCTAGGTCTCTTGTCTGAGCAGGGGGCTGGACTAGAAGATTTCTGTGAAGGATAGAATAACAGAATTGAAAGGAACTTTGGAGGTCTTCTAGTCCAAACCCCTGCTCAAGCAGGAGATCCTATACCAGGGGTAGGCAACCTCGGCTCTTTTATGACTCATGGACTTCAACTCCCAGAATTCCTGAGCCAGCCAAGCTGGCTCAGGAATTCTGGGAGTTGAAGTCCATGAGTCATAAAAGAGCCGAGGTTGCCTACTCCTGTCCTATACCATTCCAGATAAAGTGGCTGTCTAGTCTCTTCTTACAAGCCTCCACAACTTCTGAAGGCAAGCCATTGCTAGCCAGCATGCTGGAGTTGAAATCCACCTATCTTAAAGCGTGCTGGCTGGGGAATCCTGGGAGCTGAAGTCCACCCATCTTAAGCTTACCAAGATTGAAAAACACCGGTGTATATATTATGCAGACTCAGAAAATATGCGCGTCGGGGTAGCCAATTTAAGTTAGGAAGTGATTGGGAAGAAGGACATTACCTTGGTGCTCTTCAAGCCCCCTGTGCTGACAAACGTGGGTCCGAAGACCCATTCGTAGCGCCGGATGCTCCGAGTGGCATATTGCTCGTTGTCCAGAAATTTCTGGAAGGTGTCGTATCCAAGCGTGTTTTTGAGCTCCCGGGGGACTTTCTGGAGAAGCCAGCAAATCTGATTCTGGTTTTGCTTTCTCTGGGCGACAAACAAAGAGACCAAGAAACCAAACTTGAAGTTAGGATGGAGAATTTGAGGATCACGTTCGGTTTGCGCTTGAAGCTCACGTTTGTAGTCCGACATGTCTTGGCCAACCGAGAGCATCTTGGCAAAAACATGGTGGTCAGCTGTTTTTTGTTTTTTGTTTAAAGGCAGGTTGTTTTGCAGTTTGTAAGCTGTAAGCTACTCAGAGTCCCTGGGAGATGGGTGATCTATAAATTGAATAGAATCTATAAATTGAATAGATGGATGGATGGAGGGAGGGAGGGAGGGAGGGATAGATAAATGGATAGATGGATAGATGGATAGATGGATAGATGGATGGATGGATAGATAGATAGATAGATAGATAGATAGATAGATAGATAGACAGAGCTATATATACATAGATAGATGATAGAGATAGATAGATAGATGATAGAGATAGATAGATAGATAGATAGATAGATAGATAGATAGATAGATAGAGATAGATAGATAGAGATAGATAGATAGACATACAGACATACAGAGCTATATATACATAGATGATAGAGATACATAGATAGATAGATAGATAGATAGATAGATAGATAGATAGATAGATAGACAGACAGACAGACAGAGCTATATATACATAGATGATAGAGATAGATAGATAGATAGATAGATAGATAGATAGAGATAGATATATAGACATACAGACATACAGAGCTATATATACATAGATGATAGAGATACATAGATAGATAGATAGATAGATAGATAGATAGATAGATAGATAGATAGATAGATACAGACAGACAGACAGACAGAGATATATATACATAGATAGATAAATAGATAGATAGATAGATGATAGATAGATAGATAGATAGATAGATAGATAGATAGATAGATAGACAGACATAGCTAGACAGATAGACATAGATAGATGATAGACATAGATGATAGATAGAACTAGAGGAGGAGGAGATAGTCTGCTTGTGCCCAGAGGCACCCTTACATCTCACAGTATTGAAAACAGAAAAAGAATTGCTGTTACCTTGATGTAGGTTTTCACTGACCGGGACAGGACAATCTCAAAGCCATAAGCCATGTTTCCAGTTGTCACTTGTGCTGAGGTAAGGAGTTGATTGTATTCTGCAGGCTTTCGGTAAAAGGAAGGGTTAAAACGTCTTGGGCTGTTTCCTAAAAAAAAAAAATGTAGGGGGGGTGAAAGTCAGCAGATTGGTGAGAAAAAAAAGCCAGGCATCAAAACTCATGGAGAAATCAAAGTGAAATCAAAATTCATTGAGAACCAATGATAAACCAGGATTCTCATCTTTGCTTGCATTCCAGTTTTGATCTCAGGTTTTAATCTCATATCCAACGTTTGAGCTGTATTGAAAAACCTGGAAAACTGGCCCTTAATTGTTCCTCTTGGGATCAGACTTTGCTCTAAAACCATGAGAACTAGAATCTTTTGAGACAAGATAGAATTGCTCTGGAAAGGAGCAAGAACACTGCCCAAAACCTATTCCAGATTAATTCCTTGCAACTTCTGCAGATGGAGCTGGGGGAAAAAAAGGCTCAAAACTTGGGGAGACTAGCAAACTGTTGACTAGAAACATATTAAGCTGAGGAAGCCAATATTTTGAGTTTTTCTAAGATTGCTTCCTTAGATCAATGGATTTTCGGAATGGGTTGTTTGGGATTCAATGCACTGGGGAAATCCAGCTATTATCTTTGCAAAGGAGGGAAAACCAGGCTGTCCCATCAAGCCATACATTGGTTTATATGTCTGTCCTAGGCAATGTTAAGTAAACACAGCAATTCGTTTGCTTACAAGACTAGAGTTTAGCCCGTTGTGTGAATGCAGACAAAAAAACATGCTTGCTATATTTTGCAAATATGAAGGTTATGGAGGTGTATTATACTCGTCTGCCCTCTGGTGGCTGAGGTTGGCTGTTGCACGTGTTCACTCAAATTCCTGTGCATTCCAAAGGACGGCAAGTATGCTGCCCTCTGGTGGCTGAGACTTGCCATTGCACTTTTCTTGGAAAGGACTTAATTTTAAAAGAGGAGAAAAAGGCAGAAAGAACAGTTCTGCCCTCTGCTGGCTACTGTTGGTCATTGCATCAGCTATGGGAAGTGATGGCGCTGTTTAAAAAGGCTGGGCAATGCTGCCCTCTGGTGTTTGAGTCTCAGCATTGCACCCATGGGAAAATATTTGCATTCAAGTTTTAGGAGAGAGAGAGAGAGAGATTAGGATGTAAGTCTCCTTCTCTTCCTAGAGAGAGGCAAAGGCAAAATAAAATAAATAAAATAAATAATTATAATAAATCAATAAATAATAATAAAAAACAGTCCCCCTCCAAAAAAGGCAAAAACACCAGGAAAAAAGCCCCACCAAAATAATCTGTACTAGCAAAGGGAGAAGAGTGTCTCAGGTTGACCCCCTGCATTTCTTAAGGGCCCAAATGCTGCCCTCTGGTGGCTGGGTTGTGCCACTGCAGGTCTATAAATAAACCTATGCAACCTTTAAGAGGATTTTTAATTATTCCAAAGGGCACAATAATGTAACTGGATTTACTCATTTTACCAACCTTATTTATTTATTTATTTATTTATTTATTTATTTATTTATTTATTTATTTTTGGGATTTATATGCCGCCCTATCTCCCGAAGGACTCAGGGCGGCTAACAACAATAAAAACAACAGTACAAAAGTTTTAAAAAATTAAATAAACAGCCCCAATAAATAAGTTAAACTAAACAATTAAAAATTAAAAAACATTTTAAAAAACCCTGTCGTCGTTTAAAAAACCCTTAGCCAGAGTTATCCCTTACATTTTTGTAAGCTTCGAATCGTGGTTAATGTTGACTTTTCTGCTGCTGGGGTTTGCAGATGGAAACCAACCCCCCCCAACCAGATTCACACTGACATTTACCCACATCAATGAAAGACTGAAGTGACTTTTATATCACTCCTGTTACCATCGTCATCATAATCTCAGTCAACTAACTCTGGTTAGTTTATGGTTCCACATTTTGGCTGCTTCCAGAACCAACTATGTGTACCTAAGAACGTTTTATGCAACCAACACATCTGGATCCAGCTTTTCCAAAGTGGGGCACAGCCAGATGTGTAGACTTCAACTCCCAGAATTCCACAGGCAGTAGGAACACTGCTGAGAGCTGTAATCCTGACACTTCAATGCCTCAGTTTCCAAATGTGATTTGAATCTGGTTTTCTCAGGTGGACTCACCTGACTGGTAAAAACACGATTCCCGGAAGAAAATATGGCCCTGCGGTCGTAGCCACAACAGCATCTTCTGCGCCAAAGCGTTTAGCTCGGTGTCCGACAGGTACATGAACAGCCAGTTGGAGAAGATGAGGTCAAAGCTAAAATTCGGAGGACAAATAAATAATCAGAAAAGTGTAGGCTCTTGCTGGAATTTCAAATTTGCGTTTTATATTCCGTACATTTGAAATCAGAAAGCATCATCAACTGGGAAGTTCTAGTCCCGCCTTAGCATGGAAGCCAGCTGAGTGACTTTGGGCCAATCACCAGGCGACGGTGAGTTCTAGTCCTGCTTTAGCCATGAAAGCTGGCTGGGTGACTTTGAGCCAATCACCCGGACATGGTGAGTTCTAGTCCTGCCTCAGACAATAAAAGCCATTTGGCTAACTCTAGGCCGATCACCCAGAGGATGTGAGTTCACCACGATTCAAAGTTTACAAAAATGTTGTGGATAACCCTGGCTAAGGTTGGTAAAATGACTAAATCCAGTTACATTATTGTGCCCTTTGGAATAATTAAAAATCCTCTTAAAGGATCCCTTTGCTAGCCCCATTTTGGCGGGGCTTTTTTTCCTGGTGTTTTTGCCTTTTTTGGAAGGGGACTGTTTTTTTTATTATTTATTGATTTATTATAACTATTTTATTTTTTTATTTTGCCTTTGCCTCTCTCTAGGAAGAGAAGGAGATTTACATCCTAATCTCTCTCTCTTGAATGCAAACATTTTTTCCATAGGTGCAATGCTGAGAGCCAAACACCAGAGGGCAGCATTGCCCAGCCTTTTTAAACAGTGCCATCACTTCCCATAGCTGATGCAATGACCAAAAGGAGCCAGCAGAGGGCAGACCTGTTCTCTCTGCCTTTTCTCCTCTTTTAAAATTAAGTCCTTTCCAAGAAAAGTGCAGTGACACGTCTCAGCCACCAGAGGGCAGCATATTTACCGTCCTTTGGAAAGCAGAGGAATTTGAGTGAACACGTGCAACAGCCAACCTCAGCCACCAGAGGGCAGACGTTTGCAATACACCTCCATAAAATCATATTTGCAAAATAGAACAAGTATGGGGTTTTTTTGGCTGCATTCACACAACGGGCTAAACTCTAGAGCAGGGGTAGGCAACCTCGGCTCTTTTATGACTCATGGACTTCAAGTCCCAGAAATCCTGAGGAATTCTGGGAGTTGAAGTCCATGAGCCATAAAAGAGCCGAGGTTGCCTACCCCTGCTCTAGAGTCTTGTAAGCAAATGAATTGCTGTGTTTACTTAGGTATGAAAGCCAGCTGGCTGACTTTGGGCTGCTAGTCCTTCTCTCTGTCTCAGCCCAGCCTACCTCACAGGGTTGTCGTTCTGGAGAAAATAAAGGGAGGAAGCTGTGATGGATATGTTCACCACCTTGAGTTATTTTGAAAAATCATAAAGGGGAGATGCAAAAAAAGAAATAAACAGACTTACGGAATGGGGGGAATGTCTGTATTTCCTAGCAAGGAAGGCCTGCCTGAATAAAATTGGGATCTTGCATTTTGAAACCTCTGTTTCAACACATCCATAAGGTGTTTGCCCTTAAATATACTGTACATCAATTCTCACACATAACGTTCTGGGAGGTCCTGCTTGCATTTTGCCTAATACGTTGCTTTAAACCTTTTTTTTTCTTGTTTCCGTAGCCTGGCGTTTGTTTGAAAAAGAGACATTCAATCAGCTTTTGCTTTAGGACCAAACGCCTCTCTGATTTCTTTCTTTTTTCTTTTCTTTTTTTAACATTTCACATTGTCAGCTTTGAAATCTTTCGCTGGGCAAAGCGACAAAGGTACGTTCGTTTGGAAACCGACCGAATAAACGTTTATTCGCACCTCTGGCTTGGGAATTCCAAATTGGTGACATCAGCCTGCAAAAACGTGATGTTGGTCCGGTGGCGGTTTCCTTGCCGATTCCGGTTGAGGAAACTATCCATAAAATCGACCGCGGTAACGTGACGGGCTAATTCTGCTAAAGATCCGGTGAATCGGCTGAAGAAGACAGAAGGAAGGGAATTATATACAGTTTCCACCGCAGAAGCAATACAGGTAAGTCGCGACTGAGGACCAAAATTTCCGTTGCTAAGCAAGACCGTTGTTAAGCGAATTTTATGGCCTTTCTTGCTACCGCTGTTAAGCCGATCGCTGCAATTCTGAAGTTAGTCCCACGGTCCTGAAGTAAACCTGGCTTCCCCATGGACTTTGTCGGAAGGTCGCCAACGGGGATCACGTGATCCCCCTGGGGACATTCTGAAACCGTCATAAAATATTGCTAAGCACCCTAGTTTTGACCACGGGGGATGCTGCAACAATCCTAATTGTGAAAAAAACGTCACAAGTTACTTTTTTCCCCAGTGCTGTGGTCAGTCCCAAATCCAGTTTAAACATCTGGCCGATTCTGCAATCAAGTTCAATATTCTTCCTGATCTCGCCGCCACTCACCCTATCCCGGCTCCCAGTTCTAACACCTCCTGTCCTTCCGGGAAAGGTAACAGACTGAGTATCTCAGGGGTATCTTCCAGAGTGAGTTGCTGAGCTCCGGAATCCAACATCATTTCTTCCAGCGAGGAATTTTGTGAGTGTTCTTCCCAGAACTGGAGCATCAGATGACGGGGGGAGGCCTTGGGTGCTGTTTTGGGGAAAAAATAATAATAAAAATATTCAAAAATAGTAAAAGCCTAATTATTTTTAGGAATAGAATAGAATAGAATAGAATAGAATAGAATAGAATAGAATAGAATAGAATAGAATAGAATAGAATAGAATAGAATAGAATAGAATAGAATAGAATAGAATAGAATAGAATAGAATAGAATAGAATAGAATAATGGAATATAATGGCATGGAAAATAGAATAGAATAGAATAGAATAGAATAGAATAGAATAGAATAGAATAGAATAGAATAGAATAGAATAGAATAGAATAGAATAGAATAGAATAGAATAATGGAATATAATGGAATGGAATATAGAATAGAATAGAATAATGGAATATAATGGAATGGAGAATAAAATAGAATAGAATAGAATAGAACAAAACATGAATGGAATGGAATATGAACAGAACAGAACAGAACTTTATTGTCACTTTAAATATACACTAATGAGCATACATTAAAATGAAATGTCGTTGCATTCAGCTCTCAAAAGATCTCCTGGGTCCCTTCTATGATTCTTTTCCTACACTGTCTCTCTCTTCTGTTTCTCAAGGGAGAAAACTGATGGGGAATTTTGCAAAAAAGGGGAGAGGAGTGTGGGGGACGGACGGTGTGAGTTGGAGGCAAATCCAGGACTTGATCCCGACAGGAAGAGGTGGCAGATTTTAGAGAGGCAGGCGGACCTTTGGACGCCAGCAGACGCTGGAATCGGAGGACCGAAGATCACGGCCAGAGAAGGATTGTGATACGCAACAGATAAAGAATTGGGTGAAGGTCATCAAAAGCCTGTGCAGAGGAGGAAAAGGGAACTGCTAGGCAAGGAAAAATGTGCCGACCTCAAGGGTAAAGCACCAGCCCTGATCCAGACGGCCTCAGCAGCGTTAAAAACCCTGGCTGGATTCACACAACCCTGTTGAGCCAGGCTGAGTAGGAATCTAGCGCCGAGGACTGGGATGATATTGACAACTGGACTAATCATAATAAGAGTAAGAATAAGGATGATGAGCACGGTGCTGATGACGATGGCCTGAATTTACACAAGCAGTTGAGGCTGGCTAAGTAAAAAGCTAGAAATAAGGGCTGGAAAAACAATAGGATGGATGGATGGAGGGATGGAGGGAGGGAGGGAGGGAGGGAGGGAAGGAGGAAGAAAAGGAAGGAAGGATGAAGGAAAGAAAAGAAGAGGGAAGGAAGGAAGGAAGGAAGGAATAAAGAAAGAAAGAAAGAAAGATAGATAGATAGAAAGAAAGGAAGGAAGGAAGGAAGGAAGGAAGGAAGGAAGGAAGGAAGGAAGGAAGGAAGGAAGGAAGGAAGGAAGGAAAGGAAGGAAGGAAGGAAGGAAGGAAGGAAGGAAGGAAGGAAGGAAGGAAGGAAGGAAGGAGAAAGAATTGAAGGGAGGGAGAAAAGACAGCTGCGAAGGAGAAGGAGAAAGAGAAGGAGAAAGAGAAGGAGAAGAAGAGTCATACCAACAAGGCTCACACAACATCTTAAGCTAGCCTAACTAAAAAAGCTTGCCTATCAAGGCTTACATACTTTAAAGAATATACTATAATAACTGAAGGACACAAAGCAAGACCGTTGGACAAATTCCTTTGATTAAACATTGCCAATTCTCTATTTAAAAAAGGGGGGGTACCAAACTGGCATCTCACGCATGCTTCCCCCACACACACACACAAAAAAAATATTGCATTTGCCTTCCAAGCTCTTCACAAAACTGCTATTGTACGTCTCTGCGATCTTTAAAAAGTGAAACTGATCATGCTCTGGTCATCCAGTAACGGTTCTTTAAATCTATTTTTAGTTAAAAGCCCATGCGATCACTGAGCATGTTCCTCCTGTCCCGGCACCGCAGGTCTCGGCTCAGCAGCTCTCTGCAACTAACTCCTGACGGAGAACCTTGAGGACTAGCAACTTGGGCAGTCCTGCAGCGCTCTAATCCATCAGCCAAGTTCCCAGTTCCAAAAGGAAGGGGCAAAATCCCTCCATTCCCTAAATTTAGAAAATTCTATAGCCTCTGGCAATAACATTGATTTGATGAAGGGAGGGTTACCGAACCTGCATGAAGTTACTAGTTCTCAAGTTTCTCCATCGGGAACTGCAGAGATCTGACCCTCCGAGGGAGAAGGGATGAAGCCTTCAACCCAGTTTAAAGCCAAGCCATAGGCCAGGATCAGCACCCTCGCTGAAATTCATCTTGCCGTCTTATTTTTCCCAACACTTTGGCAAGGGATTAACAGAATAACAGAGTTGGAAGAGACCTTGGAGGTCATCTAGTCCAACCCCCTGCTCAGGCAGGAAACCCTATACCGTTTCAGACAAATGGCTGTCCAGTCTCTTCTTAAAAACTTCCAGTGTTGGAGCATTCACCGCTTCTGGAGGCAGGTTGCTTCTGGAGGCAGGCTTTCGCCCAGGTTCGCCTGGTGCGCCAGTTGCGGCCCTATCTGAACCGGGATGCCCTGTGTACGGTCACTCATGCGCTCATGACCTCTCGCCTTGACTACTGTAATGCTCTCTACATGGGGCTTCCCTTGAAGACCACTCGGAGGCTCCAACTGGTACAGAATGCGGCCGCGAGAGTTGTCTTGCTCCGCGAGCTGCATTGGTTACCAGTTGTCTTTCGGGTGAGGTTCAAGGTTTTGGTTACGATCTTTAAGTCCTTACATGGCATGGGTCCGGGATACCTCAGGGATCACCTGCTGCCGGCATCAACTCCCCTCCGCCCTGTGCGTTCCCACAGAGAGGGCCTCCTCAGGGTGCCGCCAGTCAGGGAATGCCGACTGGTGGCCCCCAGGGGGAGGGCCTTCTCTGTGGGGGCTCCGGCTTTATGGAATCAATTGCCGGTGGAGCTCCGGATGGCACCTGACCTTCGAACTTTCCGCCGGGGCCTGAAGACCCACCTGTTCGAATTAGCTGGTCTGGCCTGATGGGGGATTATGGGCTTTTAATTGTTGTTTTAGTTTTGTATTACTGTTTTTAACTGGGCATGGGTTTAATCTTTTTTAATTTTTGTATTGTCGTTTTTATATATGCCCTGTGAACCGCCCTGAGTCCCTACCAAGGAGAAGGGCGGTATACAAATTAAATAAAACTATAAACTATAAACTATAATGATAATGATAATGATAATGATAATAATAATAATAATGATGATGATGAAGATGATGATGTTGGAGGGGACCTTGGAGGTCATCTAGTCCAACCCCCTGCTCAGGCAGGAGACCCTATCCCATTCCCAGTCTCTTCTTAAAAACTTCCACTGTCAGAGCATTCTTAATAAAAATAAAAATAAAAATAAAATAAAAAATAATTCACAACTTCTGGAGGCAAGTAGTTCCACTGGTTAATTGTTCTCACTCCTCAGCTTCTAGCTCGCTCGCTTATCTCCTCGATCACTTTCCATTTGTTGCTTCGTGTCTTTGGCCATCTCTGAAAGTCCTGCATGTCATACAGGCGGTCCTTGGCTTACAAAGACTTCATTTAGCGACCGTTCAAAGTTACAACGGCACTAGAAAAAAAGCAAGTTATGGCCACGTTTCACCTTTAGATGCGTTGCAGCCTCCCCCAGGGTCAGGTGATCAAAATGCAGATGCTGGCCAACCGACTCCTATTTATGACGGTCGCAAAGTCCCGGGGGGCGGGGGGTCACCCGCCATCCCCTTTGGCGACTTTCTGACAGGCAAAGCCAATTGTAGTCCTTAAGTCGAGTCGCCTGATTTAGTTCCCCCTCCCCACCTGTGGGCCCACCTGTCAAATTTCCCCAAGGTCCCCACTCACTGTGTGCCATGGCGGAGCTGGGCGCCTTCTGAACCTTCTCCAACCTGGTAACCCCTTTTAATCATTAATTGACACCTCACCGATATTCGTGGCTTGCTAGGAGCCGATGAGGTCAGCCTTTGTCTGGTCGGCCCGCCTCTTGCCTTGCCTGGAAAAGGGGCCTGCGGTGGCGGGGGATAAGTTAACCCAGACCCCCCCAATCCGGTTAACTCTAACCACTAGGAAGACCTCCTTTTTTTCTGCCCCCCCCACACACATTGGGCAGGGAAGAAAAACAGCTGGGAAGAAAGCAGTTGTTTTGGAAATAAACTTGATTAAAATCTGGAATACAGAATAAAAAAGTAAGAAGAACTCATAGTAAGGTGAAAACAAAAGGGTTAGGGGGAAGGAAGGAAGGAAGGAAGGGAGGGAGGGAGGGAGGGAGGGAGGGAGGAAGGAAGGAAGGAAGGAAGAAAGGGAGGGAGGGAGGGAGGAAGGAAGGAAGGAAGGAAGGAAGGAAGGGAGGGAGGGAGGGAGGGAGGGAGGGAGGGAGGGAGGGAGGGAGGAAGGAAGGAAGGAAGGAAGGAAGGAAGGAAAGGAAGGAGGGAGGGAGGGAGGGAGGAAGGAAAGAAGGAAGAAAGGAAGGAAGGAAGGGAGGGAGGGAGGGAGGGAGGAAGGAAGGAAGGAAGAAAGGGAGGGAGGGAGGGAGGGAGGAAGGAAGGAAGGAAGGAAGGGAGGGAGGGAGGGAGGGAGGGAGGGAGGGAGGAAGGAAGTGAGGGAGGGAGGGAGGGAGGAAGGAAGGAAGGAAGGAAGGAAGGAAGGAAAGGAAGGAGGGAGGGAGGGAGGGAGGAAGGAAAGAAGGAAGAAAGGAAGGAAGGAAGGAAAGGAGGGAGGGAGGGAGGAAGGAAGGAAGGAAGGAAGGAAGGAAGGAAGGAAGGAAGGAAGGAAGGGAAAAGTGAAATCCGGGAAGAGAAATAGAAAGGAAAAAGGGAAGGGAAGGTAAGGGAGGGGAGGAGAGGAGAGGAAAGGAAAGGAAAAGAAAGGAAAAGAAAGGAAATAAAGTGAAACGTACAGAGACATAAATGTGTTTTTATTAATGAACTTTATTTGAACTCTTTTGAAACGCCTGCTTTTCACAGAAGAGGCTGCACCCTATATATATATATATATATATATATATATATATATATATATATATATATATATATATATATATATATATATATATATATATATATATATATATATATAAAGTAACAGCAGCCAAATAACACTAGTAAACATTTAGTAGCAAAAACATTCAACCACAGCAGTTTACCTCTTCAAATATTGGGAGGCCAAAGAGGAATATCAATATTTGTTTTTTTTTTTCTTTAAGTAGAGAAAGGAAAAAGCCACACACAAAATACTAGCAGGTAACTAGATACTAACTATACCTTTAAATGTCCTGATTTGACCTAAGCTTATATAAACACATAAAATTATACCTCTGAATTGTACTCTGTCCCCAACACAAACTGGCTGACGTTGTTATAAACGAGTTAAGAAAATCTTTAAAAATGATCTGAGTTTTGCTCCAGAAAAACCCAAAGCAGCAGGTATATTTTGCCTTTTCATGCTGACAGCTTTGCCAGGTAAGCTGGTTTCAAAACAGAGACTGGAGGGTCATTGATCAGAAATGCTCTAGCAGAGCCTGCCCTGAGAAAGGGGTCGGACTAGATGCCCTCTAGGGCTCCTTCCAATGCTACGATTCGAGGATTCTTCAATGTATTAAATGGCTTTGATTCATTTTTAAAAAAAAAAACAATCAGTTCGTATGCAGCTTTTCGTGGTCCTGATGCCGAGCCAGGTAGTCGTCAACTTACGAGCAGAATTGAGCCCGACATATCTGTTGCTAAGTGAGACAGCTGTTAAGTGAGTTTTATGACCTTTCTTGCCACAGCTGTTAAATTAATAACACAATTGAGTAGTAAATCATGTCAGTTGCCAAGCCTCTAAATTATGAACACGTGACCAGGGTGGTGCTAGTGTGAAAAAACGGTCCTAAGTCCCTTTTTCCCGTGCTGTTGTAACTTTGAATGGTCACTAGGTGAACTGTCGTACGACGAGGACTACCTGTAGATGCCTTTTTTTCCCTCTCCAAAGTTCATCCTCCCAAATCTCTCGCCAGCTAACCCCAAGCCATCGCACCAGCTTTGTGACACACAACGGGGCAAATTGCGCCATAAGAGACAATTTCCTTGCTGGCGTCAAACTTTTAAGTTGAGTTGAGGGTTGATATCTCACCTCGTTGCAGGTCACACTCAACTGAGAACCGCTGAGCGACAATTTAAAGTTACGACAGTGCTGTAAAAAGTGACGTACACAGCCAGTCCTCACGCTTTTCAACGGTCATAGCATCCTTGTGGCCAGGCGATCGAAAATCAAAAGTGATTTACGCGCACTTATAACCATCGCTTCATCCTGAGATGTTTTTATGACAGTTGTAGCATCCCGGGATCGTGTGATCGATCGCCTTTGTGATTATCCAAAAGCGTTTCCTGTTGGAATTCATTGCTGGAATGTATTTTTGTGCAACAACTACAGTAGTATTCAGCCAGGAGATGGCAGTGTTTACAAGTTTGGATCAATGGTGTGTGTGTGTGTGTGTGTGTGTGTGTGTGTGTGTGTGTGTATGTGTGTGTGTGTGTGTAGATAGATAGATAGATAGATAGATAGATAGATAGATAGATAGATAGATAGATAGATGTACATACATACACACTCTATGTTCTTTCAGTTAAACAGTTAAGGAGTAAAGCACATGGTGACTGTACACCTTGTTTGATCTGCAGTGCTATATACATACAGAATTTCTAACGTTTCAGGCAAGCAAAGTTAATGGAGGAAGCTGGATTTAACATCTGCACGATTCCCTTAACAACCGTGGCAAAAAAGGCTTTAAAACCAGGTGTGACCCATTTAACAACTGCAATGGAACCTCCAATCCTGATCATGGTGACAACTTGAGGACTACCTGTATTTCTGCCTTGGATACAACATTGTCTTCCATTTCCTATGTATCTGCAACCCAAAAAGGACTCAGGTGAACTGGAAATGTAGTTTTGGACTCCTAGGCCCAGTTTTGAGCAATGGAGGGGGGGGCAGTGGCAGTGTTCCCTACCAGGCACCCCCACCTGTTTTTCATCCATCGCTCACAGCGGCTGACCCAACGAAGCTGAGGAAGAAAACAATGTTCTGTTTCAGGAATTCTTCTGTGTTGTGCAGTAGTTCCCAGGTGCTGCTTTGTCCGTGGAAAAGTCTTGGAAGTTGCTGTTGGAAAATTGACTTTTCCCATCGGGGGCAGGGGGCTGGGGTGGATGGAGAGGGGTCTTCTTCTTCTTCTTCCCAACAGGAATGGGGGGTGGTGGAGCAGCCGGGGGGGACAGGGGGCTGGCAGCCTCGGTGGAGACTTGCACCTTGATGTTACTCTTGTAATACTGGCGCCGGACGCTCACGTCTTCAAGGGACGGGCTATCCAGACAGGTGGGGGAAGGCCAGGGGCTTGGGTGGGCTGTTCCCCACCCATATGGGGCCTGTTTGGATCTTGGGGGTCTCTCAGGGGATGGGATGGAGGGAGTGCATCCGTGCCGGAAGTCGATCCCAATGAAGCCAGCTGGGTGGATCCCTTGGCATTGAGAGAGGAATTCCAGAATTCTGCAGGAGAAGGAAAAGAACATAGAATTATTGGATTGGGAGGGACCTCAGAGGTCCTCTAGTCCAACCCCCTACCCAAGACTGGAGATCCTATACCATTTCAGACAAACGGCTGTCTAATTTCTTAAAAGTCTCCAGTGATGGAGCACCCACGGCTTCTGGAGGAAACTTATTCCTCTGATTAATTGTCCTCACTGTCAGGAAGTTTCTCCTTAGTTCCAGATTGTTTCTCCCCTTGATTAGTTTCCATCCGTTGCTTCTTGTCCTGCCTTCAGGAGCGTTGGAGAATAAGTAGACCCCCCCCTTCTTTGTGGCAGCCCCCCAAATGTTGAAATATGGCTATCATATCACTCCTAATTCTTCTCTTCTTTAGACTGGATATACCTAGTTCCTTCAACTGTTCACCATATGTTTTAGCCTCCAGTATCCCATTATCATCTTTATTGCTCTTCTCTGCCCTTTTCCTAAGATCTCAACATCTTAGTGGTGACGAGAACTGGACACAATATTCCTAATGTGGCCTTAGAGTGTAAAGCAGTACTATCCTAACATCAGGCTTCTGGGCCCAGAGACTCAAAGATCCAAAGGCCCAGATAAGAATAGAATAGAATAGAATAGAATAGAATAGAATAGAATAGAATAGAATAGAATAGAATAGAATAGAATAGAATAGAATAGAATAGAAATGTAGAATAGAATAGAAATTAGAATAGAATAGAAATGTAGAATAGAATAGAATAGAAATTAGAATAGAATAGAATAGAATAGAATAGAAATGTAGAATACAGTAGAATAGACATGTAAAATAGAATAGAAATGTAGAATAGAATAGAATAGAAATGTAGAATAGAATAGAATAGAATAGAATAGAATAGAATAGAATAGAATAGAATAGAATAGAATAGAAATGTAGAATAGAATAGAATAGAAATTAGAATAGAATAGAATAGAAATTAGA
>NC_139528.1:5105030-5107530 GCF_947247035.1 Vipera ursinii
CTTCCTCCTCCTAACCCCGGTCCTTACTCCTCCTAGGTCCTCCTAACCCCGGTCCTTACTCCTCCTAGGTCCTCCTAACCCTGGTCCTTACTCCTCCTAGGTCCTAACCATGGTCCTCACTCCTCATAGGTCCTAACCCCAGTCCTTACTCCTCCTAGGTCCTCCTAACCCCGGTCCTTACTCCTCCTAGGTCCTAACCATGGTCCTCACTCCTCCTAGGTCCTAACCCCGGTCCTTACTCCTCCTAGGTCCTAACCATGGTTCTCACTCCTCCTAGGTCCTAACCCCAGTCCTTACTCCTCCTAGGTCCTCCTAACCCTGCTCCTCACTCCTAGGTCCTAACCCTGGTCGTTACCCCGGCTGGTTCCCGTTGCAAGACGTGGAGGGCCGTAGCCGAATTGATGTCCAGCTGAAGCCAAACGGGCTGGGTGAGTCGCAGTCGTCCCACCAGGCTGACATTGCGGGGCAAAGCCGCAGCCCCTCCTCGGGGGTTGGCATAGGGCTCAGGATAATCATAGGTGGGGTTAGAGGCCATCCTGGTCAGGAGATGAAGGCTGGGGCTCCTCTAACTTCTTGGAGGAGCTGAAAAGGAGGCAAAGAATCAAAAAGAAATCACCATGGATGGAACGACAATAAGAAGAGCATACGACAGGGGTCTTCAAACTTGGCCCTCTTATGACTTGTGGACTTCAACTCCCAGAATAATAAATAATATAATATAATATAATAAATATTATAATATAATATAATATAATAATATAATATAATATAATATAATATAATATAATATAATATAATATAATAATATAATATAATATAATATAATATAATATAATATAATATAATATAATATAATATAATATAATATAATATAATATAATATAATATAATATAATATAATATAATATAATATAATATAATATAATATAATTAATATAATAATAATAAAATAAAATAATCAATATAAACAGGGTACTGGTAAAGACCATACTTGGAATACTATATCCAGTTCTGGTCACCACGATATTAAAAAAAAAAGGCTGAGACTCTAACTAAGAAAGAGTGCAGAGAAGAGCAACAAAGAAGATTGGGGGACTGGAGGCTAAAACACATGAAAAACGGTTGCAGGAATTGGGTATGTCTAGTTTGATGAAAAGGACTAGGGGTGACATGAAAGCAGTATTCCAGTGTCTCAGGGGCTGCCCCAAAGAAGAGGCAGTCAAGCTATCCTCCAAAGCGCCTGAAGGCAGGACAAGAAGCAACAGATGGAAACTAGTCAAGGAGAGAAGCAACCTGGAACTAAGGAGAAACTTCCTGACAACGCAAACAATTAATCAGTGGAACAGCTTGCCACCAGAAATTGTGGGTACTCCAACACTGGAGGTTTTTAAGAAGAGGCTGGAGGGTCATCTGTCTGAAATGGTATAGGGTTTCCGGCCTGGGCAGCGGGTTGGACTAGATGACCTCCAAGGTCCCTTCCAGCTCTGTCATTCTGTATTCCTCCTCTCTGGTTAGGAAAAGCCAGCCTTACGGTAACGAGACATTTTGCGAGCAAAAAAAAAAAAAAAAAAAAAGCTTCTTTTTCAATTTTCTGCCTTTTTCCCCTCAAGAAAGCCACGCTAAAAGGGGAACAACCTTTCAAGTCCTTCTCCGAAAATCAGAGCCAAAAGCTTCCCATTTTCGGTGGAGTCACAACTGGTGTGTGATGGAGGGTGCGGGTGGGGGGGGGGAGGAAGTTAAGCATGGGCAGTGCCAACCTTGAGCTGTTGCAAAACACAGCGGGGGCGAGAAGCTGTGAGTCAGCGCCATGGCAGGGGTCCACGTGGAATCTGGGGAGGAAAAAAAAAAAAAACGAGAGAGGGAGGGGGGGTGGGGAAAAAAAACAAACCAGAAAGAAAATATTTTAAAAGAATTGCAACATTTTGGGTCTGTGTCTGCCCCCCCCCCTCCCAGAGGGAGAAATTCATTTAGGGAATTTTTTGGGGGGTGGGCGGGAGATTTCATGCGTCTCCCGCAGAGCATCAAATATTATCGGAAAGATTAATGACTGGAATGGATGGTTTTTCCCCCCCCCCCCCGCCTCTTGCCAAAAAAATAAATCTCGTTTTGAGATCGGAGGCGGCACTTGCACAGAGAATCGCCCACGTTTTGCTGAGGCTCTGGGCATCTTCCCTGAAGACAGAACTATTTCTGTAGGAAAGGCCCACCCCTACCCCCTTTCCAGGAACAGCACATATTTCATTTGTTTCTGTTTATTAATTTGTATCCTGCCTTTCTTATTTGTACAAATAATTCAAGGTGGAGAACATAGCCAATACATCTTTCTCCTCTTTATTTTTTTTCCTGCAACAATAACCCTGTGAGGTAGGCTGGGCTGAGAGAGAGGGACTGGCCCAAAGTCACTCCACTGACTTTCGTGGCTAAGGTGAGACTAGAACTCACTGTCGCCTAGTAACTGGCCAGAGTCACCCAGGGGGCTTTCATGCGTGAAGCGGTACTA
>NC_139528.1:5112530-5257405 GCF_947247035.1 Vipera ursinii
GGCTTACAACAATCCACCGTGCTTCCCGTTTATATTCAAAGCTACGGCAAACGGGACCCTATCCGAATACGTGTGGGTTGACTTGTTTCCTTTAGAAGCAGAAACCCCCCCCCCCAAACAAAAAAGAAAGATTAAAAGTACAGTAATTCCGGGATACGAATTGGCTTGGAAGCGTGGGCCTTTCGTGAAACATGAGATTTCTAAGAAAGGGAAAACATTTTTCCTAATTTTTCCGTGGAACCCGTGTCTCTGTGTGTGTGTGTGTGTGTGTGTGTGTGTGTGTGTGTGGTTTCGCACCACCTCTATCCCGTGCATACCGATTTGCCGAGCGCCCGAAATCTGATCCCGTACCGTGGGGTTGCTCTGAATAAATCAGTTCTTTCAGCCTCGTCCTTAACTTCGGCCACTAAAACCCAACGGTGGCACGTGGAGAATTCCCTCTACTGCATAATTAAAAAGCCCGGAATACAGAAAACAGTTAAAACTTTGGTGCTTTTATTGGCCCATTTCGGCTAGCCGGTTATTTCTTCCACCCCAATAACCGGTTTCCCTTTTTCCTTTTTTTTTTTTTTAAAGTCCATTTTTTTAAGTTTTAAGTTTGTTTTTTTTAAAGTTGAGGAAGCGGCCCTTAAAAACGCAGGAAAAACGACGCCGACAACACAAAACACTTCAGAATTGTCTACTGTCAATCCGGTTCCACGATGCTGGGTGGTCTCTCTGTGTGTGTGTGTGTGGTGTGTGGTGTGTGGTGTGTGGTGTGTGTGTCACCTCGGGGGAGGGAAGCCGCTTGCTTGCGAGCAAGGCTCTTTTCCGTTTCCAGGGGAAAAAAAAAAAGTCCGGGGTGATTTTGGGAAGGGGTGGGCTACCGAAGCCCCCCCCCCCGGGCTTTTCCCACCACCACCACCGCCACCGCGCAGGATACTCTCTAAGCCTTGTGGACGGAATATTTGCCTTTCTGCAGCTGGGAAACGTAGATCTTGGTTTTGCTAGCGTCTTCCCGGCACAGCCAAACTTCCCCGCTGCTGACGGCGGTGATCACAGCCCTGGGATCGAGACACGGTTGGGAAGGGGGGGGGGGAGAGAGACGGAAGGAAGAAACGAGGGGGGGGTGTTTATTTCTCCGTTTAGAGTGGATTTAAGGGCCCTGTCAATTCCGCCCAAGCGGAAGGAGTCCTCGGCTTACGACCTGAGCCCACGATTTCCGTGGCTAAGCCAGGCGGTTGTTCACGTGTGGCTTTTGCCCCGTTTTGCGACCTTCCTTGCTTGCTTTTGTTGAGCGAATCACTGCAGTTTTTAAAGTTACTTTCTTTTCTTTCTTTTCGTTCCCTCTCTTCTTTTTTTCTCTCTTCCTTCCTTCCTTCCTTCCCTACCTTTCTTTCTTTCCCTTCCTTGCCTCTTTTTTTTCTTTCCTTTCTCTCTCTTTCTTCCCTACCTTCCCTACCTCGTCTCTTTTTCTTTTCTTTTTCTTTCCTTTCTCTCTTTCTTTACTACCTTCCTTCTCTCTTTGTCTCTCTTTCCCTTCCTCCCCTCTTTTTCTTTTTCTTTCCTTTCTCTTTCTCTCTTTCCCTTCCTTCCCTACCTCTTTCTTTCCGTCTTTCTCTTTCTTTCCTTTCTGTCTTTTTTCTTTTTCTTTTCCTTCCTTCCTTCCTTCCTTCTTCCCTCCCTCCCTTCTTTTCTTTTCTTTCATAGCCCCTCCCCAACTCAACACTCTTACAGATTCTAAACTTACTAAGTAATTAACTTTCTGCTCACCGGAGGTGTCCCCAAAGTCCCTACCATTGGAGGGAAGGCTGGGTTTATAAAATGGGAGCCTCTTCTGCGCAGGGCTACGGGTTCAAGGCTGACCTTTGGGGTTCGGGAAAAGGTCTCTAGTCGCTCTGGCCTCCTATTTGATCCATCCTGGTCAGACCAGACTTGAAAGATCTGCAGGTGGGTGGACAAGCTTCCCCCCACCCCGCCCCACCCCTCCCCGCCCCCATCCTTCAGATAGCTGAACCCCACCAGGCACAGCTGGCTGATCTCGCCAAAGCTGCCCCCCCCCCCACACACACACCCGTCTTTGCAACTCACTGGACAGGGGTCTCGTCTCCCACTTGCAAGAAGAGGCTTTCTCCTTTGACGTAGACCTCGCCCTCGTAATGCAGGCGGCCGTCCTCACAGTGGGCGGCAAAGAGGGTTGGGGAAGACAGCTGCTCAGCCTTCAGCGGGCCTGGAGGAAGGAGAGGAGCGGGCAAAGAGGAGGCTTAGGGCCGTTGGAGGTTGGAGAAGAGAGGTAATTGGCCTGTCGGAACGAAGGACCGTGGGAAACAGGGCAATAACCCAAGCCCAAGAGAATGGTTCAATAAGAGGCAGGCGAGTGCTCGGAAGCGACTGGAGGGGTGGGGGGAACATCGTAAAGCACGCTGGCTGGGGAATTCTGGGAGTTGACGTCCAGAGATCTTAAAAGCACGCTGGCTGGGGAATTCTGGGAGTTGCAAGCCCACCCAGCTTAACGTTCACAAGGTTGAGAAACCCTGTCTTAGAGAATAATGCACAAATCCATCTATTACAGCTTAGAATTAGTCAAAAGTCAGCCCAGCAAACCCAGGTAGGTAGGTAGGTAGGGGTGTGTGTGTGTGTGTGTGTGTGTGTGTGTGTGTGTATCCCAGCTGCTGCCAACCTAGCAGTTCGAAAGCACGTAAAAATGCAAGTAGAAAAATAGGGACCGCTACGGTGGGAAGGTAACAGTGTTCCGTGCGCCTTTGGCGTCTAGTCATGCCGGCCACATGACCACGGAGACGTCCTCGGACAAGCGCTGGCTCTTCGGCTTTGAAACAGAGATGAGCACCGGCCCCTAGAGTCGGAAACGACTAGCACGCGTGTGTGGGGGAACCTTTACCTTTATATATATACCTAGCAAGGTAATCTAAATAGTTAACAAGCATTTAACATAACATAACATTGTCACTGGCTAAGTGACAATGTTCCAAGCATGCAATGGTGCCCTCCAATTCAGCCTACATGGTTGGCTTTGCAAAGGGTTCTGGCACTTGTAGTTCGGCCTCAATCGGAGGTACCGTTTCTCCTTCCCTGCCGCAAGGGTGCAAGTATGGGGGTCCTTCTTGCCTTTGAACAAGCCCTCCAGGCACTGGGCTCCAGTCCGAAATTTTAGGGAAATACGGAGGGCGATCCCAGTTATGCAAAGAAACCAAGTTACTTGCCTTCAAGCTTCCTTTTGGGAGGCGACACAGCAGCTTTTGCCTAGGGAAGGAGAACAAGACGACAAGGAATGAAAAGTCCTGCCCCACGGGACTGTTAATCTGCTCTACAACCTCCAGCCATGTTGCTTCTATAGCACAGACCAGGGTTCTTCAAACCTGGCCCTTTGATGACTTGTGGACTTCAACTCACAGAATTCCTTAGCCAGGCACCATGAACTCGGAGAGCAAAAATGGACATTGCCAACAAATTTGGAGTGATTGGGTATGGTTAGGAGGACACTAACTTTTCTAGCCTGCCCTATCTATGTTTCCTGGTAAAATACATGGGAACATCCCATTGGAGGAAAAGTCCACTTAGGGTTAGGTCACCATGAACTCATAGAGCAAAATGGACATCGCTATTTTTGTTTTCCACACAGCAGCGGAGGCCTAAAGCGAAAAGGTTTTATAAAACCCAGCTGAAGGCCTATGAATGGGGCGATGGCGTGCGTGCCAACAGAAAGAGCTGTGTGTGTCACCTGTAGCATGCGTGCCATAGGTTCACCACCACGGGTATAGTTTATTCTGCTTGAGCAGGGGGCTGGACTAGAAGACCTCCAAGGTCCCTTCCAGCTTCTATTCTATTCCATTCCATATTTCTATTCCATTCCATTCCATTCTCACCCATTTTCTGTTCTGTTCTATTCTATTCCATTCCATTCCATATTTTCTATTCTATTCCATTCCATTCCATATTTTCTATTCTATTCCATTCCATTCCATTCCATTCCATTCCATTCCATTCCATTCCATTCCATTCCATTCCATTCCATTCCATTCCATTCCATTCCATTCCATTCCATTCCGTATTTCTATTCTGTTCCATTTTCACCCATTTTCTGTTCTGTTCTATTCTATTCTATTCTTATTCTATATTCTATTTTATTCCATTCCATTCTATTCATTTTGAAGGCGACTGTTAAATGTTTTTCCAATTTACGTATGTGGTCGCATGTGTGCCTATGCAAATCCAGTGCCTTTTTGGTTCCGGACTCCACAACACTTCCAGGTTCTCGTGACGACTTGGGAACATTCATTCCCCACCCCTGCTTTAAAATTGCACTTCAGGCTTGCCTTCCTCCAACGGTCCCCTTGCCCTCTGACCTTTTTGATGGCCGTCCAATCTTCCATAATGTCGATATCGTGCAGCATGTAAACGATGTACGGGCGTGGGACGGAGCCATTAAGGAGGAATCGGGAACGCAGACACTGCAGACCCCAGCCAACCTGCCCAGATAGTTTGTTTTCTGTACTATTTCTTTATTAGAAGTTTCTGATCTCGCCTTTATTACTCCCTTAAGTAACTCAAAGCGGCCAAGGTACTTAATACTCCTTCATCCTCCTATTTTCCCTACAGTAACTGCCCTGTGAGCTAGGTTGGGCTGAGAGAGGAGGACTGGCCCAAAGCCACCCAGTTAGCTTTACCTGCCTAAGGGGGCACTAGAACTCACCGTCTCCTGGTGATTGACCCAGTTAGCTTCCATGACTAAGGCGGGACTAGAACTCACCGTCTCCTGGTGATTGACCCAGTTAGCTTCCATGACTAAGGCGGGACTAGAACTCACCGTCTCCTAGTGATTGATCCAGTTAGCTTCCATGACTAAGGCAGGGCTAGAACTCACCATCTCCTGGTGATTGACTCCGTTAGCTTCCATGACTAAGGCAGGACTAGAACTCACTGTCTCCTGGTGATTGACCCAGTTAGCTTCCTTGACCAACGCAGGACTAGAACACACTTTCTCCTAGAAATTGGCCCACAGCCAACCAATTGGTTTTCATGCCTAAGGCAGAACTAGAACTCAACATCTCCTGGTGATCAGCCCAAAGTCACCCAATTGGTTTCCATGCCTAAGGCAGGACTAGAATTCCCAGTCTCCTGCTGATTAGCCCAGTCACCCAGCTGGCTTTCGTGGCTATGGCGGGATTAGAACTCAAGTGTCTCCTGGTGACTGGCCCAAAGTCACCCAGCCGGATTTCATGCCTAAGGCTGGACTAGAAGTCACAATCTTCTGGCAACTGACCAGAACCGTCACCCAGCTGGTTTTCATGACTAAGACGGGACTAGACGTTCCAGGCTCCTGGTTTCTAAGCCAGCCCTTTAACCACTAGGCCAAGCTCTCTTTTGCAGAAGGACCAACCAAAGCTCCCTGGCCAAGCGGAGGCTTCAAGTTTAGAGAATCGATTTGTCGCTTCCGGAAGGAACGGCGCAAAAAAGGATATCAGACACCAGCGGCGGTTTCTTCCTCTTGCTGGGCCAGAGAGAATCCCACTCCTTGGAGCTGTGTTTGGGCCGAAGTTTGCCGTCCCACCACTCTAAGAAAGAGAGAGAGAGAGAGAAACAGACCTTCCAGGTAAAAGTAAAATTGCTCGTCTGGCCAGCAGTTCCAAGAAGGCTCCGCACCCATTCGCACCACTCAGGTGACCCTGAGGACGCAGGTAAAACCTCCAAGTGGCCTCAAGGGCTCTCTAAAAGCTGATCAAAGAGAGAAGCCACCTGGAATTAAGGAGAAACTTCCTGACAGTGAGGACAATTAACCAGTGGAACAGCTTGCCACCAGCTTGCCATCACCGGAGGTGGTTAAGGAGAGACTAGACACTCACTTGTCTGAGACAGTAGAGGTTCTCCTGCTTGAGCGGGGGGCTGGACTAGAAGACCTCCAAGCTCCCTTCCGGCTCTATGCTATTTCAACTAGGTTCAAGACAGTCCACCCATTAAACCGGAGTCTCCGAAATCGAATTCTGCTCCTTTTTTTTTTTTTTTGCTCAAAGGGATCGCATGGGGGAACTGACCGGACGTGAGTCCCACGCTGTGTCGGTCATCCTCCAAACGCTGTATGCGTTCCAGCAGACGTTCCTCAAGGCTGTCGAAAAGCAGCATTTTCTCGCTCTTAAAGGAGAAGCAGATGGAGCAGGGGTAAGGCAACCTGGGCTCTTTTGTGACTGGTGGACTTCAACTCCCAGAATTCCTGAGCCAGCCTGGCTCAGCTTGGAAACCTCTCCCTTTCCCCTCAGCATGGCTGGGTCAGGAATTCTGGGAGTTGAAGTCCACAAATCATGAGGGGACTAAGTTTGAAGACCCCTGGTTTAGTGCATAGGCCAGGGGTAGGCAACCTTGGCTCTTTTGTGACTCGTGGACTTCAACTCCCAGAATTCCTGAGCCAGCATGGCTCAGCATGGAAACCTATCTCTTTCTCCTCAGCATGGCTGGCTCAGGAATTCTGGGAGTTGAAGTCCACAAATCATGAGGGGGCTAAGTTTGAAGACCCCTGGTTTAGTGCATAGGCCAGGGGTAGGCAACCTGGGCTCTTTTGTGACTCGTGGACTTCAACTCCCAGAATTCCTGAGTCCAGTCAGGAATTCTGGTTCTTGAAGTCCACGAGTCATTGAAAGAACCAAGGTTTCCTACCCCTGAGGTAAGAGACAACATAGAAACTATCCTGCCTCCTTTTCTTTCTTCGTGGCCAGGCCCCAAAATTAAGCCTGGATGGATCCTGCGGACGGCCAACACCCAAAGCCACCGTAACGAAACTCACTTAACAACAGGCAATTCAGGCTCAATTGTGGCCTTAAGTGGAGAACTACCTGTATGTGGCAATGGGGCTGCATTAATCAATGCCCCCTTCCCACTTTCTTGAGAATGGGAGGTGGTGGTAAATGAAAAGTTTGGGTGAGGGGGGGGTCTTCTAACCTCCAGATGTTGTTGAGCTCCTTGCAGCTCACACCCATGTCGGTGCTTGATGACTTCCAGGCACAAACCTCTATATATTCCTGGGGGGGAGGGAAAAAAGTGTAAATATTTGGAGTCAGCGGAAAGTGAATTTGGAGTGTGTGTGTGGGGGGGGGGTGTTGTTCCCTCCTCCACAGATCCCACCCAAGCTTCTGCCTTATTCTTTCTTAAAAGCCATTATTAAAGAGGGGTTTTCAAATACATAAGCAAGTGGGTAAAGAAAAGGAATGGATTACGGATTACGGATTACGGATTACGGTCAGGATCTCTTTTAAGAATGCTGAACGCTCCAGCACTGGAATTTTTTAAAAAAGAGATTGGATAACTATTTGTCTGAAGTCCACCTGTCTTTAAGCACGTGTTGTGATTCAGCGTCAGCCTGCAGATTCGGCAGCTGAGTCGGACAATTCTGAAGAGGAGGAGGAGGAGGAGGAGGGGTTTGGAGAGCCTTTGGTGTCAGAGGAAGGTTCTGATGCACTGCAGGACTCTCAGCCTGGCCCCTCCCGTCTTGTTCCTCATCAGACTCAGCCGTGTGAGTACGAGGTATTGGAAGAAGACGATCCACAGCTGGCTCTGTTCAGGGACGCTAGGAGCAGGAGGCAATCTAGCAGAACTGAGCAGAGGAAAACAATGAGGCAACTCGGGAGAAGGCAATGAGAAGCCACGCCTTGAGACTGTGGGAATGTGTGGGAGGTGCTGGTTGCTGAAGGCAACCGTTTGAAGAGCTTCTGATAAAAAGTCTTGGTCTGTATTTGTTTAACTTTTGTTTGAACTGTTTAGCTTTTGCAAATAAATTTGGTTGGATTAGTTCCAGCCTATTGTTTATAAAAAAGGGGTTGTCCCTGACATTCCAACAGGGCTGGTCGTAGGCTGGAACAGAACAGCACGCTGGCTGGGGAATCCTGGGAGTTGAACCCCCACCCCTTTAAAGCCTTGGAAATTCTGGGAGTGAAATTCCATCCATCTTACACGCTTGCTGGCCCTGGACCTCTAGGAGTCTCAAAGCCCGTTGACTAGGGAATTCTGGGAGGTGAACCCAACCCATCTGAAAGCTTGCAACCCAACCTGGATTTTACCAGGTTTCTGGAACTTGAAGAGAGAGGACGCTGTACTTATCTCTTGCTGAACAACAAGAACAACAACAAAAACCATTCCTTTCTTAAATAATGTTATCCTCGCTATACTTTTATCAGCTGTGAAACCATACAAAGTCACAATAGTGCTTGGGTTAGAGACCCTCCAGAGATCCCACAGCTGAAGTAGGAAATTATGTCCAAAAAAATAATAATAATCTACAGCAGAGTGATCACCTAGTCACTTCAAAAGGATCTTTATATGACTTGCCGAGCTAGATGGCAACTGCTAGAAGATTGTGAATAAGCTTTTTTTTTTAAAGTGCATTAGGAAAAAAAGAGACCACTAGGAAATTTCAGGCTTGAAGACTTAGACTAAGAATCTAACTGCGATGGGAAATATGGAAATTTCGGTGGTTGTTTTCAGCTCATTCAAAACTCTCCCCATCCTGGCAGTTCCAAGGTCAGTCTCCTGCCTCAAATACACCCCACCCTCACCCCACGTGGCTTGTGGGCCACAAAACTTTACCAGCCACTTCGATCTGGATCTGCATGTGATTCTGCAAAACAGCCAGGGGATCGAGGTATTCGGCGGCTTTTCCCGACATCACGTCTTCCAGCTTTGCCTTCACCTGATTCAGACGCTCCTTAAAAAGCCTGAAAAAGAGGCACCGCTAATTCACCGGGAAGAAAGAGATGGAGCTCAAAACTAAACAAAAAAAATGCATTTCCCTACACCAGGGGTAGGCAACCTCGGCTCTTTTATGACTCGTGGACTTCCACTCCCAGCATTCCTGAGCCAGCGTGGGGGAACTATGGCTCCTTCATGACTCATGGACTTCAACTCCCAGAATTCCTCAGCCAGCATGGGGGAACTATGGCCCCTTCCTGACTCATGGACTTCAACTCCCAGAATTCCTCAGCCAGCATGGGGGAACTATAACCCCTTCCTGACTCATGGACTTCAACTCCCAGAATTCCTGAGCCAGCGTGGGGGAACTATGGCCCCTTCATGACTCGTGGACTTCAACTCCCAGAATTCCTCAGCCAGCATGGGGGAACTATGGCCCCTTCATGACTCGTGGACTTCAACTCCCAGAATTCCTCAGCCAGCATGGGGGAAATATAACCCCTTCCTGACTCATGGACTTCAACTCCCTGAATTCCTGAGCCAGCGTGGGGGAACTATGGCCCCTTCATGACTCGTGGACTTCAACTCCCAGAATTCCTGAGCCAGCGTGGGGGAACTATGGCCCCTTCCTGACTCGTGGACTTCAACTCCCAGAATTCCTGAGCCAGCGTGGGGGAACTATGGCCCCTTCCTGACTCGTGGACTTCAACTCCCAGAATTCCTGAGCCAGCGTGGGGGAACTATGGCCCCTTCATGACTCGTGGACTTCAACTCCCAGAATTCCTGAGCCCGCATGGCTCCGCTTGGAAATCCCTCCCTTTCCCGTCAGCATGGCTGGCTCAGGAATTCTGGGAGTTGTAGTCCACTCGTCTGAAAGTTGCCAAGGTTGAGAAACATAGGTGTAGGGCAGGGGTAGGCAATTCTGGCCTGAATTGTGATTGTATGTCAAGGACTCTCTTTCTTTGTAATTCTGGACCATGGTTCAACAAATTGTCGTAAGTCAAGGACTGACTGGACGCCAGCACATATTTTTTTAAAAAAAACCCAGACACAAGACAACAGATGGAGAAAGAAAAATAACCCACTTTTCTTTGATTTCGAAAACTGCTTCTCCAGATCTAGCATTTCATCCACGCATTCTGCCCGGCGCCGTTCGTAGTCTTCATCGTTCATCTCTGTGGGGGGGAGGGGGGAAAAATGGACAATTTGGATTCAATTCAAAAACCGACCCACAAAATCCCTGGATAAAATAGGATTTATTTCAGGGCTTCTGAATTTTGGACCGTCTTGTCCAAAATTCTTGACCGACTTTTTCGTATTAGGCAGAATTTACTTTAGGACAGGCAAAATGAACCATGTTGTAAAACGCAAAATTAACGGAACCGCGGAATGAAGGAAAGGTTATGATTTGCAGAAGGAACTAAACCACGATCTGCGGAATTAAACCGTAGCAGGCAGAATGAAGGAACTACGATGCACAGAATTCTACCGTGATATGCCCGACAGCATATGGCGTGTAAAACGAACTAAATTCAGCCTGTAAAACAGGAGTTTCCAACCTTGGGAACTTTAAGACCTGTGGACTTCAACTCCCAGAATTCTCCAGTCAGCATGCTTTAAGATGGGTGGGCATCAACTCCCAGAATGCCCCAGCCAGCCTGAGGTTGAGAAACACCGCATTATACATTGGCTCGGATTAGTTGGTTTTTAGTTCTGTATAGTTCTCCATAAGGGATGCGGTGGCTCAGTGGGTTAGGACGCTAAGCTTGTCGATCAGAAGGTCGGCAGTTTGGCGGGTCGAATCCCGAGTGCCGCGTAGCAGAGTGAGCGCCTGTTACTTGTCCCAGCTTCTGCCAACCTAGCAGTTCGAAAGCACGTAAAAACGCAAGTAGAAAAATAGGAACCACTCCGGTGGGAAGGTAACAGCGTTCCGTGCGCCTTTGGCGTCTAGTCATGCCAGCCACATGACCACGGAGACATCCTCGGACAAGCGCTGGCTCTTCGGCTTTGAAACGGAGATGAGCACCGGCCCCTAGAGTCGGAAACGACTAGCACGCATGTGCGGGGGAACCTTTACCTTTTTATAGTTCTCCATGGCTGGCTGGCTGGGGCATTCTGGGAGTTGAAGTCCACAGATCTTAAAGTTGACAAGGTTGGACACCCCTGCTGTAGAGTTAAGCCAACCATTAAGTTTCATTTAAGACTCCGGGCTGCATTTTAGTAGCACAAAAACTCAAATTCCCTCTCCTGAAGTTTACCTGAACTCTCCTCTTCGGATTCCGACTGGCTGGCACTGCGTTCATCCTCGCTCTCTTCCTCGCCGTTCATTTCTGTGGCCGAATCGCCTTCCCCTTCCATCTCTTTCGGCAGAGGCTGAACAGGCATGGTGGTGGCGATGACCGATGTCAAGACCCCCAACTTGAAGGAAAAGTGGGCAATTGTTAACCATCTTTTTTTTCTGCAGTGGTTTATTTATGTATTGACTTACTTACTTAATGTCTATGGAGATTCTCAGTCATCCAGGTCCTGGTTTTCCCAAAGATGCTTTTTTTCGCGAGGCAGATGGACTTTCTTCTTTTTTCCTTTGAAGATATTTCGCTTCCACTCCAAGAAGCATCCTCAGCTCTGACTTCCCCACCATCCAGTCAGAGCTGAAGAAGCTTCTTGGATGAGAAGCGAAATGTCTTCAAAGGAAAAACAAAAAAGTCCAGTTGCTCGTGAAAAAGCATCTTCGGGACTTACTTATTAAAATGTATATCTGCTGCCCATCTCGTTTCAAACAATTCTAGACAGCTTACATCATAATAAATATAAAAAAAAAATACATTAAAACATTCATTAAGTTAGGTGGTCTTCAAACATGGCCCTTTTATGACTCGTGGACTTCAACTCCCAGAATTCGTCAGCCAGGAATTGTGACTAAAACATATGAAAAACGGTTGCAGGATTTGGGTTTGGCTAGGACATGATAGCAGCATTTCAGTATTTGAGGGGCTGCCCCAAAGAAGAGGGGGGGTCAACCTATTTTCCCAAGCACCAGAAGGCAGAAGAAGAAGCAATGGATTGGAAACGAATCAAGGAGAGAAGCAACCTGGAATTAAGGAGGAATTTCCTAACAGTGAGAACAATTAACCAGTGGGACAGCTTGCCACCAGAAGTTGTGGGCCCTCCATCACTGGAAGCTTTTAAGAAGAAGAGACTGGACAGTCACTTGTCTGAAATGGTATAGGATCTCCTGCTTGTCCAAGGGGCTGGACTACAAGACCTCCAAGGACCCTTCCAACTCTATTCTGATTCTGAATAATGATTTCTAAGCATTGGTTCCTTCTGGACATTTTAAATTTTAAATCAAGTACCTCTACTCAACTGCACTTGGTCCTCGACTTACGACAGTTCGTTTGGAGACTGTTCAATGTTAACAACAGCAGCGAAAAAAGTGAGTATGACTGTTTTTTACATTTACAACTGTTGCAGCATCCCCAATGGACATGTGATCCAAAATTCAAAAACTTATCAAACTCGTTCATATTTATGACGGTTGCAGTGTCTCCCTGGGTCATGTGATCCCCTTTTGTGACCTTCCGAGAAGCAAAATCAATGGGGAAGCCAGATTCACTGAACAACCATGTTACTAACCCCAATAACTGTAGTGATAATGACTGTCATAAATAAGAGCCAGTTGCCAAGCGCCTGAATTAAGACCACGTGACTATTGGCTGCAATGGTTGTAAGTGTGAAAAATGCTCACAATTCACTTTTTTCGGTGCCATAGTGATTTTGAACAGTCACTAAATGAATGGTTGTTAAGTCAAGGTCTTGGCCATTCCATGACAACTGAGTTTTTGGGGCTCCCAATAAGGATGGTCCTTTGAGGCTAAGAAAAGGGCCTTTTTGAAGCTTACGCCTGGGCCTTGTTCCCGGCATGGTGCCCCACACATGAGCTACAACTCCCATCATACCCAACCATGCTGATGGGAACTGTAGTCCCATGACCATCCCAGGCGTTCAGACTTGTTCATGAGCCTTCAGACCTCATTGACTGACCATCATCTGCTCCCTAAAAAAAAAAAACTTTTCATCTGTAAGATTTATTTATTTATTTAGATTTTTATACCGCCCTATTCCCGAAGGACTCAGGGCGGTTTACAGGGCAGCATAAAATACAATATAAAGCTAATATAAAATTAAAATAAATTAAATTAATTAAGCCCAACAATTAAAACAATATATAAAAAGCTAAAAAGATGACATTTTGCAAATGATATTGGCCAAAGGGTATTTTAAATAGCTGGCTTACTGTTGCAGGTTTTAAGCTACACCCCCCCCAGATGCTTTTCAATTGTCATACTTGGCTACTTTTTAACACATTTACCATTGTTGTGGACTGCTGACCAATCAGCCCCATAAAGAGACTATAAATGTTTTCGCATAAACATAAATATTATATTGCACCCTCCATCCTCTCCCCCCCCATAATGCAATGGACTCAACCATGCTCCCCTATTAATGTGATGGGGGAACAGATTACCAATTCTTTGAAAGGGGGGGGGTTAAAAGAAGTTAAAAAGGAAAAATCAAGAAATACGTCGAGGAACTTCCTCCCCCTACGATACGCCCTTCAACAGGGAACGCAGCCAGCAGAAGCCAATCCTACGTAGATGCGCACGTACGTTCATACAAAAGCAGCGACACACAAATGTGTACGCCCCCCCCAACCCGGTTAGTGGTCTAATCCACAGTCGCCCCGCCGCTCGCCCAAATGCATAAGGTTGGCATGGGCGGGACCAACAAACACCCAGAAAAAAGGGGGGTGTGGGGTGTGCTGGGAAAAGCGTCTAGAGTCCCCTTCATTACCTGGGGGAGGAGCCGCGCAAAGCGTAGACGCCGCTCGGGTTCCCTTCCGCAATCGGAAGTGGTCCTCGGCCGGCCCCGCCCACTCTCCTTAACCAATCCGACCGGCTGATAATACCGGCCGTTGGAAGCGCGGCTACATCTCTATGATCCCAGTACTTCGAGCCACCTCTCTGTGGTTCTTTTGCACGGCATTGTGGGAAGCCGGAAGCGGAAAGAGAGGCAAATAATAATAATAATAATTAATAATAATAATAATAATAATAATAATAATAATAATAATAATAATAATAATAATAATAATAATAATAATAATAATAATTAATAATAATAATAATAATAATAATAATAATAATAAACCTTTATTGTCAAAGTACAACATGTGTACATTGAGATTAGCTGAGCCTCCCCCCGCCTGCTCTCTCCCCCCAACACACAGTGACAACAAACCCTCCATCCCACCACACCATGTGAATCAACTACACCACACACCGGCCTCCCAAGTCAATTCTGCATAAGATTATGTCCCATTTAAAAGCCCAACAGCCCACGGATAAAAGCTGTTTTTCAGCCTGTTGGTATGGCTGGCTATACTCCTATATCTCCTACCCGATGGTAGGAGAGTAAAGAGATACCGTCCAGGGTGTGAGTCATCCCTGAGTATTTTCCTCACTCTTCCAAGGCAGCGGGGCCTGGCGAGGTCATCCAGTGGTGTCAGGGGACAGCCCACCATGTCTTGTGCTGTGCTCACTACCCTCTGTAATACTTTCCTATCCGCGGCTGTCAGACCAGCATACCAAACCACAATACCATACGAGAGGACGCTCTCTATAGTAGACCGGTAAAAGAGGGTCATTAGCTGTTGTTCTACCCTGTTCTTCCGCAAGACCCTATAACAACAGAGAAAATAGAACCCTGGGGAACGGAAGGAGGAAAAATAAATAGTAAAATGGGGAAGGAAAAACTCAAAAATTAAACAACAAAAAAAAAGGGATTTCCACCACCCCCTCCGAATCTTAAAATATGAGCCTTTTTGGAAAAGGACGAACTCCCAAATATCTGTGCAGTATTGCCATGGCTACAGACGCTATGCCTTTTTTAAAAAATCCCCAAATAACAGCAGCATAAACCTGGAGGCTATGCATGAGGTGACTGGAGAGAGAAATCTAATAGTAAAAGTAACGCTAACTGGCAAAAGAAAGCAAAGATAGGATCAATAGTGATAGGCAACATGGGTGCAATCCTGAAACTTCTGGAGCACCACCCTAAACCAGGGGTAGGCAACCTTGGCTCTTTTATGACTCCTGGACTTCAACTCCCAGAATTCCTGAGCCAATCATGCTGAGGGGAAAGAGAGAGGTTTCCAAGCTGAGCCATGCTGGCTCGGGAATTCTGGGAGTTGAAGTCCACGAGTCGTAAAAGAGCCAAGGTTGCCTACCCCTGGCCTAAACCATCACCATTGCCAAATTCACGATCAGTCAGTTGCAAAAGCCAGCTTTGCTAGGAACAAATTACATCCTTTAATATTATTAAACAACAATATCTGCCTATCTCAGGTCCTTAGGAAGGCCTCAATAGGTGAATTAAAATGCCAAATCCAGTCAAAATATCTGGCTCACTATGTGATGAATCGGTAAGAAAGATATTAAAAAAAAAGTCTGGATGGTGAACACTGCAGTATCTGGAGAAAGCAGAAAAGAAGAACTGGAGATAATCCCAAGCAACGAAGACCTGCAAATAGAAATAAAACGACTGTCGCAAAAGAAAGCCAAGAATAGCCTCACTAGTGAAAGACGCCTTGGGTGCAACCCCAAAACATCTGGAGCATCACTTGAACACCTTCAGTGCTGACAAAATCCCTATCAGTCAACTGCAAAAGGCAGTTTTATTTAGAGCAGCTTACACCCTGTGGTGATACCTTTAAAACCATCAAACAACATCTTGCATCTCCTAGGACTTTGGGAAGGATTCAATAGCTGGACAAAAATTCCACACCCAGTCCAAACATCTGGCTTGACTATGCAACACAACAAAATAATACATTGTGCAAGAAGATTGCACAAACTCATTATAAATAAGGACAGAAAACAGTTGCTGACATTGTTCACCGGAAGCTCTGTAAATACAGATCGGTAGAAAATGCACAGGACCAGACCAACCCAGATTTCAAATTGTTCACTTTAATTAACAGGTGGTTTGTAATTTTAAGGTACAGAAATAAATTAAGCACTTCTCTTCCAGGACCTATGCAATCCTTCTCGTTGTGCAGAACAAGACACTAAAGTGACCAGTTGCAGAAGGTCAGGCACAAAAGAAAAAAATCTTGCTGCACAATGGTCAACATTTTACTATTTCATGTCTCAGAGTTCAAAACTAAAAGCTCTTTACCATGTTCTCACACCATCTTTATGTTATTCTGTCAGCCCATAGTAACAGTCAGAAACTGACTAACGAAGTGCAGAAATGAAATCAATGACACAGTCTTCAGTAACTGAAAAATGACCCACAGCTTGTTCATACAATTATACTGCAAACATGTATAATTGTACTCATCCTCTCTGTAGCTCCACTCCCAAGTCCAAAGTAGCTGAATTTAAGCTCTCTGCAAAATTAAAGTGCACTTCAACATCTCCGTGGCGAGTCTGGGTATTTGCTCTTCAGCTCCTGCTTGAATTGTCGAAAAAGGATCTTGTTGCGCTGGTTCTCAGCATCCTTTTGTGCATGGAACTCACCCGACACCTTGAATCCCTTATGTACCAAAAAGGCATTGCTGAGCACTGCAAAATGGTAGCCGGCAATGTGGAGTTCGCAGGCCTGCCAGGAAAAGAGAAGAAACCAAGAGATTAATGAAGGTGTCTTATCACCAGCATCTCCAGAGTCACCTTGTAAGGGGTAGCATAAAAACAGATATGGATGATTGATAAAACCTTAACAATAACTTTAGCACAAACATTCTGAGAAAATCTTGGGAATGAATAAATACTGATAGTCCTAGACTTACAACCATTCCTTTAATGACGGTTCAAAGTTACAACGGTACTTTAAAAGTGATTTACAACTGGCCCTCACTCTTAACAATGGCAGCGATTCGCCTAGCAACCGTGGCAAATAAGCTCATAAAATCAGGCACAATTCACTTAATGCCCGCCTTCCTTGGCAATGGAAGTTAGGGTTTAGTTGTAGTCATAAGCTGAGGACTGCCCCACATTGAATTCTCCCAGTTTCCCGGTTTTTCCCCTTGCTTGGTTACCTGACTGATCCGGTTAAAGCCGTACTGCTTGAAACGTTCATCGTACAGAGGCACTGAAGTAGCACCCACATAGAAGGGCTCCCAAGGGTCTCGCCATGCCACCTCATAGGCCACACGCAGGGCGCCCCCCACGGGAAGGTTCAACCAGTGGGAAAAATTAGTGGGAGCCTGGCACCGGGGGCATAATTCCTCGTAAAACGGTCGGATCTCCCCCACTTGATACAGCTGTACCAGTTCCGTCTTGCTGGCCGGAATCCGGCGGGTGTGACGGATCTCAAACGCCGGCACCACAAACACCCGCGGCGTCCCCTCGTCAGTGGCTTTAGGCAAGGCCAGGAAATCTTCCCGCAGACCTTCGCTGGGCACCATATCCATGTCGACCACCAGCGCCCAGTGCCCGCCGGCTGCCCCTCGGGCTACGTTACGCAGAAGATTGTTGGGGTACGAAGCATTGGCCACATCCATGGCATAGTTACGCCGGCCGGCCCCTAGCTGTGCCAGCTTGGCAAAAACATCTCCGCAAGACTGGAGGCGGGCAAATTCCCCCTCGTCCTGGTCCGGCTCGGGGAAGGATGCCATTTGGTTGGCAGGACACACCAGGTGCAGGCGAAGCCACTGCCGGAGAGGGGCACACAGGACGGCTAAGGCGTACACCATGGCCGTGGCCTGGCGCACGTCGTCAGAGCCTGGCGCAAAGAGGGCCACCGAGACTGGTCCTCGCCAGCGCTCCACCAGCTGCTGAGCATGGTGAAGGTTGCCCAGGCTGGTGTGGGTGACCAGCACCACGTCCTGCCGGTCCTGGTCGTCCCAAGAGGCCCGCAGCATGTCCCGGTAGATGCGGTACTGCCGGCTGGCGTCCAGGGTGCCTCCACTGGCCAGCACCGGCTTGAACCTCTGCTTGTGCCCGTTGCTTGGCAAGGCATGGCGAGTCTGGAACAGCTGGGCGTAGCGAGAACGCTGTTCCTGCCCATGCAACCCGGAGAGCAGGGCCAAATAAAGCAGTTGCAAGCCAGCCACCAGTCCCAGCGCCAAGATTAGCGCCTGGAAGCAGGAACAGGTCATGGAGGGGCAGGGGTGGGCAGCAGGCCAGGGCTCAAGCTTGGCCCATTGGCTCTCCCCGTGACGCCCCTTCCTTTCCCTCTTTGCAAAACGAAGCAAAGACACAAGCAGAGCTTCCCAATGCCAACCTCGCGCTGGCTGCAAGCTGAAATGGGGGGGGGGGGAAGAGGGTGGAAGGGGGGGGCTTGTTAGCGATGAGGCTCCCTCCAGCGCCCCCTGCTCAGCAGGAGGAGGCAGTGCAACAAGAAAAGCCTAGCCTTTGCAGGCCCCCCCTCACCAAAAAAAAAAAGCAACCACTCGCACCCTCTTTCCTTTTGCAGCTCCCGCGGGCTCGCTGTTGCCTTGCGCGGTCTTTGCACGGGGCGCGCGTGGGAGGGAGTGGGTGGGCTTTGCTCACATCCACCCCCCCCTTTAGAGGGTGTTTTGCTTTATTTTTTTTGCATTGGGGCGGGGAGAGACGCGAAAGAGGCTTTGCAATATATATATTTCCTGGAAACCGGGATTAAGAAATAGCTTTTTGCAATATATATCTATCTATATCTATATCTATATCTATATCTATATATTGCAAAAAGCTATTTCTTAATCCCGGTTTCCAGGGAAGCCAGCATAGACCAGGTGGAGAACAAACCACGTTCCGGGAGACGAGGTGGCCGAGTGGTTAAGGCGATGGACTGCTAATCCATTGTGCTCTGCACGCGTGGGTTCGAATCCCACCCTCGTCGCTTACCGTTTTGGGACGATCCGGGGACTCCCCCCCTCCTAAAAATGTGACTTTATATTCTACATTGCAAGCCCCCCCCCAAAAAAAATGGTTGCGGAGGGGGTTCCAGAGCCTTCCCCCCCCTTCCATTCTTTGCAAGGGTTGCTGTGGATCTTTTTTGAGAAAATAATATCAACCACCAGGCCAATTTTGACAAACCATTCTTGTTCGGGATCCAGGTTGCCTACCCCTGGACTAGCCTCTTCTTAAGAACCAGCCTTGTTATTTAAGCCAAGGTGCCTTCCCAACTTCCTCTTTCTTCATTTCTGCTTCATTCAGGCAATTTTTTTGAACTGTTTCAGTAGAGTCTGCATAGTAGGGAGGGGGTGTGTGTTTGCATGCAGAATTAACTCTTCCTTGAACCATTTGATATCTTCCGCATCTCCACCAATTTGAGACAAATCCAGGGGTTATCACAATTAATTCTCCCCTCCCTTCCGCACGCGCCGCAAAAAAGTTGAGAGCTGTTTTTTTCAACTGAGGTCCCTTTTTGTCATCCACGTTACTAGTCCTGTAGGTTTGGCAATACTTTCCAGGGTGACAAAACGACCTTAAACACGGGAGGAGACGGAGAATGTCAGTTGCTTCGATATACTAAAAACCACCACCCCCTCCTAAAAATGTGACTTTATATTCTACATTGCAAGCCCCCCCCCAAAAAAAAATGGTTGTGGAGAGGGTTCCAGAGCCTTCCCCCCCCCTTCCATTCTTTGCAAGGGTTTCTGTGGATCTTTTTTTGAGAAAATAATATCAACCACCAGGCCAATTTTGGCAAACCATTCTTGTTCGGGATCATCTCTTTAACCTCCCCCCCAAATATGAGCAGATAGCAAATTGGAGACCCTTCTCTGGGGATAAAGTGCTGTGAACATTTTTCTGCGGGTGTTCATGGAATAAAAACCCGAAAACTTTTTTTAAAAAAACCTTTATTACAGAGCACACAATACATTCCCCGTATCCATTCCCCCGAAGTAACAGCAAAATAATTATATTTTTTTTAAAAAAAATCAGTATTGAACATGCAAGTAGATGTCCCTTTGAAAAACACAAAAGACAACGCTTTTCAGGTGGTTGTTTTTTTTGTGTGTCCTGATTTAATCTGGCTCGCTTACTAGAGCTGTTCAAACTGGGAAAAGACAAAGGTCACTTCCTGATTTGCGATTTTTGCCATCTTCGGAGCCATCCAACCGTTGTTAGGCCACAATAGTAATCAGGATGCACTTAATATCACTACACCGATGATAAGAGGGGCTACAGTCCTAAATCTGGCAGATTTCCAAGATGCCAGACCTTGACTTAACCAGCATCCCTGTGAAGGAATCTACTGTTGCCTCAAAGAGATCCTTTGCTGGGATGTCGCTTCCCAGAATTCCTAGCCAATCTGCCTAAGGACAAGGGGGATTCTGGGAGCTGCAATTCCCACACATCTAGACAAGGACTCACACAATATTGATCTAAACTTAACCACAGTGCTACCAGGGCAGGATTTAAGCGATATATTTTCCCAGAGGAAATTATCGTTTAAACCAAGGCTGTCGAACCTTGGCAACTTTTAAGATTTGTGGACTTCAACTCCCCGATTTCTCCACTGCTGGCTGAGGCATTCTGGGAGTTGAAGTCCACAAGTCATCAAAGGGCCAAGTTTGAAGAGCCCTGGTTTTATTTAAAACTTTCCCTTGACCTAATACAGTACAGGTATGGATAGATATATATGTATTTCTCCCTTTTCCCCCCCCTAGAAAAACAGCTTGAGTTGAGAAGAGCCGCAATCTCACCAAGCAGAATGAATGAGAGGTAGAGAGAGTAACCACAATTGCTCTGTAGTTTTTTCCCCTAATCCAGACCAACCAGTTTTCTGTTTACATGCAGACTTGCAGACACCTCTGCTCAGCCTGTTGATTCTGACGCCAAATGAAATCGGATCAGGGCTACCCAAAGCTGCATAGCCCTCGCCTGAACCCAGAAATGTTGTCCCAAGATATGAACAGAACAGAACAGAAAATTAAAATAGAAGAGAACAGAATAGAAGCTGGGAGGGACCTTGGAGGTCTTCTAGTCCAGCCCCCTGCTCAAGCAGGAGACCCCATACCATCTCATACAAGTGACTGTCTAGCCCAGGGGTAGGCAACCTTGGCTCTTTTAAGACTCGTGGACTTCAACTCCCAGAATTCCTGAGCCAGCCATGCTGAGGGGAAAGGGAGTGGTTTCCAAGCTGAGCCATGCTGGCTCAGGAATTCTGGGAGTTGAAGTCCACGAGTCATAAAAGAGCCAAGGGTTGCCTACCCCTGGCCTAGGCCTAGGCCTAGGCTGCTTTATGACTCGTGGACTTCAACTCCCAGAATTCCTGAGCCAACCATGCTGAGGGGAAAGGGAGAGGTTTCCAAGCTGAGCCATGCTGGCTCAGGAATTCTGGGAGTTGAAGCCTACGAGTCATAAAAGAGCCAAGGTTGCCTAACCCCTGGACTAGCCGCTTCTTAAGAACCAGCCTTGTTATTTATGCCAAGGTGCCTTCCCAACTTCCTCTTTCTTCATTTCTGCTTCATTCAGGCAAATTTTTTGAACTGTTTTAGTAGAATTTGCATAGTAGGGGGGGTGTTTGCATGCAGAATTAACTCTTCCTTGAACCATTTGATATCTTCCGCATCTCCACCAATTTGAGACAAATCCAGGGGTTATCACAATTAATTCTCCCTTCCCTTCCGCACGCGCCGCAAAAAAAAAAGAGAGCTGTTTTTTCAACTGAGGTCCCTTTTTGTCATCCATGTTACTAGTCCTGTAGGTTTGGCAATACTTTCCAGGGTGACAAAACAACCTTAAACACGGGAGGAGACGGAGAATGTCAGTTGCTTCGATATACTAAAAAACATCCCAAAGTGTGTATGTTGATTCCCCTCCCCACCTCTGCAGGCCCTCCAGCCGTGTATTCACACGCAAGTCGAGCCGTTGTGCGTCACAAAATAATAAGTGCCGCATTCGAAGAACGGAGCAGAGGAAGATCACACTTCCCATCACATGAGAAGCAGCCGTTTTGCAGAAATGTCAGCTGCAAAAATCCAGAATGTCTCTTTCCAAATACATTCAAGATGTCTACAGGAAGGTTGCATTCATTTAAATGTGTGTGTGTGTGCGTGCGTACGCACGTGCACGCACGCACGTGCACGCACGCACACACGCACACATAAAGGGGGGAACCTTGAAGAAAGCGTTATGACCCGATAAATCCAGTTTTTCTTCATCCCAAAGGAGGTTTCTTAGCTGCCACATGGTGGGGGGGGGGCTTAGAGGCAGGATGGAGATTGTGGAAGAAGCAACTTCAGCAGGAAAGACAGCGCTGCCCCACAGGAGAGTCCCAAAGCCAGGAAAAAGGTCATGATGGCCCCCGCCAGCTCGCTCTCTTCCGGCTGGACCTGCCTGGAGGAGAGAATTAATGTCCAAACTCTCTTTTTCTTCCTTCCCTGCATTTTTTTCTTCTCTAGCTTTTCCTCCCTCCCTCCCTCCCTCCCTCTTTCTCTTTCCTTTCTTCCCTCCCTCCCTCCCTTCTCATTCCTTCCTTCTTCCCTCTCACCCTTTCCTTTCCTTTCCTCTCCTCTCCTGTCTTTTCCCTCCCTCCCTTCCTCCCTCCCTTCCTTCCTGCTTTTGGAGAAGAATCGGGGAAGCCTACTCACTTGGGGGCCAGGCACATGGTGAGGGAGACGAAGTAGCCGTTGGACAGAGAGAAGACCACCATCAGGACCACAAACCAGGCATCGTGGGGGAAAAGCACAGGCCAGTTAGTCTGTCTCGGGATGTTGCACAGAAGAAACATGGGAATGAGGACAATGCGGAGTCCCACCGCGGCGGGAAGGAGACGAAGGTGCTTCTGTGGCTGGCGAGAGAGAACCACGTTGCTTAGAAATAAAGCATTTTGCCTGCCTGCCTGCCTGCCTGCCTATCTATCTATCTATCTATCTATCTATCTATCTATCTATCTCTATCCATATCTATCTATCTATCTATCATCTATCTATCTATCTATCTATCTATCTATCTATCTATCTATCTATCTCTATCCATATCTATCTATCTATCTATCTATCTATCTATCTATCTATCTATCTATCATCTATCTATCTATCTATCTATCTATCTATCTATCTCTATCTATCTATCTCTATCCATATCAATCTATCTATCTATCTATCTATCTATCTATCTATCTATCTATCTATCTATCTATCTATCTATCTATCCATCCATCCATCCATCCATCCATCCATCCATCCATCCATCCATCTATCTATCTATCTATCTATCTATCTATCTATCTATCTATCCTATTCTTAACCTCTGTCTGTCTGTCTGTCTCTTTCTATCTATCTATCTCCATCCATATCTACCTAACTATCCAACCTGCCTTTATGAGTTTTACAAAGAACACAAGACAGCAAACATATCCAACATAGCTTCCTTCTCCTATTTTCCCCACAACAACAATCCTGTGAGGTGGGTTGGGCTAAGAAAAAGTGACTGGCCCGAAGTCACCCAGCTGACTTTCATGCCTTAGCCGGGACGAGAACTCACCGTCTCCTGGTGATTGGCCCAAAGTCACCCAGCCAGCTTTCCTGCCTAAGGCAAAACTATAACTCCCCGTCTTCTAGTTCCTAGCCTGGTGCCTCAACCAGCTGGGACACTGCAATGGACATAAATGCCTGCCAGTTGCCAAAATCCTCCGAATTTTGGTCCCTTGACCGTAGGGATGCTGCAAATGGTCGTAAGCAGTGCTTTTTTTGTAAAAGAAAAAAGGTGCTGGAACTCACACATCTCCTACAACCTGCCTTGCCTACCCTACAAGGTTCCATCCAAAAAAGGTGCTGGAACTCCGTTCTGAGCGTTCTATGACAAAAAAAAAGCCCTGGACGTAAGTGTGAAAAATGTCGCTTGTCTCCGTGCCGTCGAAACTTCAAACGGTCACTAAACAGGTGTAAGTCGAGGACGATTTGCAGGCCTGCCCTTGAGGGCCCCCCCTCCCCCAATTCATTGAAGAAGATGTCTGGTCTTCCCCTTCGTGGGAAACAGCCTAGCTGAGGATGTATCCCACTCCTGCCACCAATTGCTCACCCAGAGGAAGTAGGAAGTCGAACTCCGCCCCAGCCAGTCCATCACGTTGAAGAGAAGGAAGCAGCAAACTGGAGTGAAATAATCCTCTAAGGTGGGGAGAAGATGGGGAGACCCACAGAAGAGTTAGACCGTGTCTTGTGTCAAGGCAGCTTTCAGTAAAAACAGCCGAATCGAGAAACCGCCAACACCTCACCTTTCCCAACAATACTGACAGGGCAGCCAACTAGAACGAAAAAAAGGCAGCAAAGCCCACTTCCCACTATTGCTGATGTTGTTACCTAGCTGGGTCATGAAACGCCTGCAAGGAATCAACCAAGCTCAGAGAGCACCAAGACAGCCCACAGTAAGGGAAATTTCCCGACGGTCAGAACAATTAAGTCGGTGGAACGGCTCGCCTCCAGAAGTTGTGACTGCTCCAACACTGGAGGTTTCCAAGAAGAGATCGGACAACCATTTGTCTCAAATGGTCTAGGGTTTCCTGTTCGAAAAGGGGGCTGGGCTGGAAGACCTCCAAAGTCCTTCCAACTCTGTCATTTTCTCCTCCTCCTCCTCTTCTCTCCCTTCTCCAACTCCTCTCTACAAACGCTTTTCTAGCACTGATGATGTTACCTAGTTGGGTCATGAAACGTCTGCAAGAAAACAGCCAAGCTCAGAGAGCACCAAGGACCCCACAGTCCATTTCCTCCTCCTCTTCCTCCTCCTCCTCCAATTCTCCTCCCTCCTCCCTTCTAGCACTGATGACGTTACCTAGTTGGGTCATGAAACGTCTGCCAGAAAACAGCCAAACTCAGAGAGCCCCCAGCACCTCCTTAGAGACGGCTCTTTCCTACCACCTGACCTTCAACTTGGAGATGAGTTTCGGAGCAGATCCCTTTCCCCAGCTCCAGCCAACGCAGAACAGCCCCGCCTCTTCCTGCCCGGTAATTAAAGGCCCCATCACTCACGCCAATACGGATCCTGAGTGGAGCTGACGACTTTCGTGGTAATGGCTGGAAACACCGAGAGGGTGATAGAAAAATCCATAACGATGGAGAGGGCCAGCAGCCAAATCTGAAGTGGAAAAGCAGAAGCTGCGATTGCGACACGGACCACCTTCAACATCTGGATCGCTCGGTGGTCTCCCTTCAGCCGGCTTCAAATGGGGCACAATTCCAGAGCGAACTGAGCCCCAGTATGAAGGCAGTCCTCGAATTATGACCCTCATGAAGCCTGGAATAGTCTTCCCCTCCTATTTACCGGGAATTGAAAAGGAACTTCCACGTGGTCCTTACCTTCTTGAGGACACTGAAGAGGGAGGGGTTGGGGGCAACCATGCCCACCCCACTCCCTCCATTCATGACTTCTGGCGGGCAAGCCGAGCCGTCCTGCTCCACAACCAGGGCGTTCCCGTTCGTCACGTTGAGCGGCTCTCCTTTGGAACTGTCTGCCACAAGAGTGGGGCCATCCTCTGAAGAGACACAAAGCAAGGGGGCCAATCAAAATCAAGAGCCTTGGTGGAGCAGTGGGCTAATGCCTCCTTAAGTAACCCCAGCTGCCTGCCATTAGTGCAGGTTCGAGTCCCACCAGGCTCAAGGTTGACTCAGCCTTCCATCCTTCCCAGGTAGGTAAAATGAGGACCCAGATTGTTGGGGGCAATAAGCTGACTTTGTAATAATGCCGCTTGGGGTGTGTGTGAAAGCCCTAATAAGCAGGCATATACATAGAATGAAGGCTACTGCTAAGCTTGTAAGCCGCCCTGAGTCTTCGGAGAAGGGCGGGATATAAATGGAATTAAAATAAATAAATAAATAAATAAATAAATACTGCAGCTTTATAGTCTACAGGCAGTCCTCGGCTTGCAACAGTTCGTTTAGTGACTCTTCTAAGTTACGGCGGCCCTGGGAAAAGTGACTTACGACCGTTTTTCACGCTTTTATGACGGTTGGGGCATCCCCAGGGTCGCGTGATCAAAATTCAGATGCTCGGCAACCGGTTCGTATTTACGACGGGTTGCGGTGTCCCGGGTTCACGTGATCCCCTTTTGCGAACTTCTGACAAAGCAAAGTCAACGGGGGAAGCCGGATCCACTTAACAACGGTGTTCCCAACTTAACAACTGCGCTGATTCACCCATCTTTAAAGAATGCTGGCCAGGAAACTCTGGGAGGTGAAGCCCACCTTTTATTAAAACCGCCAAGGTTGAGAAACACTGTTTCCAGCCCTCAACCCCCAACGGATGTTAAGATTCTGGAGAATGGGGGAAAATACCCAGTCGAATTCCCTGTGATCAGCCCATTTGTCTTCTGGACTACATTTCCCAGAATTCTGACTCCAGCACAGGAAGATCACCCAGGCTGGGAAAGGCCGATTTTGAACCAACCAGGATCGCAAGACCAAAGCGTGAAAAGAAAATGAAAATCTCCACCGCCAGCAGTCCGATTGTGACAACCTTCTCAATCTTCCCCATTTTTATTTTTCATTAATTCCAGATGTCTCACCTGGCGAAAGAAGGCCTGCTTTAGTTTCCAGTTCATATCCCAAATCTTCCAGTGGTCTCTTGTCCAGATAGTAACGAGTGAAGGACTGCAGGGAAAGAAGAAGAGCCGATGGTTTTTCAATGGTCACCTGGACTGCCGGGAGCTCCTAACCAATCAGGTTCTCAAACAGCCAAGCAGGTTCTATGGGATGGAGCACCACCAAGAAATCCCAGAGCATGAGAACCAGCTTAGAACTTGAAAATTATCCATGGGAAAGCAGGAGAAATTTATAAGGCTTCGCTAACACCCTACTTGGAAGACTGCATCCAGTTTTGGTCAACACAATACACAAAAGATTTTGAGACTGAGGGAAGAGTGCAGAGAAGAGCAACAAAGATGATTAGGGGGCTGGAGGCGAAAACATATGAAGGACGGTTGCAGGAATTGGGGATCTCTAGTCTGGTGAAAAGAAGGATTAGGGGTGACATGATAGCAGTATTCCAATATTTGAGGGGCTGCCCCAAAGAAGAGGGAGTCAAGCTATTCTCCAAAGCCCCTGAAAGGCAGGACAAGAAGCAACGGATGGAAAGTAATCAAGGAGAGAAGCAACCTGGAACGGAGGAGAAATTACCTGACAGTGAGGACAATTAACCAGCAGAACAGCTTGCAACTAGAAGTTGTGGGTGCTCCAACACTGGAGTTTTTTAAGAAGAGACTGGACACCCATTTGTCTGAAATGGTCTAGACCAGTGGTAGGCAACCTTGGCTCTTTTATGACTCGTGGACTTCAACTCCCAGAATTCCTGACCCAGCCACACTGAGGGGAAAGGGAGAGGTTTCTAGGCTGAGCCATGCTGGCTCAGGAATTCTGGGAGCTGAAGTCCACGAGTCATAAAAGAGCCAAGGTTGACTACCCCTGGCTTAGGCCTAGGCCGCTTTATGACTCGTGGACTTCAACTCCCAGAATTCCTGAGCCAGCCATGCTGAGGGGAAAGGGAGAGGCTTCCAAGCTGAGCCATGCTGGCTGAGGAATTCTGGGAGTTGAAGTCCACGAGTCATAAAAGAGCCAAGGTTGCCTCTACCCCTGGCCTAGGGTTTCTTGCTTGCGCAGGGGTTGGACTAGAAGACCTCCAAGGTCCCTTGCGACTCTGTTATTCTATTAAGAGGGACAAAGGATCTCATCTTACCTGGTGGGGCAGCAAGAGATAACAGCCAATCGAAACTAAGGTCCCAGCACAGGGGGTGACGAAATAGATCAGGGCAGACGACTGATCGTCCAATCCGCCTAAACCGGGGAGAAAAGTGGCCGTGTGTCCCAAAGGAGCTTTTTTTTTCCCCCCAAGAGGCAACTGGACTTTTTTTTTTCCCCCTTGAAAACATTTCGCTTCTCATCCAAGAAGCTTCTTCAGTTCTGATCCCAAAGCTCCTTCGGGACAACTTTGACCCGGAGGAGAGAAAACCTCCACGGACCAAAGAAGTCGGACTTGAAAAGACCGTGGCTGGGCTCTCGGTGGCTGTTTTCAGACCCCGATACTCACTGGCCTTGGAAAGCAACATGGCGATGGCTGCAAACATCCCGGCCACGCCTTGACCGCTGAGGAACAGGGTGCTGTATTTTTGAGGAAAAGACCCCAACAGGCCGAAAAGACTTCCTTGCAGGACGGCACAGAAGGCTGAGGGGGACAAAAAAAGAGGGCAATGTCAAGAACGGGACGGCTTTGTTTACAGACCGTCTTCGAACTACGGCCGTTCGTTTCGTGACGGTTTGAAGTTACAACGGCACTGGGAGAAGTGACTTCTGCCTGTTTTTCACACTTAACGACCGTCGCAGCATCCCCCACGGTCAACAAAACGGAGACGCTTGGCGACTGACTCGGAATATAACGGTTGCGGCATCCCGGGGTCACGTGATGTTGATCCCCTTTTGCGACCGCCTGACAAAAGGGGAAGCCGGTTCCACTTAACAACCGTGTGGCTGACATACTCTGTACACCGCCCCGAGTCCCTCGGGAGAAGGGCGGTATATAAAAACAAACAAACAAACAAACAAACAAATAAATAAATAACCACTGCAGGGATTCACTTAACCGTGCCGAGGAAGGTCGTAAGATGGAGCAAAATTGACTAAACGACTTCCTCACTTAGCGACGGAAGTTCTGGACTCCGTTGTGGGGGCAAGTCAAGGAGCGAGTGTATCGCGTATCCCATTTATTTGGATGAAAAGAAAATATATTGCTGATAACAATCTCCTTTCGAACTGATCTCTAAGTTGGCGTTTCACAACTTTAAGACATGTGGACTTCCAATTCCCAGAATTCCGCAGCCAGCATAGCTGGCTGGGGAATTTTGGGAATTGAAGTCCACACAGCTTAAAGCCCGATTACCCAAGACTTGGCTCAGGACTGAATGCTGCTGCCTATATCCTTCTAACACAGGGGTCTTCAAACTTGGCTCTTTTATGACTTGTGGACTTCAACTCCCAGAATTCCTCAGCCAACCAGGGCTGGCTGAGGAATTCTGGGAGTTGAAGTCCACAGGTCATAAATGGGCCGAGTTTGAAGACCCCTGTAATCTAACACTTCCCACCACTGACATGCTGGCTAAGGATTCTGGGAGTTGCAGTCTGATAGATTTTGAAGGACCAGGAATCAAATTCTGGAGCTCACAACAACCCTGTGAAGTAGGTTGCCCAGAGTTTTGGAGGTGGGGTAGAGGGGGCGGGCAAATGAGGATTTGACAAAGCTCAAAATCTCAGAGATGCAACAGAGGAATTTGGGGGTTGTTGGGCGGGGTGTGTGTGTGTCTCTGCGCTTGGTGGTTTTCTTGCAGACATCTCATTATCAAGCAAGGTAACGTCATCAGTGCTGGAGAGGAATTAACCAGAGCCAACTCACAGTTAATGAACCAGACGCTTGCCATGGTGATGGAGAAAAAACTCTGGGGAGACATCGTCACCTTAACCAAGATGGCGGTCAGCACAAAGAGGAACAGGATCGCTATCAGGCTGCCCAAAATACGTACTTTGTCCGAAATGCTTTGCAAGGAAGAAAAAAAAAGACATGTGAATAGCTGGAAAAGTAGCGTCAGTTGCAGATATCCATGGGAGACACTTCCCTTGAGGCTGGGAGAAAGGAAGGCATGAGGATATGTATTCCTTTGTTACCCGCCTTCATTATTTTTACAAATAACCCAAGACAGCAATCATACCCAACACGCCTTCCTCCTCCTATTTTCTCCACAACCACCACCCTGTGAGTCAGCTTCTTCCCTTCCCCTTTAACCCTGCCAGGCCTGCAAGCAAGGCCCTTGCATTGAACAAGGACGTACATTCCATTTTGGTGGCTACTAAGATTGTGGGACGAGCAGGGACAAAAACAGCCAGGGAAATGATTGAAGCCTGGGAGACAGCAGGGCGGATTTACTCCCAGCTTATCAAGGAATTAGGAGGGGAGGGCTGGGCAGCACAAGGAAACAACAACCAACAACTTAATCATCAACACCATCGATCAACAATTAAAAAGCCACACACAACAGGGACCACATAAATACTAATCAAGGAGAGAAGCAACCTAGAACTAAGAAGAAATTTTCTAAGAGCGAGAACAATTGATCAGGGAACAACTTGCATTCAGAAGTTGTGAATGTTTTTAAAAAGAGATTGAACAACCATTTGTCTGAAATGGTATAGGTCCTTTCCAACTCTTCTCTTCTCTTCTCTTCTCTTCTCTTCTCTTCTTCTCTTCCCTTCCCTTCCACTCCATTCTCACCCATATTCTATTCTATTCTATTCTATTCTATTCTATTCTATTCTATTCTATTCTATTCTATTCTATTCTATTCTATTCTATTCTATTCTATTCTATTCTATTCTATTCTATTCTATTCTATTCTATTCCATTCCATTCCATTCCATGTTCTGTTCTGTTTCATTCCATTCTCACCCATTTTCTATTCTGTTCTGTTCTGTTCTATTCTATTCTATTCCATTTTCTGTTCTGTTCTGTTCTGTTCCATTCCATTCTCACCCATTTTCTATTCTATTCTATTCTATTCTATTCTATTCTATTCTATTCTATTCTATTCTATTCTATTCTATTCTATTCTATTCTATTCTATTCTATCCCATATTCCATTCCATTCCATTCCATTCCATTCTCTGTTCTGTTCTGTTTTGTTCTAGCTGGGAAGACGAAGCCTCCGATCCCGGTGACCAAGCCAGATTGGGATCCTGCAAGGCCCTTCTCACTGAGCAGGACTAAAACGCTCAGGCCCCAAAGGAGAGAAACGTGGCAAGAGGCTGCCGGCGAGTCAAATGCAGAGAGAAAAGCGACTCCAACCTAGAGAGAAACGTGTCTCACCATCGGTAGAGGAGGGAGTTGAGAAAGGTGAAGAGCAGGAGAGGCAACTGAGAGAGCAGGGTCAGCCAGTTGCTGAAGCTGAATTCGTCTTTGCAGTCGGGCACCGGTGGTGGCTTTGAGGTTGTCTCATTCCCAGCCGGTTCCCACCCGGCAGAGAAGTTCCCCCTGAGTTTTTTCTCGAAATACTGGCGGGAGAGAAAGTGTTTCATTAGGAGAGAGCGTGTTTTGGAAAAAAAACAAAACAAAAGGAGGTTCAATGTTATCACAGCATCCCTTGTGAACTGACGCTGCTCTACAGACCCCATTGGCCCTGAGGATGTAACGGGGGTTAACTAGGCTTAACAAACCTGGTTTATCTTCCTGACCACCACCACCCCAGCAAAACAAATGTAGGTTAGGGTGGGGGGAAATTGCAGAATTGGGTGCAAAGCATCCTAAGAGACATGGAAATGGCTGAATTGGAAGGGACCTGCAGAGGACATCTATCCCAACCCTGTGCTCAATGCCATCGGGCCTCTCCTTTTTGTATTAAAAGGGGCAACTTTCCATCCCTTCCCATCCTGGCCTGTCCCGAAAGGTAGTCCTCGGCTTATGGCCCCTACTGAGACGAAAATTTCTGTTGCTAAGGGAGACGGTTGTTAAATGAGTCATGACAATTTTACGATCTTGTGAACGCACGCCGGTGGCCAAGGGCCCAAATTTTGATCATGTGACCGTGGGGGACGCTGCGATGGCTGTTAAATGGGAGGGCTGGCCATAAGTCCCTTTTGGCAGGGCTCTTGCAACTTTCAACCGTCATTAAGCGACCTGTATGAAAGCACTTATGCAGGTGGTCCTCGACTTACAACACTTCGCTTAGGGACCATTCAGAGTTACAACGGCAATGAAAAAAGGGAACAATGACCGTTTTTCACACCGTTGCAGCATCCTGACAGTCATGTGATCAAAACTCGGATATTTGGCAACATAACTCATAGTTATGACGGCTGCAGTGTCCCGGGGTCAGGGGATCCCCTTTTGCGATCGTCAGACAAGCCAAGTCCATGGGGGAAGCCAGATTCGCTTAACAACCGTGTTCCTAACTTAACAGCTGTAGTAATTCACTTAACAACCATGAGCAAAGCTCATTTAACAAATGTCTCGCTTAATAACAGAATAACTTAATAACAGAAATGTGGGGCTCAATTGTGGCCGCGAGTCTCATTACAAAAGGAGAAAAATGGAGCTAAAGCAGACGGTCTCAGCTCCTCCGACTGCCCGGGACCGTCTCCCAAACGAAGGACTCACCGGGATGGCTGTGATGAAAAAGTTCCAGGGAAGGAGAGTCCCTAATCCCAGGAGGAAGAATATGATTCCCACACAGTGGAACCTGGAAGGAGAGACCCCCGTCAGATCACCAGAGCTAGACTCTACCCACTCCACCACACAGTCCAGAGTAGAATACAATAGAATACAGATTAGAGAATAGAAAATAAAAACTAGAAAATCAGAATATAATAGAATAAGAATAGAAATAGAATAAGAATAGAATAGAAATAGAATAAGAATAGAATAGAAATACAATAAGAATAGAATACAACAAGAATAGAATAGAATAGAATAGAATAGAATAGAATAGAATAGAATAGAATAGAATAGAATAGAATAGAATAGAATAGAATAGAATAGAATAGAACAGAACAGAACAGAACAGAATAATGGAATATAATGGAATGGAACAGAACATGAACAGAACAGAACAGAATAGAATGGAATGGAATAGAATAGAATAGAATAGAATAGAATAGAATAGAATAGAATAATGGAATGGAATAGAACAGAACATGAATAGAATAGAATAGAATAGAATAGAATAGAATAGAATAGAATAGAATAGAATAGAATAGAATAGAATAGAATATAGAAGATTAGAAATAAATAATAGAATAAAATACTATAATAAAACAGAATAGGAATAGAATAATAGAATAGAATATAGAATACAGTAGAATAGAATAGGGATTAGAGAACAGAAAATAGATAATAGAATAGAAATAAATAATAGAGGAGAATAAAATAGGGATTAGAGAGTCTAGAATTCTATTTGCCAAGTGTGATTGGACACACAAGGAATTTGCCTCTGATGCATAAAATCTTAGTGTACATACAAACAACAGAATGATAAATCATAAATCATAAGATACAAACAACAAAATGATATCATAACCTACCAATAGGTAATAGGAAAGGTGAGAAGGATAATAGCAATAAAGACCTACTGCCATGGGTAAATATCTTTAGGCATCAGACAATGCTGTGGGAATTAGGTTTTTAGCAGAGTGAGCTCTTGCACTTAGGCTTCACAGCCGTCTCTAAGCAGTTTACAGAGTCAGCCTATGGCCCCCTAACAATCTAGGTCCTCATTTTACCAACCTCAGAAGGATAGAAGGCTGAGTCAACCTTGAGCCGGTCAGGATTGAACTCCTGGCAGTGGGCAGAGTTTAGCTTGCAATACTGAATTCTAACCACTGCACCATCACGACAGACAGATATACCGTAGAAACGGACAGACAGACAAATGAGGGATAGATAGATAGAAAGATAGACAGACAGATAGATAGATAGGATGGATGTAGACAAACAGATAAGAGATAGATAGATAGATAGATAGATAGATAGATAGATAGAGAGAGAGAGAGAGAGAGAGAGACAGACAGACAGACAGACAGACAGACAGATGAGAGAGAGAAGAGATAGATAGACAAATGAGAGACGGATAGTGATAAACAGATGAGAGATTTAGATAGACAGACAGATATAGTTATAGATAGATGAGACATTTTGAGAGATAGACAGACAGACAGACAGACATCAATCAATGGGGAAAACCAGCAGGGAAGGTTGCAAATCCCAGTCAAGTAATGTCTTGTTTAATGACCGCCACAAGAAAGGTTCGCCCACGATGGCTCGCTTTATCAATTGCACCACTTAGTGGCAAACTTTCTGGTTGACGGTCAAAAATCAAAGGCTACCTGTGTCTGAGTGTGCAAGCTTGCGCGTGCAAAGTGTACGTAAAGGCGTAACGTGACAGTGGCTTCAGCTTTAATGTTTAGCCCATACTAGTCCATATTTCATCCGGGTGGGAAGGAAATTCTCCAGGAGACGCACGAACAGCAGCAAAGAGCCTTGGTGGAGCAGTGGGCTAATGCCTCCTTAAGTAACACCAGCTGCCTGCAATTAGTGCAGGTTCGAGTCCCACCAGGCTCAAGGTTGACTCAGCCTTCCATCCTTCCGAGGTCGGTAAAATGAGGACCCAGATTGTTGGGGGCAATAAGCTGACTTTGTAATAATGCCGCTTGGGGGTGTGTGTGAAAGCCCTAATAAGCAGGCATATACATAGAATGAAGGCTACTGCTAAGCTTGTAAGCCGCCCTGAGTCTTCGGAGAAGGGCGGGATATAAATGTAATAAAAATAAATAAAAAATAAAAAATAAAGAAAACCTGCTGCCAGTGAACACAAGAGTCACAAGGTCCCTTCCAATCCTACCATCTATAATATTCTGCCTCTTACAAAGTTGCCGCGATTGAGAAACTTTGCTTTAGATGCGATTCATTTCCTCTAAGGAAGCCCAACGACGCAGATACCACATTAAAACTGGCAGCAAGAAAAAGGAGACACACTATTTGTCAGGAACCCACCCCAGTCCACGTCTTAGGGAGTCAGTTCTAGTCCAAAAGGAATTTTTACTAGGACATGCTTGGTTGTGGGAATACAAGACAGGACTTGGTATTGTTTTACAAATGGAAACTTGATAAAGGGTTCCCGGTTCAACCCCGTCCCCTCAATCCCATTTGGTCAGCCCCCCCCCCATTATTTTACTTCGTGTCATCCCTTTCGTGGGAAAAAGGGATCTTCGGATCTTTATGGTTATTGCCTTCTTCCTCTATAGATTCAAGTGGAGACACAGGCCAGATGCCTCCTTCCCTAACACTCCCCTTTGTTCCCCCAGTTCAAAAGGTTTCCCTTGGCCTTTGAAATAACCTAAGGCCGGCTGAATCCACATGCGCTCCTTCTTCCTCGGGAGATGGCAGAATCCATGGGGGGGGCGATAATGTTTTAAACATACATTTATGAATGTGATATAAATGGATTCTGACACTATTGCTTAACTACGATGCCCATTCTCCCCCAGACAGCGTGGTTAAACATTAAGGATGATGGGAATTGTAGTCCAGCGAGAGTTCCCCACCTTTTCTGTTCTTGTTTTTAAATCTGTCCCCCCCCCCGTATTTTATTTATCAAATTTCAATCGAAACTCAACTATCCTCCAAGCTCTGAAATGAGAGCTGGCTAAGAGGGCTTATTGTTGATCATCGTTTTCATTTCTCAACGGCGTTGGCGTTCGATTTATCTGGGATATTAGAATTAAAACTGGACATTAGAATCAAAGCAGAGTTTATCGGAGCGGGGGGGGGAACAGAACTAAGCCCCAAAAATAAAGGAGACAGAGAGACAGAACTGCAGGGTTTCAGAAAGTATTCAAATGGAAGAGTTGCAAAATTTGAATGTAGGACTTTTGAAACGGGATTTCCGCCTGGCCTGAAAAAAATAATAATGTTGTTTGGCTGCCAAACACACGCATGAGCACACACTTGTAGTATGACAAACGTCAGCTCACCAATGAGAAGCACCAGCTATTAAACATCTGGAAGCCTCAACACAAAAAGTTCAGCTGGGGCGGGGGGGGAGAAACACTCCAGACATGCTCAGAAGCAAGCCCTCTCTCTTCAATACAGCTAGTCCTTGACTTACGACCAGAATCTACGCTGCTAAGCGAGAAATGTGCCAAGTGACTTTTGCCGCGTTTTACGACTGTTCTTGCTGCGTTTGTGAAAGGGATCGCGGCAGTTTTCAAATGAGCAACACCGTCGTTAAGTGAATCTGGCTTCCCCATGGACTTTGCTCGTCAGAAGGTCGCGAAAGGGGATCCCAGGCAAGCGTCATAAATCTGAATCGGTCGTCAAGCATCTGAACGCACGTTACACGACCACGGGGGATGCTGTGGCATCCGTTTTAAGTGTGAAAAATGGTCCTGAGTTGCTTTTTTTTCCGGGGCCATTGTAACTTTGAATGGCCGCTAAATGAACTGTCGTAAGTTGAGGACTGTCTGTACACAAACAATCATCTCAGAGCTGCTAAAATCTCTTTCCATCTAACAGCTGCTTGGGATTCTAGGAAATCAGCCCAAAATGCAGCCCGGGGGTTCGATTCTTGCACCCGAGTACGTAATGTCCTGGAGTGGCTTAAGAGCATCTTACATATAATTGTAACTTACAAATCTCTGGGCTTTTCCTGGGGACTCATGATTCACAGCTTGCCCGAAGTGTGAGCGGAAAACGTGGTGCACCTCCGCTTCGATCAAACCACAGCTGGACCTGCAGAGTAAAAGAAAAAATATTGAAGGGGAAATTTAGCTTAAAGTCTCTCCTGAGCTGAAGTCAGTAGCTTTGGCAATCCTATAATCCTAGGGCTAAAGGGGCCTTGGAGGTCTTCTAGTCCAACCCACTGCTCAAACAGTATAATCCCGGGCAAATGACTGTCCGATTTTTTTCCTGTTAAAGATTTTTTTAAAAAATTTTTTTGTAATATCCCACCTTTATTATTGTTATAAATAAGTCAAGCAAGTATCCCACAGCCCTTCCTCAGCCTATTTGTTCAGCAATTACAACCCTGCGAGATTTATTTATTTATTTATTTATTTATTTATTTATTTATTTATTTATTTTTATATACCGCCCTTCTCCCGAAGGACTCAGGGCGGTGAACAGGGCAGATATATAAAAAATACAAAAACACAAAAGTTAAAAGAAAATTAAACATATGCCCAACTAAAAACAGTAAATACATATATTAAAAATGACAATAAAAACCCAACCCAATGGGATGGACAGAGAGAATGAATGGGCCAAAGTCACCCAGCCAGTTTTCATGGCTAAGGCGGGATTAGAACTCAACATCTCCTGGGGATTGGACCAAAGTCACCCAGCCAGCTTTTGTGGCTAAGGTGGGACTAGAACTCACCGTCTCCTGCTATTTGATGGCTTAACTGCTAAAACAAAACCAGCTTTCAATTCCTCTTTTACTCCAGATGTAAATGAGTAGCTACTTCCCCCCAAAATAGTGTGTGTGTATATATATATATGTATATGTGTGTATGTGTATGCATGTGTGTATATATATGTATGTATATGTGTGTATATATATGTATACATGTATACATATGTATACATATGTATACGTATGTATACATATGTATGTATACATTTGTATACATGTATGTATGTATATGTGTATGTGTGTCTATTGAAGGGACGCGGTGGCTCAGTGGGTTAGGACGCTGAGGTTGTCGATCAGAAGGTCGGCAGTTTGGCGGTTCGAATCCCGAGAGCCGCGTAGCAGAGTGAGCACCTGTTACTCATCCCAGCTTCTGCCAACCTAGCAGTTCGAAAGCACGTCAAAATGCAAGTAGAAAAATAGGGAGCACTCCGGTGGGAAGGTAACAGTGTTCCGTGCGCCTTTGGTGTCTAGTCATGCCGGCCACATGACCACGGAGACGTCCTCGGACAAGCACCGGCTCTTCGGCTTTGAAACGGAGATGAGCACCGGCCCCTAGAGTCGGAAACGACTAGCAGACATGTGCGGGGGAACCTTTATGTGTGTCTATAATGTGTGTGCGTGTGTGTGTGTGTGTGTGTGTGTCCAGGCCTTCAATCATCTGAGTTGCTCTTCTCTGCACTTTTTCCAAACGACAATGGCGCTGAAAAAAGCGACTTACGACCAGTCCTCGCACTTAACGAACATCACAGCATTTCCACAATCGTGAGATTTAAAACGTGGGTGCTTGGCATGTCTTTTATGACAGCTGCCAACGTCCTGGGGTCGTGCAATCTTCCCAGCTGGCTTCCGACAAGCAAAGTCAATGGAGGAAGGTGGATTCGCTTTATGACCCTGTGATTCGCTTAATGGCTTCATCACCATGACAAAAAAAATGGCTGACTTCAAAAGCACTAAGATTGGTTCCTAATTGTGGTTCTAATTCTGAGGACTAGCCGTCATCCCTACTAGTAACAATAGGGATGTTTGCACCATTCGGAACAGGGTTGAGAAAGACAGACTGGGTCAAAGGCTTTTCGGTCCTGGTTAAAAAGACTTTTGTGGATGGTGGTTTAGGTCTATTTTAGGCTTTTAAAACTGGCCAGTTCAGGTTACGGCATTCCAGAAACCGCCTCTCCTCCCGACCTTGCGGAATCAACCCTCCGTGAAGCGGGCCAGGTGGCCAGGCAGGGCTCCTGCCTGGCCGGGTTAAATCTGGAAAGGTCAGAACCTGGCTTGCGGGGTTTGGCTAGCAGAAAGTGGCGAAATCACAGGTGCTGCTTGCTGCATTCAGACAAAACACGTCCTCCCAAACCAGGCTGCGATTTGCAGCGATGGCCACTCGGGGTTCCCAGGACCCCCCATCCCAAACGACCAGGTCTCCACTGAGCCTAGTGAACGGGTTGGTTGGATGGGGTGGGGTCCCCTTCACACGACCCAGAGCTGGCCCGACCCCGACCCGCTCTTCTCCCTCCGCCAGCTCCGACCTGCCTCTCGTTGCCCAAGGCAACCCCCCTCCCCGCAAAAGCCAGCTTCACCCGGGCTACCGCGGTCGTGCGAACGCACCACCGCGGCTCCTACCTGGTTCGGTCAGCCGAGTCGGGAGACTCCCTAGCGTTCGCGGGCAAGAGGCCGGCATCGCCTCGCGGCTTCGGGCTCCTGGCAAGGCTGCCTCGAGAAGCCCAGGCGTCGCTTCCCGGAGCCGCCACCCCGCCGGGCCCGGCTCTCTGAAACGGAGCCCCGCCGACCCCGGACAGGGAGGAGCCGGCCCCGCCGCTCGGCGACTGCGTGTTGGCGGCCCCGCCGCCGTCCTCCCAACGACCTCTGCTGGGGAGGACCCGGCCCGCAGCCCCGGTGGAGGAAAGAAGGGAAGGGAGAAAGAGAGGAGGGAGGGAGGGAGGGAGGGAGGAAGCAAGCAAAGGGAGAAATAGAGAGAGAGGCAGGGAGGAAGGAAAGAAGGAAGGGAAAGAAAGGAAGGAAGGAAAGGCAAGAAGGAAGAGGGAGGGAGGAAGCAAAGGGAGAAATAGAGAAGGGAGGGAGGGAGGGAGGGAGGGAGGAAGGAAGGGAGGAAGGAAGGAAGGAAGGAAGGAAGGAAGGAAGGAAGGAAGGAAAGAAGGTGAAAGAAGGAAGGAAGGAAAGAAGGTGAAAGAAGGAAGGAAAGAAGGAAGGCAGGAAAGAAGGAGAAGGAAGGAAGGAAGGAAGGAAGGAAGGTGAAAGAAGGCAGGAAGGAAGGAAGGAAGGAAGGAAGGAAGGAAGGAAGGAAAGGAGAAGGAAGGCAGGAAAGAAGGAAAGAAGGAGAAGGAAGGAAGGAAGGAAGGAAGGAAGGAAGGAAGGAAGGAAGGAAGGAAAGAAGGAGAAGGAAGGCAGGAAAGAAGGAAAGAAGGAGAAGGAAGGAAGGAAGGAAGGAAAGGCAAGAAGGAAAAGGGAGGGAGGAAGCAAAGGGAGAAATAGAGAAGGAAGGGAGGGAGGGAGGAAAGGCAAGAAGGAAGAGGGAGGGAGGGAGGAAGCAGGAAGGAAGCAAAGGGAGAAATAGAAGGGAGGAAGCACAGGGGGAAAGGAGGGAGGAAGATGGAGTATGGATATGAAGGGATGGAGGGACAGAAGGAAGGAAGGAAAGGAGGGAAGCAAAGGGAGAAATAGAGAAGGAAGGGAGGGAGGAAGGAAGGAAGGAAGGAAGGAAGGAAGGAAGGAAGGAAGGAAGGAAGGAAGGAAGGAAGGAAGGAAAAAGAGGGCGGGATGGACGGAGGGAGGAAGGGAGGGAGGGAGGAAGGCCAGTTAGGCTCAGCCTGGGCTCATGGGTTTGCCAAACTGCCTGGGACAAGCAGGATCCTCCGCGAGTGGATCCGGAGGGACCGAGCTGGGCTCGGACTGTCGGGTTAAAAAAAAAAAATATCCCCGCTCTTGCCAAGGAGCCGTGCCAGGAAGGGAGCGCCGGCGCTGCCTTTGACACGCTTCCACTTAGGCACGATCGAAGTGTGAACGAGCGTGGCTCCGCTCCAGCCCACGTGTGGAAACACGCCGCTGAATCCGCAGCAGCCCCCGCCGCCCTGGCCGATCTTAGCTGAGCCTCGGACAAGCAATGGAAACGTGGGTCCCCTACGTGGATGCGTGGGTGGATGGGAGACCACGAGGAGAGCCAGGCCGGCCGAACCGAAAATGGGAAAAGCAAAATTTTAAAACGAGCGTCCCAGCGGATGCCGTACCCTCCCTCCCCTCTCTCTCTTCTTTTTTTAAAAAAAGAAATCTTATTTTATAAAACCTTTTTTTTTTTAGGATTTTGCACGAATGGCACGGATCCCCACACACAAACCCTTTAAATTTAGCCCAAACGCCCTTACCTTGGCGGTGATTCTCAGCAAGACACACGTGCAGATCTGGGTAGGACGAGACAAAAAAAGAAAGCACAAATTTGAACGGATGGGTCATTGTTTTCCTTTATGCCCAGCAGAGGGCGCCCCAAAGCCACGTTTAATTGTGGGGGGGGGGGGGGCAGAAAACGGGGGGGGGTTTAAAGGTCTCTATTACTGCAGGTTTTTAAGAAGAAATTGGACAGCTATTTATCTGGGTAGGTCAGGGGCGTCCAACCTTGGCAAGTTTAAGACCTGTGGACTTCAACTCCCAGAATTCCCCAGCCAGCGTGGCTGGCTGGGGAATTCTGGGAGTTGAAGTCCACAGGTCTTAAACTTGCCAAGGTTGGACTGGGGGATTCTGGGAGTCCATGAGTCTGACAGCTGTCAAGGTTGGACACCCCCCGGTACAGGTAACCCCTGCCTTAATTTGCCTAGTGACCGTTCAAAGTTAATGACAGCACTGACCAATGGGACTTACGACCATTTTTCACACTTAACGACCGTTGCCGCATTTCCCCAATGGTCACATGTTCAAAATCCGGATGCTTGGCAATGGGTCCATATTTATGACGGCGGCTTAGCAGCAAAAATTGTGGGCTCGATTTGGTCATTAAGCCAAGGAATATCTGTATAGGACACAGGTGGGGAACCTTGGATCTTTTATGACTTGTGGACTTCAACTCCCAGAATTCCATGGTTCAGCATGACTGGCTCAGGAATTCTGGGAGTTGAAGTCCACGAGTCATAAAAGAGCCCAGGTTTCCCACCACTCTTGTACGGTCTCTTGCTTGCTCCAGGAAAGGATTGGACTTGAAGGATCCCTTCCAACTCTGTTATTTGGTATTTTGCAAAATAAGTGGGCAAGTCTGCTAAAGCAGCAGTCCTCGACTTTTGTGGCTTCGTGGCCCAGCTGGAGGGAGGAGAGGGAAGCCGGGCTACGCAAGTTTGTGGCTCGACTTACAGGAGTGGGGGACTGGCAGGCGTGCGTGCGCCACTCCACTTGCACAAGTTGAGCTGAGCACTCGTGTACATGTGAGAGGGCCTGCCGCTCGGGCAAGTCGAGCTACACACACCAGCCCGCCATGGCCCAGTTCCAAATAGGCCACGGCCCAAGTTGTGGCTCGCAGCCCAGCGGGTTGGGGACCCCTGTGCTAAAATGTGTGCTGGAAACACCCAGTTTCCAGATGTTTGGGGAACCCTTTTGCAAAACTTGGAAGGGAAGCTGAAATCCAGAGGTTGTGGGTTTGCCATAATTCATCTTCCTCCCTCCATTTCTCCCTTTGCTTCCTTCCTGCTTCCTCCCTCCCTCTTCCTTCTTTCCTTCCCTTCCTCCCTCCCTTCTCTATTTCTCCCTTTGCTTCCTTCCTGCTTCCTCCCTCCCTCTTCCTTCTTTCCTTCCCTTCCTCCCTCCCTTCTCTATTTCTCCCTTTGCTTCCTTCCTTCCTCCCTCTCCTTCGCTCTTCTTTCCTCCCTCCACTATTTCCCCCTTCCCTTCTTTCATCCCTGGCAGCTGAGCCCCCGGCAGCACGCAGGGAGGAACGTGTCGTGGGGATGCGGCGGCGGCATCCACCGGGTCTACGGGCCAGGTCCTCCCCAGTTGGCAAGGTTGGACACCCCAATTTAGATATTAGGCAAACCCAGGATATTTGAGGCTGTTTTTTTTCCTTTTTAAGCTTTGATACAAAGCTAGAAAATGGGTTACTTCGGTTATCAGGTCAAGTGTTTGGAAGTGCTGGGAATGATGGGTAGCCTTTGAGTGACGACCCATTTGCTTAGTGACTGTTTGAAATTACGACGGGCCTTCCCGGACTACTTAGGACCCAGGTTCGACGTTCCAGCAGCCAGGCCCCCTCTGATGTCCCACGGTCGCGTTTGGAGGGCTCAAAGCCTGCATTTAAACCCCTTTGTACTGTCCCACAGTTGTGATTGATGACGTTTTTTTGCCAGAAACAAATCTTTATTCCCAGTTTCAGCCAAAAAAAATATTTCCCCTTTGTGGACAAGAGATTCATTGAGTGACTGCTGTGATTTGCTTAACAGGCCTGCAAAATAAGCCCAGGAAATCAGGCACAGTGAGGTGATGATCTGCTTAATGACCAGCGTGACTTATGACCACAACTCTGTGTTCAACTACAGTCTTAAGAGGAGGACCACCCGCAGATAAAAAGCCACCACGGAATTTTAAAATACAAACACACGCACGCTTCCAAGGCTGTTTCTCAATGTTGTGTTTCCTTTTATTGCAAAAAAAAGCTCACATCCAGACTTGGCGAGGCGTCAAGGTTTCAAAGAACGCCGCACAACGGGCAGGCTAAACTTTTCAGCAAAAGTACACGTTTAACAGGCATGTTCTGTTTTGATCGTACAAAATGGAACGACGCACCCCGATTGTGTCGTGGTCCTGCACGGTCTTGCAGGCCTGGGGTTTCAAGCAAGTCTCACAAGTTGGACACAACGCGGCTAGGCATACAACAGGTCAGAGGGCCCGACCCCTCGTAGGTGCTCGTAGAAAACTCGTACCGAAGGCAGCGTTAATACTGAGGATATCACAAGTCCCCACAATTTGAACGCGATAATTAAGGAAAGAGTAGGGTGTGGGAATGTGGTAAAGTCACGGGGTGGGGGTGGGGGGGTGAAGCAGAAGTGTTTGGGACTCAAGCCGCCAAATTTTCTGCTGCGGAGAGAAGGCTGGGAAAGGTTTCTGAAGCTTGTCACAAGCCATATTGTTGGAAATGAAATTTAAAGATATACATCTAGAATGCAGCAGAATATAAACACCAGCATTTATCCTGTATCCACTGTTCTTGTCAATAGTCTCCCCAATCGCTTGAGCAGTGCTGTTTAAAAGCAACAAATGACCGAGAGGCAATTTCAGAATATCGTCTCCGTGATCTACCACTGGATTATTTTAGGCCAGGGTCGGAACCCAGCCGAAGCGGGAACGGGATTCTGATCCTTTGCGTGGATCAATAAGGGCTGGATCCCTGAGCTACCAGGCCTTGCCCGTCGTAGGATGCTTGAAGGGACCAAAGGATTAGAAAGAAATCCAGATAACTCACATGGTGGTCATGTACACAGCAGATTCCACTGTCAAAAGAAAATGTTTTGGTCGGACCAAAACGGGCGAGACTATTTGATGTGCAATTGAAACAAACAAACCCTCTTCCCCCACCCCCACAAAAATCTGAATTTTCTAGGAATCTAGATTTAAGACAGAGGACTTGAGTTCTTCGTCTCGTTGGATGTGCAATTAAAACAAAAAAAAAAAACCCAACACCCACCCACCCCAAAAATCTGAATTTTGTAGGAAGCTATAGTTAGGACAGAGGCCTTGAGTCCTTAACCTCTCCTAAAAAGGTAAAAGAATCAATTTGTCGATTTTATGGCAGGCCCAAAAGATGCTTAAAAGAATCCTTGGGGAGAGATTTGAGAACAGAAGGCCACATCCATGTAATCTTCTTGGCAAGAATGCAGAAGTCAATGTTCGGCTGACTTCCCAGGCTAGTCTATGGCCCCTGCATTATATAATTATATATATATATATATACCGGAGTGGTCCCTATTTTTCTACTTGCCTTTTTACGTGCTTTCGAACTGCTAGGTTGGCAGAAGCTGGGACGAGTAACAGGCGCTCACTCTGTTACGCGGCACTCGGGATTCGACCGACCAAACTGTCGACCTTCTGATTGACAAGCTCAGAGTCCTAACACACTGAGCCACCGCGTCCCATATATATATATATATATATATGGGTTGCTTCCCCACCCCCATTATGTTAAAAACAAAGAATTGCCCAGGGGTTCAGGTGCCATAGGAAGCCTTAGGAGTTCAGCTTGTATATCTCTGACTTAGAGGAACCTGCTAATACTTAAATAACCATCACAAAGCAAATGAAAGAAAAAGAAAGAATTCGAATTGGAAACAGGTGCCCCAAACTTTGAACAGCAGTTTTTCTGTACAAAACAGAAATACGCTACGTGAGAATAGCAAGGCAATAATATCCATTATTGCGTTACCAGCCATTGGCCCTTACTATAGTAGGTATTCGTACCACCTACACATTACCACCTACACATTCTGTACTCTAGGGAGCAGGGATGAAAGGTTAAGTAACTGGGAGAGGAGGAATCCCCAAACAGGGCAAAGGTTTTGCTCCAACTTGGCATTAAATCGTGATTTAAGGAGCCGTCAGGCCCGAGGTTCCCCCCCCTCTGGTATTTCTTAGTAAATTACATAAGAGGTTTTACTCACTACGAGTGAATACGATAACATGTGTGAATCCACTTACAACAGTCCTTCCCTTAGCTCTGAGTAACCAGTCTCACACCGACGTCTCAGAATCAAGATGTGTGTGTTTTTTTTTCTTGTTTTTTTTTCATTAAAAAAAAAGTCTTTTCCTGCAGACACCCTCCAACTTTACGCTGGGTGCAGGGGTTTTCATCCGCAGGACACTTCCGGAGGGGCTGGGGGGATGTAGCTTCTTTAAAGATATGACAATATGCCATACTTGGAGAAGTAAGTCACAGACTTATTTCAAAATGAAGGATCGTTTTCGCTTCCATCTAAAGGAGGAGAGAGAAACGAAGAGAGAAAGAGAGAGAGAGATCAGTCAACGGATGGAAAACTCTCTTTCCAAGCTAAAAACTCAGTCACTTGCTTTTGGGGTGCCTGCTCCCCGCTATAAGGACTAGAAACTTGTTTCTGAATCTGAGATTCCCAGGATAAGGATTTTTATTTTTCCTTTCTGGCCAGCAGACTGGAATTCTGGGCGTTGAAAAACCACAAAGCTTAAAACATGAGGGCTGGGGAAATTCTGAGAATTTTTCCTTTTTTAAAAAAAATTAAAAAATAATCTTTTTTTAAGCTTTTGTTGGGATGTGCGACCAAGCCAGCCATCTCTGGGCCCCAATTCTGTAGGGCCTGCCCCTGCTGGGAATGGAGCCTCTCTCACATTCCTTACTCTTGTCTATGAAGATTCTCGTTCATCCGAGTCCTGGTTGCCCTAACGGTGCTTTTCCCGAAAGGCAAGTGGACTTCCTAAGTTTTTTTTTTCCTTTGAAAATATTTCTCTTCTCATCCAAGAAGCTTCTTCAGTTCTCTTGGATGAGAAGCAAAACATTCTCAAAGAAAAGAAAAGGAGAAAGAGAGAGACAGAGAGAGAGAGAGAGAGAGAGAGAGAGAGAGAGAGAGAGAGAGGGAGGGAGAAAAAGAAAGAAAGAAAGAAAGAAAGAAAGAAAGAAAGAAAGAAAGAAAGAAAGAAAGAAAGAAAGAAAAAGAAAGAAAGAAAGGGAGGGAGACATGAGAGAGAGAGAAAGAAAGAAAAAGAAAGAAATGAAAAGGAAGGAAGGAAAGAAAAAGAAAGAGAAAGAAAGAAAGAAAAGGGGAGGAGGAGGAAGGAAGGAGAAAGGAGGAAGGAAGGGAAGGAAGGAAGGAAGGAAGAAAGAAAGAAAAGGAAGGAAGGAAGGAAGGAAGGAAGGAAGAAAGAAAGAAAGAAAGAAAGAAAGGAAGGAAGGAAGGAAGGAAGGAAGGAAGGAAGGAAGGAAGAAAGGAGAAGAAAGAAAGAAAGAAAGAAAGAAAGAAAGAAAGAAAGAAAGAAAGGAAGGAAGGAAGGAAGAAAGAAAAGGAAGGAAGGAAGGAAGGAAGGAAGGAAGGAAGGAAGGAAGGAAGAAAGAAAGAAAGAAAGAAAGGAAGGAAGGAAGGAAGGAAGGAAGGAAGAAAGAAAGAAAGAAAGAAAGAAAGAAAGAAGGAAAAGGAAGGAAAGAGGGAAGGAAGGAAGGAAGAAAGAAAGAAAGAAAGAAAGAAAGAAAGAAAGAAAGAAAGAAAGAAAGAAAGAAAAAGAAAGAAAGAAAGAAAGGGAGGGAGACATGAGAGAGAGAGGGAGAAAGAAAGAAAAAGAAAGAAATGAAAAGGAAGGAAGGAAAGAAAAAGAAAGAGAAAGAAAGAAAGAAAAGGGGAGGAGGAGGAAGGAAGGAAGGAGAAAGGAGGAAGGAAAGAAAGGAAGGAAGGAAGGAAGGAAGGAAGGGAAGGAAGGAAGAAAAAGGAAGGAAGGAAGGAGGGAAGGAGGGAAGGAAGAGAGGAAGAAAGAAAGAAAGAAGAAGAAAGAAAGGGAAGGAAGGAAGGAGGGAAGAAAGAAAGAAAGAAAGAAAGAAGAAAAGAAAGAAAGAAAGAAAGAAAGAAAGAAAGGAAGGAAGGAAGGAAGGAAGGAAGGAAGGAAGGAAGAAAGGAAGGAAGAAGAAAGGAAGGAAGGAAGGAAGAAAGAAAGGAAGGAAGAAAGAAAGAAGAAAGAAAGAAGAAAGAAAGGAAGGAAGAAGAAGAAAGGAAGAAGAAAGAAGAAAGAAAGAAAGAAAGAAAGAAAGAAAGAAGAAAAAGGAAAGAAGAAAAGGAAGAACCAAGAGCTTCCAGTTGCCTCTTGCCACCAGCACCTTTGGGACACCCCTTCCTCTTGCTCCCTTGCGCCCCCCACACACACACACACTCCCTGCCTCCCCACACCCAAAGCCCCAACCGTTCTTACCTTCCTGGAAGCCTCTGGGCCCTTGGCTCGGGAGTTGATACAACTCATCTAACCCTCGTAGGGAGAGTTTGAGGCACGTGTCTCAAAGGCTGTTTCGAAGGAGGCCAGGTCTTCCAAAAAACCTGGCTCTTCTGGAGCTAAGTCCATCCTTGGCGAGGGAGCAAAGGCTCCTGGGCTACTATCTTCGTTGTCCAAGCCGACTGGACTACTGACATCGCCACCGCAGAACTGGTGGTGAGGGAACCTCAGCCCTGCCCCCGCTTTCTCGAACAGAAAGGAAGACAGGTCTTGGAGGGTGAGGCTCTCCAGAGCGGTCTCTTCCGGGAGGTCGTCCTCCAGGCAGGTCAAGACGGAGAAATCCACGCTCCTCCAGGTTTTGGGCAGCTGGAAATCCGGGCAAGGTTCGGGCACGGGAGAGAGTTCGGGGCCGAGGGCCGGCAGCTCGTCCTGGAGAAGAGCCCCCTGGCCGTTCTCGGCGAGTTCCCGGGCATCCGAGGAGCCAAAGGTCTCCGCCAGGCTGCAGAGCTGCTGAGCCAGCAGTTCGATTTCGTTCTTCTCCTTCTCAGAATATCTGAAGAACGTCTGCTTGATGGGCGAGGCCTCCGGAGTCAGGATCCCCTCGGGTACCATGGGCACCTCAACGTAGAGGGGGCCTCTGATCTCCGGCAAGCTCATGACGACGCTGCAGCCCCCATTACCAGGGCTGTCCGGAGTCGGGGGCAGTTTCTCATAGAGAATATTGCAGGATTCTTGGGCGAAGAACAGCTCGGAGGCGGTCAGGGAGGCCAGACCGGCCGGCGAGTCGGCGCTGGCAGCTGTCCCGGGAGGCAGGGCCGCGGGGCTGCCCCCGCCGTGGGCTCCGTAAAGCTCTTGCGTTCCAAAGAGGAAAGGGGAACTCTGGTGCGGGGTGTAAGGAGGGGTGCAGAGCAAATCTTTGGACGCAGGCTTACCGCCGGGCATCTCGCTGGCAAACGCCGACCCGTAAGTTCCTTGCGGCAGAAGGACATACCCAAAGCCGGCTTCTTTGACGAGGCGGCTGAGGTTGGAACCCGGTGGGGCGTCCTCTATAGAGGAGATATTCCCAGATTCCATCAGCCCTTCCGGCAAGCTTTCGGGTGGCTGGCTGAACGCCGAGGGACCTTCGGGGCCTCCGGCAGAGCTGAAGTCGAAGGTCGGGCCCACAAGAGTGTCGGTGGGGGTGCCGGCCGTGGGCGTGAAGACTTGATCGGGGCTGGAGAGTTGTTCAGGAGACAGGAGACTTTCCAGGAAAGTGGTGGTACTTTCGAGGGTGTAGGCCCCTTGGGATCCTTCGGCAGAGAGCTGCTGCTTCAGGCACCAAGCTTCGGAATCGCTGCGAGAGAAGGGAGGGAGGGAAAGTAAGAAGGAGGCTCTCACGAGAGAAAGAAAAATATCTACATTTTTTTAATCCTTTCTCTCTCTCTCTCTCTCTCTCTCTCTCTCTCTCTCTCTCTCTCTCTCTCTCTCTCTCTCTCTCTCTAGCACGGGATCGGAACAGCCTTGCAGGCCTCGGATTGCCGAAGGGAACACGGCAACGAGGAAGCCTGGCTTACAAAACTTATAAGCGCCGAAACGAGAGTCTACGAAAAGCCACCGTCTTCTAGCTAGGTGCCCGTTTTCGCTCCCCTCCTTTACTCAGAGTTCTGCGAAGGGTCAGCGATCCGGTTTGCCTTCCTTATCTGCAGGGGCCTCCGCTGGAAAGGGGCAATCAGGCATTTGGGAGAAATTGAGCGGGGGTGGGTGGGGGAGAAGGGGCGCGAGTCGGGGTGTAGCCCTTTAAAGCAAAGATGGCTGATTGATTGATTTCCTACTGTGCCGTTTTTTAAAAGCCTCTGTATCCTGCCTTGAGTCGCCTTGCATAGAGGGGAAGCTATACAAGTGGCTTAAAATCGGTGTCCGTATGAGAGGCAATTTGGTCTCGGGGAAAGTGCTGGACTAGAAGCCAGGAGACGGTGAGTTCTAGTCCCGCCATAGTCACGAAAGTCAGCTGGAAGACTGTGGGATGATCACCAGGAGACGGTGAGTTCTAGTCCTGCCTTAAGGCCTGAAAGCCGGCTGGGTGCCTTTGGTCCAATCACCAGGAGGCAGTGAGTTCTAGTCCAGCCTTAGGCCTGAAAGCCAGCTGGGTGACTTTGGGCCAATTGCCAGGAGGCAGTGAGTTCTAGTCCCGCCTTAGGCATGAAAGCCAGCTGGGTGACTTTGGGCCAATTGCCAGGAGGTGGTAAGTTCTAGTCCCGCCTTAGGCATGAAAGGTGACTGGATGACTTTGGGCCAATCACCAGGAGACAGTGAGTTCTAGTCTCGCCTTAGGCCTGAAAGCCAGCTGGGTGACTTTGGGCCAATTGCCAGGAGGCAGTGAGTTCTAGTCCCGCCTTAGGCATGAAAGCCAGCTGGGTGACTTTGGGCCAATTGCCAGGAGGCGGTAAGTTCTAGTCCCGCCTTAGGCATGAAAGGTGACTGGATGACTTTGGGCCAATCACCAGGAAACGGTAAGTTCTAGTCCCGCCTTAGGCCTGAAAGCCAGCTGGGTGAACGCTGGGCCAGTCCCCCCCCCTTCTCTCTCCCAACCCACCTCGCAGGGTTACAAAGAAACAATCCATACCTCAAGCCCACCCACCCGAGAAAGGGTTCCACCACAACTGTTACCTGATGACGTAGTTGTGAGAAACGATGGGGATCTCCGTGTTCTCCAAGCGAAGCAACGAGTAGATCCAGATCCAGCTTATCCCATCTTTGGCTTGGAGCCTGATCACCATTTCAGCCTGTGGGTTGCTTTGATCACCCACTGGAGTAACAAGGAGGGGGAAAAAAAGGGAATAAGAAAAACCGGTCAGCCCGATCCGCTTCGCCCATCTGGTCCCGGGGTCAGAGGGGTGGATTAAAAGGACAACGGTAAGAGACTCACACAGCCGGTAGTGCTGGGCTGAAGCGTGGCTGAGATCTTCAGGATGGATCAGGCCGTACCAGGATTTGCAGAAGAGTTCGCTCTTCTCGAAGCCCAGATGGAAGATCACACTAGAATATGAAGAGGACATAAGAGATCAGTGCTTTTGCGGCGACCCGTGATGGCGCTGCATTTTATGGTACCCAACTCTGCAAACACGTTCTATCTTGCCCACAAGGCATTGGAGCATTCCTTGCTGGTTTCTTCTGGGTTCTGAGCCTGTTACTCTTCTAGGGCACGGCGAGGCAACCTCGGCTCTTTTATGACTCATGGACTTCAACTCCCAGAATTCCTGAGTCATAAAAGAGCCAAGGTTGCCTACCCCTGTTCTAGGGCACTCAACATTGGCAGCCTGAAGATGGCTGAACTTCAACTCCCAGAATTCCCCAGCCAGCAAGTCTCAAAGTGGTCAGGTTTGGAGACCCCTGGTCTAAACTAATCCTAAACTTTCGCCTTTTCCACAAGGCGTCTCACCTTTCAGAGATATCCACGATGGCCAGGTCTTTTGTGTGGCGACTCTCAAAAGCAGAGAGGAAGAACGAATTTTGACCCATTCTGGGCTTAGGATCTAGAGGAGTGCAGAAGGCCGTGAAGACAGGATTGGTGGACCAATAAGACCCCGGAGGAGGTTGGTGGAAGTGACCGCGAATCAGAACCAGCTTATTTCCTGCACTTTGACGGCGGATTGTTTTGGAAGTGTTGAAGTGACAACGGAAGAGACGTTCTGTTTTGGTTTGAAGGAAAGAAGGGGAAAAAAAAAGAAGGACATTGAGAGACCTGAAAAGCCATAACACACTGAAGCATACTCAGACCTTGCCAAGCCAATCTCTAGCACGAAGCATGGATCTGTTCCATTCTCCTAGACTTTTTTTTCTGCACGAGATGTATTTCTAAATGAATTTCTTAAACACAGATCACAAGAATGGATGGAACTTCCTCTGATTGGAAACTCCATCCTAGAATCGTGTTTTCAATCTTGGCCACATTTGTGGACCAGTTGGAGAATTGAAGTCCACCTATCTTCAAGCAACTACGGTTGACAAGCACTGCCCTAGAGGCTTGTTTTTCTCCAGAAATGCCATTGCTGTTTTTTTTCTCCACAGTAATAGAAGACCAATTTCATAAAATGATCGGTTCCTAAATGAGAGTTTTTTCTGATAAAAGATGAGCTTTCATACCTTCTCTCTCGAATTAAGCTCTGCAAGGCTTCATTCTAGTCTAACACAACAACCTGTCAACTTTTAAGTAGTCATCGTGCTAATTTAGACTCCTTTCCTAACCACATGTCTATTGCTCCCTTCTCCTCCGCATGACACTCATTTCCACAAAGGAACACCTACCGGTATTTAATGGAGAGGGCAACGCCAACTGATTCTTCATCACAAAATGATCTGCCGGGTCAATTATATCATAGATGCTGTCTCCTTGTGCCACTAAATCCACCTGCAGGCATAAGTGGGAGGGAGATGGGAACAGTTGTGAAATTAAACACTCCTATTAGTCACTGAGTCAGCTTCACGTAGCATCTCCAAAGTCAATGGTCTTTCATAAATACATTTACTCTCGTTGAGAAAATAATCTCTTAAGAGCTATCAATGTTACAGACAAAACTGCTTCCGATTGTGTATCCCTGCCTGAATTACTTCCTTGGAAGGCCCTAAAGAGCCTTGGTGGAGCAGTGGGCTAATGCCTCCTTAAGTAACACCAGCTGCCTGCAATTAGTGCAGGTTCGAGTCCCACCAGGCTCAAGGTTGACTCAGCCTTCCATCCTTCCCAGGTAGGTCAAATGAGGACCCAGATTGTTGGGGGCAATAAGCTGATTTTGTAATAATGCCGCTTGGGGGGAACAAAAGCCCTAATAAGCAGGCATATACATAGAATGAAGGCTACTGCTAAGCTTGTAAGCCGCCCTGAGTCTTCGGAGAAGGGCGGGATATAAATGGAATTAAAATAAAAAAAATAAATAAAAAAATATAGGGATAATTTAATAAGTTCCAGCCTTAAAGAAAATGAAAGGCTATGGCTTAAATGAAATGCTGTTTGCAATACAACTAAACAAAGCTTAGCCTGCTGTTAAAACCCAAGATAATTCCAAGGAGCGCTATCATTCCCCTTACTTTACAGTAACGGTATGACTTCCCCCTCTTTACAAGTCTGCCGGTACATACCATAGAATGCCCCAAGTGCTCAGCCACATTCTCCGACACATAGATGAGTTTGCCTTCGCCAGTGAACGCCAAAAGGAAACCAGGAAGCGCCTGCATGAAATCGTCTAAGTCCTGGGAAGACAGCAAGCTCTCCAAGCCTTCCAAAGTTGCACCTGTTGAGAAGCAGGACAGGGGTTTAATTTTTATTTTTTATTTTATTATTTTTTTTAAAAAAAAATTCCCTCCCTTCACACCTCACGAGTCAAGGAAAAGGAACAGAAAGCTGTTTCAGCACCACGGACAGCACCTATCACGATCAAAGTTTGCCATGGATGCTGTTTCAGCACCAAGGACAGCTGCCCGCAGCTCCGTTGGTCGCTTCAGCACCACGGAGAGAGACCTGTTGAGTTTCTAAGGGAAGCCTCCCCTTACCCAACTTTAGAAGTAAGCCCACCCACCCCGGCTCTTAGTTTCCCTTCCCCAAGCCCCTCACAGTGGTCTTCTGGATCTACCTTTGGAGAAGAAGATGGATTTCCGAGTATAGATGCAAGCCAGCGACATGATATGCAGATACGAGAGCCGAAGTTTATCTCCTTCGGCAATGGGCAACAGGTCCTTGAGATGTCTAATCTCCGCATTGATTTGATCCCGCCGTGCCTTGGAGGCTCCTTTCGTGGACCGGTACATCTCGGCTGGGAAGAAGATCCGTGCAGCTCAGCTGCTTCCGTCTTTGCGCCCTCTCTTTCTCTCTCTCTCTCTCTCTCTCTCTGATGTCTGCCTGTGGATCTGTTGGAGAGCCCGCTTTCCATCTTTTATAGGCGGTTGGGAGTGTGGGCACTGGCATATTAAGGAAAACGGGGCGGGAAGAGTTGTTCAGATCAATGGAGGGAGAGCCAGCCCCCCCCCTGCTTCCATGGGCTTGGGGGAACCCTACGTCACTGGCTTCTGAATGACGTGGTGAGGAGGGGGGAGGAGGCCGGAGGAGGAAACCAAGGAAACACTGCGCCGAATTAGGAGGTGAAGCAGAGTCTTCAATGTTGGAATCACATCCCTGTGTTGCCTGCCTTTTTTCTCTCTCTCACAATCCCAGAAGTTTAATGCTGGTGCTGAAATCTTCTCCCTTCTCTTTCCCTTCTTGACCAAGGAGCGTTGTTCTTTCTCAAATCCTCTTTTCTCCCCCTCCTTCTTTTCTTGTCTCCTTTCAATTCTCTTACCCAAAGCGATGTAGCCGATCAATCTCTTTCCTTCGTGTTATTCTTTCTTCTTTTTTTCGTTCCTTCCTTCGCAATCCTTCCCCCTCGGTCTTTGTCAGGCCGAAAGCAAAATGGGTCTCTTCCAGATTTCTTCGCGCCCCCCCCCACTCTTAAAACCAAAACACTGGAGGAAAAGGGGGTTGTCCAAACTGCAGGGTTATAGGCCTAAACCGGGTGAAAAACCAACTCCGAAAGATGTATCTGAAATGTGTGCGTCTCCTGCCATTCTTTCATCAATATATGTAAATATATAGGGGGAATGCGTGATTGTTTATTTTCTCCCAATTATAAGCTCAAGCCTTGGTAGTTTAAAAGAAGCTGTTCTTGCTGCAGACTCTAAAATATAGGAATATTTACTAATAAGGCTTTCAGCGCTGTTCTTGCTGCAGTCTCTAAAAAATAGAAATATTTACTAACAAGGTTATCAGCAGCATTTTGGGGAGGTGAATCTGTTTGTGGATTGTTGTTTTTTGCCGTTTTTCAAAATCATTGGTTTGGTTTTTTTTTAAAAAAAAACAACCAACTTTTCTGACCACATTCTGACTGTTTTATCTTTTTTTCTCTCTCTTTCCTCTTTAGTAAAATAATGCCTTGTGAGAATATCTTTATTTAGGATTTCTGTCCAGGAATTTTCCTTTCTCGTCCAAAAAAAAAAAAAAAAAGCCACCAGAAGGGGTGAATCTATTCTGCTTTTAAAAAAAAAAACAAAAAAAAACTTCCCAGTAAATAAACAAGCCAGGCCTTAAATAACGTTCTCTTCTGTGAAGGCCAAAAATAGACGCTGCAAAAAAAAAAAAGAGAGAGAGAAAGAAAAGGTTCTTTTCGAGCTCTGCGGTTGCTTAGCAACCATGAAAAGTGACAGCATTCTGTCTCCCCTTTGGAGTGATTCTTCTTCTTCTTCGTCGTCGTCCTAGTCTTTTCTTTCTTTATTTCCTCCCCCCCCCCTTTTGCAGAGATAACCTAAATTAGGCAGCTTGGCTTTTGCATAAATCTCTCCTCCTTCCATATAAGGGCGTGAAAGCTGAGATGGTGGGAGGCGGCGAGGTCTTTGTGGTTTTGAATGAGCCTGCCCTGTTTTGGAAGTTGCCAGAAAGAGGGAGGCACTCTGGGATGGAGAGATTTCCTTCTGTAGGGGTGGGAGTTCGGAGCTGCCCCCCCAATCTATGCATGGTCCTGTCTTAAGGAATATTATGTTTGCTTTTGGCATCTCTCCCTCCTTCCTTCCTTCCTTCCTTCCTTCCTTCCTTCCTTCCTTCCTTCCTTCCCTTCTTTCCTTCCTTCCTTCCCTTCTTTCCTTCCTTCCTTCCTTCCCTTATTTCCTTTCCCCTTCCTTCCTTCCTTCCTTCCCTTCTTTCCTTTCCCCTTCCTTCCTTCCTTCCTTTCTTTCCTTTCCCCTTCCTTCCTTCCTTCCCTTCTTTCCTTTCCTTCCTTCCTTCCTTCCTTCCTCCCTCCCTTCCTTCCTTCCCTTCCTTCCTTCCTTCCCTTCTTTCCTTCCTTCCTTCCTTCCCTTATTTCCTTTCCCCTTCCTTCCTTCCTTCCTTTCTTTCCTTTCCCCTTCCTTCCTTCCTTCCCTTCTTTCCTTTCCTTCCTTCCTTCCTTCCTCCCTCCCTCCCTTCCTTCCTTCCCTTCCTTCCTTCCTTCCCTTCTTTCCTTCCTTCCTTCCTTCCTTCCCTTATTTCCTTTCCCCTTCCTTCCTTCCTTCCTTCCTTCCCTTCTTTCCTTTCCCCTTCCTTCCTTCCTTCCTTTCTTTCCTTTCCCCTTCCTTCCTTCCTTCCCTTCTTCCCTTTCCTTCCTTCCTTCCTTCCTTCCTTCCTTCCCTTCTTTCCTTTCCCCTTCCTTCCTTCCTTCCCTTCTTTCCTTTCCTTCCTTCCTTCCTTCCTTCCTCCCTCCCTTCCTTCCTTCCCTTCCTTCCTTCCTTCCCTTCTTTCCTTCCTTCCTTCCTTCCCTTATTTCCTTTCCCCTTCCTTCCTTCCTTCCTTCCTTCCCTTCTTTCCTTTCCCCTTCCTTCCTTCCTTCCTTTCTTTCCTTTCCCCTTCCTTCCTTCCTTCCCTTCTTTCCTTTCCTTCCTTCCTTCCTTCCTTCCTCCCTCCCTTCCTTCCTTCCCTTCCTTCCTTCCTTCCCTTCTTTCCTTCCTTCCTTCCTTCCCTTATTTCCTTTCCCCTTCCTTCCTTCCTTCCTTCCCTTCTTTCCTTTCCCCTTCCTTCCTTCCTTTCTTTCCTTTCCCCTTCCTTCCTTCCTTCCCTTCTTCCCTTTCCTTCCTTCCTTCCTTCCTTCCTTCCTTCCCTTCTTTCCTTTCCTTCCTTCCTTCCTTCCTTCTTTCCTTTCCCCTTCCTTCCTTCCTTCCCTTCCCTTCTTTCCTTTCCTTCCTTCCTTCCTTCCTTCCTTCCTTCCTTCCTTCCTTCCCTCCTTTCTTCCTAGTCTTTCTTCCTTTCTCCTTCCATCTTTCTTTTCCCTTTCCTTCCTCCCTCCCTCCTTCCCTTCCATTCTTCCTTCCCTCCTTCCCTTTCTTCTCTCCTTTCCTCCTTCCTCCCTCCCTCTCCCTTTTCTTTCCTTCCTTCCTTCCTCCCTTCCTTTCCTTTTCTTCCACCTCCTTTCCTTCCTTTCCTCTTTCTTTCTCTTTCTTTCTTTCTTTCTTTCTTTTTCTTTCTTTCTCTTTCTTTCTTTCTTTCTTTCTTTCTTTCTTTCTTTCTTTCTTTCTTTCTTTCTTTCTTTCTTTCTTTCTTTCTTTCTTTCTTCTTCTTCCCATCATGTACTACTGTAACAGCTCCAGTTAGTTATGTGTGTTGATTTTCCAAGGAGAAGAATTTGACAGTTATACAATTATCACTTTTCCTGCAATGCAGACAGACTGTTTATGCAACTGACTGATGATCCAGGAACAGCAATTCCTAAAAAGTTCAGTTTGACTCTGGTGTGTCTTTCCGGGCAGAACCAGAAATGGGCCGACAACTTTTCCAGAGGCAAAGAGGCAAAGGATGCAAATTTGGAAATTCCAAGCTGCAGATCCAGTTGGATGATTGGCATGTGGATGTTGCCAGCTAGGAAACTCTGCAAGTTTCTGCGCTCTGTGTTCATATTCTACGTTCTATGAACCTTTGGAACGAAATCACGGGCCTTTTACAGGAACTCATAGAGGGATTGTCAAATGTTCTGTCAGGCCATGCATAGGTCTGATCTCAAGCAAGGTCAGATTTGATTAGGACTTGATGCGGAGACCACAAGGAAAGTCGAGGCGATTGCACAGAGGAGTAACACATCTCTACGCAACCTAGCCCCAGAAAACTGCACGGAGGCAGCCATAAAGTTAATCAGGAGCCGCATTTGATTTGTAGGATTCTACAGAAGCATCAGCAGGTGGCAGCCTTTGGCTGACGTTGCCCGGGCTACAAGCTTAAACAGGCTGAGGCCTGCTCAGGATATGGATGGAAGACCACCAGGAGATCTCAGAGCTACAGGCTGGACTGAGAAGTTTTGAAAAAACAACCACAACACAGGCCGGCAATAGTCAGGGGCAAATCAGATCTGTGCCACAGCCAAGAAAACTAAGAGTTAAGATTGTCTTGAATCTTTGATTTTTCTCTTCTACAATCAGACCACACCGTACCCGTGTGGGGTCACGTCATCACCTTTGGTGACCTGCCGACAAGCAAAAGCCAATGGGCAAGCCGCTTAAACGACCGTGTGGCTAACTTTCCAACCGCAGGGATTCGCCGAAGAAGGGCAGCTAGAAAAGGTGCAAAAAGGGAGAACTGTCTCGCTGAGCAACAGAAAGGCGGTCGTAAATCGAGAGCTATAACTCCGCGGGGATTGGACAAAGCAGGGTGACGGGAAGGCCGTCATTGGCTTTCGTCAACCTGGGTTTAGAGGGTGGTGTGAAGGTGGCCCAAAGTACAAGGCGGTCCAGAGGGAAAGGCTTGTAAGAAAGAGCGAGCTGCTGTGTGTGAACAGGGTCTCTTGCTTGAAGCGGGGGAGGGGAAGGCTAGAAGACTTTCAAGGTCCCTTCCAGCTTTATTCTGGTTGATTTAACCTGGTGGCAGATTCCAAGGCAGATCAACTCCCAACTCAGCCTTGATTGGAGCGGAGTGCATCGTGTTTTTTTTTGGGCACGTCACGGCCATGGTGGCAATATTCAGTGGGTTTGGGAGAAGGGGCTTAGAAAGAAGGGGAGAGAGAAAGTTTTGGAGAGGGGGCAAGGGATGGCTGCAGAAAGGGCCCCTTTTTCCTATCTCTCAAATTCTCCCCCTTTGGGTTCTTCCCACCCACCTTCTCCCTTCGCCACGTTGGCCTGAGCGTTCCCCTCCCTCTTTCTCCTCTTTCCTGCTAATTTGGGTTCTGAATCAAGGAGCTAAAAACAGCAACGGGCTGGCTAAATATAGCAGCCCCGGAGTGCGTACAGACACACACACATACACATCTACACACACACACACACAGAGTGAGCGAGCCTGTGCTTTGTAATTCAGTCTTGGTAACTTCAAGCGTTCTGCTGCAGCGTGTGGGGGCGGCCAACGCTGTAACTGGCTGCCAGAAGAGAGAAAAGGGGGGGAGGGAGAGAGAGAGAGAAAAGGTGGGCGGTTGCATCCGAATTGTACTTTTTCCCCAATAAGGGGGAGATCATAAATAACTCTGCCAAAGGGAGGGGTTTGAACCCCCAAGAAAGGATTTTCGCAAGCCCAAACTGGAGACTGTACCGATCAAGGAGAAACAGAGACGTGCTTTATGTGTGTGAAAGTGGCTCCTGGATGAATATCAGCAGCGTCTGCAAGCTTTCCCTGGCTTTAAGCCCAGGACTAGACTGCTAGTCCTCGACTTACGGCCACAATTGGGCCCCAGATATCTCCATTGCTAAGCAAGGCTGTTGCCAGGTGAGGTTCGTCCCGTTTTACAACCTGCCTTGCCAGTAAGTGAATCGCTGCAGTTGTGAAGTTACGTCACACGGTGGTGAGGTGGATCTGGCTTCCCCGGTGACTTTGCGGTCAGAAGGTCGCAAAAGGGGAATCACGGGACCCCCGGGGTACCACAACTGTCACAAATACCTGCGTTCGAATTTTGATCACAGGGAGGCTGCAACAGCCGTTAAGCGTGAAAAACAGGGATGTTACTCGTATCGGGCAATTTAAAGAATCAGGGATCCATTACTCCGGTGTAATTTGGGATTTCAAGGGCTTTCACAGCAGTTCGGCTGGCAAAGTTGTGGCCACTGCCATGCTGCTGCGCAGCTGTAGTAGTTATGATTTCTTGGCCATCTTCTCACAAGCAATGGGGAAGACAGAAGGAAATCGGATATCACTTCCATCCTCGCTGCTTTTTTTGCCCATCTGTAGCTATTCGGTTTTTCCTGTTCGTGTAGGGCACCGTCGCTCAACCTGAGCAACTTTAAGATGGGTAGCCTTCAACTCCCAGAATTCCCCAGCCGGCCTTGCTTTGATAGGATGATCCAATGAGTCACGGGTTGTCTAGTTTTCTACTGAAAAGGGAGTCATCTGTGGTTTGGGACACCAGGGGAACTCAACCCTAGGCTGTGTGAACCCAACCTTCAAGGTGAAAACATGGCATGTTTATTTGGGGAATTGCATGTTTGCATGTAGCAGAGTGAGCGCCTGTTACTCGTCCCAGCTTCTGCCAACCTAGCAGTTCGAAAGCACGTAAAAATGCAAGTAGAAAAACAGGGACCACTACGGTGGGAAGGTAACAGTGTTCCGTGCGCCTTTGGCGTCTAGTCATGCCGGCCACATGACCACGGAGACATCCTCGGACAAGCGCTGGCTCTTCGGCTTTGAAACGGAGATGAGCACCGGCCCCTAGAGTTGGAAACGACTAGCAGGCATGTGCGGGGGAACCTTTACCTTTTACCTTATATGTTTTGCAAACGCAGCCCTTAGCTTTGCTAACCTGGGTTAGCAAGCTGTGGGAATCCAGCCATTGTCTCTACAGAGTGAGAAACACCTCCTGCCCCCAAACTTGCTCGATAGCTAGTAATACTGGCAATTTCCTTTTATGATCCTCGGTTGCAGGAACTGGCTAGGTCTACTTTAAAGAAGAGAAGGACCAGGACTAAAAGATGGCAGCCTTCCAATCTCTCAGGGGCTGCCCCAAAGAAGAGGGAGTCAAGCTATTCTCCAAAGCCCCCGAAGGCAGGACAAGAAGCAACGGATGGAAACTAATCAAGGAGAGAAGCAACCTGGAACTCAGGAGAAACTTCCTGACGGTGAGAACAATTCACCAGTGGAACAGCTTGCCACCAGAAATCGTGGGTGCTCCAACAACTAGAGATTTTTAAGAAGAGGCTGGACGGCCATTTGTCTGGAATGGGATAGGATTTCCTGCTCAAGCAGGGGGCTGGACTAGAAGACCTCCAAGGTCCCTTCCAGCTCTATTATTCTTTCAGGGAGCAAGTTTTACTCTCCTGATCCATTCTAGCATTCCAATGTCCGTGCTGGAGCAGAAAGGGCTGGCTGAGCATGCATGGGATTGAGGAAGGAGGAGGGAGGGAAGAATAAATTTGATAGGCAAGGAGGAAGAGAGCTAAAGGAGGAGCTTGGTGGCAGAAACCCACCAATCCTGGGGTTGCTACTGGGTTACATAAAATAGCCCCCGCATTGCTCCTGCCTTTAATCTGTTACTTTTAATAACCCAGGAGAGCATAGTCTATTTTTATACTTTTCTACCTAGCTAGGACCAAAAAAAAAAAGACGACAGAGAAACAAGCACAGAGGACTGGAGATTTTGTAATCTTGGCCCAGATGTTTAGGCAAAAAAAATATAAATAAATAAAAAAAACTGCCATTGATTCCTGGTTATGTAGCTCTTGAGTTTCCCCCGAGTAGGTCACTTACTCAAGCTTCTCCGTCTCAAATCATCGTGGGTTCGGATCCTCTGCGTGGAGAAGCCAGTGCCCGAGAGCAAATTTGGAAGGAAAATAAAACAGACTCAAATTTATCCAGCCCTTCCACGTCCTTCAGCAATTAAGACAGGCTCTGTCCTCGCCTGATATTTGTGTACCTACACCCTCGTGTTGCTTCTGCTCAATACACATACGAAAACCTGGTTATGCTCAGCGGTGGCTTCGGAGCAACCCACAATGGCCCAAGGCCACGGACTAGCCCTGGTTCATAGCCCACCCTGTAGGAGTTCCCCTAGCATGCTAATCTACAAACCCGTGGGCCATATTTTGACATAGTTCATGGTGGGAGCCCAGCTGGGTTGCAGTCGGTCTCGGCGTGCATAACCATGGTTTGCTGAATAAGCTACCGTTTGCACCATACACAGCCCCAAACCATGAATCCTCATTTCCTGTGGCCAGGCACAGTCTGTCTGTATTTCTCTCTCTATATATATATCCATCCATCCATCCATCCATCCATCCCTGTCTCTATTATCTAACATCTATTTATATTTAATTTGTATCCATCCATCATCTATCTGTCCATCCGTCCATCATCTGTGTATAGCTAGCTAGCTAGCTCTCTATCATCTATGTCTGTCTGTCCCTATCTCTAGCTAGTTAACTAGCTGTCTGTGACTATCAATCATCTATGTCTATCACCCATCTATGTCTGTCTGTATCTATCTATCTATCTCTAGCTAGCTAGCTAGCTGTCTGTGTCTATCAATCATCTATGGCTATCTATCAATCATCTATGTCTGTCTGTCTATCTATCTCTAGCTAGCTAGCTAGCTAGCTGTCTGTCTGTGTCTATCTATCAATCATCTATGTCTGTCTGTCCGTCTGTCCATCCATCCATCCATCCATCCACCATCTATCCTAAGTAATAACATGGGAATTCAGCTAGATGGGGATAATTTTCAGCAGGGAAGGTCTCAGATGTGAACGCTTAAGAGACCAACAGGAAGAGGGCCCCTCTGCATAAGTTCAGATGTACTCTTTCACTCACTCCTTTGCAATTAGCAACGTAAGCGCCAACATGGGAGTCTTTTGGGGATGGTGGTAGCCTCCATTCCATACCGTTTCTGCGCAAAAATGAGAGGTTGAGTCAAAAACGGATATCTGGTGGAGAAAGACCTGTGGGCTTCGATTCCAAGAACGCTGGCTGGGGAATTCGGGGAGTTTGAAGCCCACAACTCTTAACATTGGACAAACCTGGCTATTTCCCTCGAATTAAACTCATGGGGGTTCTCATCATTTGCACCCTGCCCATTGATCTGTTAGGGCATGTAAGCTGTCTATCTCTAGCTAGCTAGCTATCTGTCTGTGTCTATCAATCATCTATGTCTGTCTGTCTGTCTATCTATCTCTAGCTAGCTAGCTATCTGTCTGTGTCTATCTATCAATCATCTATGTCTGTCCATCCATCCATCCATCCATCCATCCATCCATCCATCCATCCATCCACCATCTATCCTAAGTAATAACATGGGAATTCAGCCAGATGGGGATAATTTTCAGCAGGGAAGGTCTCAGATTTGAAATCCAATCCTTCCATCTGTCTACCTTACTGGGAGAAAGAGGGCATCACCTGTTGAATTGCAGCCTGCCTCGGGCTGTTCAAAGCCTAGACTTTGGACATGAAGTGGATTAGTTGTCTTCCTCTCCTTCCTTCCTCTTCTTCTCTTTTTTTTCTCTTTTTCCTTTCTTCCTTCCTTCCTCTTCTTTTTCTTTTTATTCCTCCGCCCCTGTTTTGCCTCCGTTGTCCCATCTCAGAGTTGAGATGATAAGCATCTTGTTGGCTCCCATCCTTCTTAAGGCGAAAATTAACAACTTGGTTTCACCCATTTTATTCATCAAACCTCCCCAGGCCATGAACAGCTCCATCGACTCCAGCAAAGAATTGGGGTACTGGAGGGCCACAGCTATGCTGGAATCCCAGCTGGCTGCTGCTGAATTTGAGGGCAAGGAAGAATCGGTTCGGAAGACACAAGTGTGTGTGGGGGGGGGGGGGAAAGCACATTTCCCCCCCCCTCTCTGGATGGAGAAGGGAGGCTTGGAAGGGCTGGATGATGCAGAATTCTTGGGAGAAACAGGCCTTCACATTTCCACTCCTCCCAAGTGGTTCTCTGCCCCTTTAAAGCCGTCGACGTGGCTGGGAGGAAGGAGAGCTGACGCAGCTTCATTCTCCCTTTTGCAGCCAAAATTGGAGAAAAGGGCTTGGGAGAAAAAAAAAAGAAAGAAAACAAGTGGGGGGGGGGGCTAAGCAACTGAGCTCTTGCGTCATCTGGGCCTCCCCTCCCTCCCTCTCAGCCTGCATCACGTCGCCATGGCAACAGCATCCAGGGGATGGGCATGTTTTTTTGAGCATCATCTCAGGGACTGGAGGAGAGAGAGGCTGGAGAGCTGAAAGGCTCTCTTCCAACCATCACTGGAGGTTTTTAAGAACAGCCATTTGTCTGATACAGTGCAGCCTCTCCTGCTTCAAGCAGCGGGGTTGGACTAGATGACCTGCAAGGACCCTTCCAGTTCTCTTATTCTGTGCCTGAACAGAGGATGGTTGACACCAGAGAGGTTAAGAGAACTGCAAAATAAGGAAAACAAGAACGCAAAACACCACCCCGTTTTTTTGTTTTTTTCCACCACCACCCCCCGTCCTGGCTGCCCACTTTTCGGCACAAAGATAATAACTTAGTGGCAGATGCCAGCTTTTCATCCAAAGCTTTTTTTCCCCCCTCTTTTAATCTGATATCAGAAAACGATGTGGCAGCCAATGCAGTTCTAGGCTGCATCAACAGAGGGATAACATCAAGACGAGAAGAAGCAATAGTACTGCTTTACAAGGCCTTGGTGAGCCCACACGTGGAATACTGTGTCCACGTTTGGTCACCACGACACAAAAAAGCTGTTGAGACTCTAGAAAGGGTGCAGAGAAGAGCAGCAAAGATGATCAGGGGACTGGAGACTGAAACATATAAGGAACGGTTGCTGGAATTGGGGATGTCAAGTTTAACAAAGAGAAGGACGAGCGGGGAACATGATAGCAACCTTCCAGTATCTCAGAGGCTGCCCCAGAGAAGAGGGAGTCAAGCTATTCTCCAAAGCGCCCGAAGGCAGAACAAGAAGCAACGGATGGAAATTAATCAAGGAGAGAAGCAACCTAGAACTAAGGAGAAATTTCCCCGACGGTGAGAACAATTAATCAATGGACTAACTTGCCTCCTGGGTTGTGGCTGCTCCATCCCTGGAAGTTTTTCAAAAATAAAACTAGGATGGTATATAAGGACTCCTGCTTTCAGAAGACCTCCAAGGTCCTTCCAGCCCTAGGATTCTATGATCTGCAGCTCAAAAAAGTCCTTTCAACAGTGAGAGAGGCACCATATAAATGAAATAAACAATGAAATAAAATAGCCAATCTCCTTCCCTATTCAAACCCAAAGAGTTGAGGCCAGTCAAGTGCCAACACAATTAGTTTAAAAAGAGAAGGGAGATGCCCCGGTTTGGGGCAATGTTCTTGCAATTTGCATTTGCTCCGAAGCTGGAGTAGGCAGAAACCATTCTGTGCTGCGACAAATTTGTAACTTGCTTTGCACAGATTGAATAAAACTGCCCGACTGAAACCCCACTTAGAAATAAAATGGAAAAAGTGGGCTTCTGTTGTCTAGTGTGTGTGTGTGGGGGGGGGGGGTTCTGTAAGAAATTAACAGTGGTTGGGGTCACACATTTTACTAAATTGCAGGCAAAGAAAAGCCACGATGCTGTTTCTCAACCATGGCAACTTAAGGATGTGTGAACTTCAACTCCCAGAATTCCCCAGCCAGCGTCCTTTAACATGTCTGGACTTCAACTCCCAGAATTCTTCAGCCAGCGTGCTTGAAGATGCGCAGACTTCAACTCCCAGAATTCCCCAGCCGGCGTGCTTGAAGATAAGATGGACTTCAATCCCAGAATTTTCAGGCATCATGTAATATGGAACTCTGGGAGTTGAAGTCAACATATCTTCCAGCTGCCAAGGTTGAGAAATACTACTATTATGAATAAATCAGCCATAAATAAAGTTGACATTCCTGGGGCAAAATATCTACAGGGTACTCTTTCTTTGCGCCCCCAACTATCCACAGGGGATTGCCACCTCAGCTACTTAAGTTGCCTTTCCCATATGTGTATCCAGGCCCAGTCACCTCTCATCCCGTCTGTAGCAGAAGGATGCTAAGAAGCTTCATCTGTTGCTATGGAAACCCCAGGTACCAATGAGGAGACAGCAACCACTAGCATCTGATGTCAAGGAGGTTACGTTCCATGTCACTGGTGGAATTCCCCAACGCTCCAATCAATTTTAAGAGCTGCTGTTCTTTTAATCACCATTCACCACAGTTCAGCCTGGATTAGATGAGTCCATGTAGGCCCCAAATAAAAAGAAATGTAAGATTTATTTAAATCTTTTCAATAAATAAAAAACGTTCAGCTTAGTTCTGGCTTCTGCTGGGTTGTTTCTAGCAGTGTGCTAGATTCTATCCTCTTTAAGGCTTGTGGAATTCAATTCCCAGTTGTAAGTTGAGGACTAACTGTGGTTTACTAGTTTGGACACACTAACCATTTGCAAGCAAAGCCCTGGTGTTAAAATCCAGGGTTGGGGTTAAACCTGCTGGGGGAAGCCAGCCAATATGCCTGTAGCCCTCCCAGTGGCGTAGCGTGGGGGGTGCAGGGGGGGCCGGCCGCACCGGGCGCAACATCTAGGGGGGGCGCGCTCGCACTGAGCTGCTCAGGGAGCCCCAAGGGCTGCACAGAGTCGGCTTGGCTCCGCTCTCGAGCTGCTCTTTCTTGCAAAGCGAAATGAGTCCGGCAGGTGAGATGGGCGGCCACATAAACTGAATAAAATAAATAGAAGTGGCCAACTCTCCGCCCAGGCTCAGGCCAACCGCAAGCACCCCGCAGGCGCCCTGGCAGGTTTGGCCGAGCGAAGACGGACCCGCTGGCCAGCCGGCCTAGCTTCGTGCGCATGCGTGGCTTTATTTAGCGGGGCTCACGTGCGAGCTTGAATGCAGCGGCTCTTGCAGGTCGGAGCCCCGCCCAGCCGCCCTCGAGAGGGACCCGGAAGCATCCCACATGCGCGCGACTCTTCTTGGAAAGTCTACGCCACTGCGGGGCGCGTCTTTTCAGCAGTGCCGTGACGTCACCGCCCGCCCGCCCCTCTATTTCCGCTTCCGGTTGCCTTGCCCCGGGTGCTGACAACCCACGCTACGCCACTGAGCCCTCCACTTACAACCGTTCCGTTTAGCCCAAGGGTCTTCAAACTTGGCCCTTTTATGACTTGTGGACTTCAACTTCCAGAATTCCTCAGCCTGGCTGAGGAATTCTGGGAGTTGAAGTCCACAAGTCATAAAAGGGCCAAGTTTGAAGACCCCTGGTTTAGCGACTGCTCAAAGTTACAACAGCACTGGAAAACGTGGCTTGCAACTGGTAGTCACACTTCTATCTGCCGCAGCATCCCGGTGGTCACGCGATCAGAATTCAGGTGCTCGGCAATTGACTCATAGTTACGACGGTGGCACCTCCCAGGTGATGGGATTCCCCTTTTTGCAACCTTGTGACAAGCCAAGTCAATGGGGGAAGCCGGATTCCCTTAGCGACCATGGGACCGACTAGACAGCTGCAGCAGTTCACTTAATAACCCAGGCGAGAAAGGTTGTAAAACGGGGGCCATGCTCACTGAACTGTCTTTGCTTAGCAGCGGAAATTTTAGGGTCAACTATCTGTATGAGCGACGCGGTGGCTCAGTGGGTTAGGACGCTGAGCTTGTTGATTAGAAGGTCGGCAGTTTGGCAGGTCGAATCCCGAGTGCCGCGTAACAGAGTGAGCGCCTGTTACGCGTCCCAGCTTCTGCCAACCCAGCAGTTCGAAAGCACGTAAAAAATGCAAGTAGAAAAATAGGGACCACTCCGGTGGGAAGGTAACAGCGTTCCGTGCGCCTTTGGCGTCTAGTCATGCCGGCCACATGACCACGGAGACATCCTCGGACAAGCGCTGGCTCTTCGGCTTTGAAACGGAGATGAGCACCGGCCCCTAGAGTCGGAAACGACTAGCACGCATGTGCGGGGGAACCTTTACCTTTACGTTTATCTGTACGAGGGTAGGCTGTTTTGGGAGTGCCGTTCACGAGTTGTGACTTTTGCAACGTTAACTGCAAATCCCCGGAAATCCAGAAGCTTCTGCCCCGGTTGGTTTTCGATAAGGAATTGGAAGAGCATCGTATCCCGAGGTCATGAAATCACCATTTTTGACCTTCCCCACCGATTTTTGACAGGCAAAGTCAAGGGGGGGGGGGGAAAGCCAGTAGTAAATGTAACCATCGCTTCACCGTCTCCTTTGCTTAGCAAATGGAAATTCTGCCCCCGATTGTGGTCATAAGCCAAGGATTACCTGAATTCTCTCTGGTTTTTAGGCCAGGAGGTGATGTGGGCTTGGCTGCTTGCTTCCAGGCCAGGAAAAAAAAATGGTTAGATCCTGCTGATATTTTTTTAATTTCTCGTGTTCGCTCTGGTTATTTATACTGTGTTTCTGTCACAGTTTTAAGCGCTCAGTGCCGTTACGGTGCAAGACGGGTGACTAAATAAATGAATAAAGTTAAGTACTGATCAACCACTTGTAAAAAAACACATCCCAGAGAAAATTACATAGATTACTTCCTGGACAGTCACTAGGAGTGACATGCAGGAGCAGCAACAAATGACAACTAGCTGTGACACATTTGCACCTCAGCAAACACCATTAAAAATGATTTACCTCCTCAATCCCAAACTACGCCAAATGATGGCCATTTCTCCCAAGATTTGTACAATCTCACTCTCTCTCTCTCTCACACACACACCCTGAATAACTGCAGTAAATCATCATCACAGTGGGACCTCTGGTGGATGCTGAACGACATGAAAAAGAAAAGACTTAGTAGGAAACGTGGACTTAATCCCGTGGAAAGACGTTTTTTGAGGTATGCCAAGAGTATTTTTCAGGGTGAAAAAAAAATAATTTGCTTGGGAGGGAAGGAAGAGAGAGACGCAACAGGACTGGGCGCAAAGAAACCGGGAAAGTTATCACAACGGCTTGAATTCTTTCAAAACTCCTACAAAAGTGGCTTGGGACAGCCAAATCTGGCCCCAGGTTCTGCCTCAGTTTACCTTCTCAATAAGCCTCCGAGTTGGAAGATCGTTTAAAAGCAGCTCGTGAGGGTAGCCTAATGAAGTGGGATCTCCGTATGAAAAGGAGAACATCCAAGACCCATCTTACACTCCTTTTAATAGTTAACACAACAAAGGACAATGAAAGGGGAAAAAGTTGGTGGGACAAGATAAGAGTAACCCCGCCTTGCACAGCAAATCAACTGCAAAGCTTGTTTGAAATTAGATAACCAGATGCCAGTTGCAGCATCCCACTTATGTGGTCTCCATTTGGGACCTTCTCAGCCAGCTTCAGACAAGCCACGTCAATAGGGGAAGCCGGTTTTGCTTCAGAACTGTATGATTCATTTAACAACTGCGGCGATTCGCTTAGTTGCCACAGGAAGAAAATAAAAAAAAAAGGTCATAAATGCATGCGACCCACTTAACCGCTTTGCTTCGTAACGGGGATTCTGGTCCCAACTGTGACTGCCAAGTTGAGGGGTTTTTGTTGTGTTCCTTCTTGCCGAAGGACAAGAGATGAAAACTCTCGTGGCAATTAACCTCCAACAAGTTTATTCTTTGGATCCACGGAAAGACGAGAGCTTCATCCCACGCTCTTAAATTTGGGGAGTTTTGCGTTTTGACTTTTTCCTTTTTTGAATGAAATAAAAATAAGGGGTGGGGGAGAAAGAAAAGAAAGGAAAGGCAGAAGCCGGAAATCTGAACGGCCAACCCAGACACATCAACCTGGGCTAGATGTGGGAAAGATCTTGGGTTTGCCGCGATTAATTGAGAAGAGTCTGACAACAATGACCCAAACAATCCAGGTTTGGCAAGTCCCGAGTCTCCTGCCACAGAACTGTTCTTCTTTCTCTTCTTCAGCCTGGAGGGTTTTGTGAAAACGTCGTCTGCCATGCTATGAGGTGATGGGTCAAGATCCCTTGCTTTCCAAAGGGTCTAACTCTCAGGCTGCCGTAGCAGCTGAAGCCGCAACGATCTCTTTTTTCTTTGCTACCCGTTCAGCTGCTCTGGCTTCAGCCTCAGCTGCCAACCTCTCTTCGCGCTCCTTCAGAAAGACTCCATATTCTTCGGCATTTAACCTAACCGGAGGAGAGAAGAGCAGAGATTCACAACTGTGTACATGTTGCACAAATATTGTTTGGGATTCATCCTTGGAATCTATCTCTATGCAACAACTACAGGGGTATGCAGCCAGTAGATGGCTGTTGTGACTCTTCGCCAGCCAGTGGACCCGGCAGCTGAGTCTGAGGAATCAGAGGAGGAGAAGGAGGGGCCTGGAGTGACATCGGAGTCAGAGGAAGGCTCTGAGGAGCTCCAAGACTTGCAGTCGGACGAGGATCCTGGCCCCTCTACTCGCGCTCAGGCTGAGACACAGCTGTGCTGGGAGTCTGAGTTGGACAGTGACGAAGCACAGCTGGGAAATATCCAGGATGCATGAAAATGCCAGCAAGAAAAGAGAGTAGGACAGAGGAATGCAATGGGGCGGCTCCAAAGGCAAAGGAGAAGGCATTAGGAAGCCACACCTGGGCTGAATAATAAAAAGGAAGGTGTGGGAGGTGCAACCATTCGTGTTGAGGATTGAGTTTCTGTGGACTGTGTTTGTTTGCCTTGGACAATGACTCAAGTCTGTGAATAATAAAAGAGGATTGATTTTTTTCCCTGCGGTTCCAGCCTGCTTGTTGGAAGAGGGGTTTCTCCTTGTGAGCTTAATAAGGACTCACGTAGGCTGGGACAGAACAATGGCAGTGTTTACGAGTTCGGATCCATGGTATATATGCTCTATGTTCCTTTTGTTCTAAGTAGAGTGTCCTGTTTCCTGTAACAGTTGAGCAGTAAAGCACATGGTGACTGTGCTCTTTTGCTCTGTGGTGCTTTATGTAAACTGAATTTCTAACACACCTGCATCTATTCTTTCGTCAGTTCCTGAATGAACCTCGGACCCCTGTCCTGTCACTTTTCATCTTTGTTTTGTCAACATGGTTCCTAGGAGGTGGTCCTAGCCGCAGGTAGTCCTCAACTTACAACAGTTCACTTAGCGACCATCCAAAGCTACAACAGCCCTGGAAAAAGTATCTTATGACCATTTTTCACACTTAACGACCAGGGCAGCACCCCCCATGGTCATGAGATCAAAATTCAGACTCCTGGCAACTGACTCATAGGTATGACCGTCACAGTGTCCCGGGGGGGGGGAGGTGGGTCATGTGATTCCCCTGAGACCTTCTGACAAACGAAGTCAAGGGGGAAGCCAGATTCACTTCACAACTTGGGGCAAGAAAGGTTGTAAAAGGGGGCAAAACCCAGTTGACAAGTTGTCTTCCTTAGCGACAGAAATTCTGGGCTCCTTTGTGGTCGCAAGTCGAGGACCAGCTATAGCAGGATGACTTTCTTCTCTCTCCTGGCCCCACCAGGTCCACGGGAAAAGGTGCTAGCTGCCGCCCCACTGTCCCTCTTGATACTTACTCTTTCACTACTTTGATGCCTAACGACCGGGCGGTTCCTATCAGGGACCTGATGACTGTTTCCATCGGCCAGTCGCGGATCACAAAGGAGGTATCCTGGGATTTCACAAGGGCAATCTCGTAGAGGTGCTTCAGAGTCACCATCCCAGCTATCTCGTGTCCTACCAGGGGATGGAGACGGTTGTAAATAGCAATAGCGCTTAAGATTCACATACCGCTTCACAGTGCTTTACAGCCCTCTTCTGTAAACAGCGTACGGAGTCAGCATGTTGCCCCCAACAATCTTCCGATTCTTTTTCTTACCAGGTGACGAAGCTCCTTTCTCTATCCCGGCTGCCGAAAGTAAAAAGTACGTAGTCGTTGGCTTGTTTATCTGAAGTTCGTAAGACCGGTCAGGCTATCAAGCGAGTAAAAAAAAAAAAAAAAAAAAAGGAGAAACAGGAGAAATGAAAAACAGAACGCTGGAATTTTATGAAACACGTATACTGAGAAATGGAACGTATTAGGCATTTCAATGCATTGTAAAAAAAAAAATATGAATCTGTTGAGTTCTTTTTAATACAAGGTCAGGGGTGTTTATTTTTTACCCAACGATGTCATTTGTGAGAGTTTTCTTGGCCATATAACAGGGGTCTTCCGTCTTGGCCCTTTTATGACTCATGGACTTCCAACAGGTACTCATTTTACGGACCTTGGAAGGATGGAAGGCTGAGTCAACCTTGGGCTGGTCAGGATCGAACGGAAGGTTAACTCAGCTTTCCATCCTTCTGAGGAATTCACAGCTTGCTGCTTGCAATCCTTCGAAACGTTGCAATTTTAAAGTATGTGGACTTCAACTCCCAGAATTCCCCAGCCAGCTTATCTTAAAAGACCCCTAAGGTTGGGAAACATTGCCTTTGAAAGAAACTGCAGCCGGGCCTGAGTCGGGAACTCAAGTTTCCCAAATGTTTGAAAGAACAGATGGTCTCTGGGGCAGTTCCAGGCTTCCGGGATGTTGTCCAGGAATGCTGGAGGTTCTACCCCAGACCTTCTGGCTCGCAAAACTCTTTGAAATTAAGAAAATAAGATCTTGTCTCACCTTTATGTTGATTAGAGTGGGGAGCGGGATGCCTGGAATGAAATCCTTGGTCCGCTCGTTGAAATCCTTGCAGAATTGTCCAATGGGAATGCCATACTTTTTGCAGGGAGACAAGAGAAATTTAGCCAGTTTAAAACCCCAAGCCAGGGACCTGTTTTTCCCAGAAAACATCTCTTTGCACTAATCCACTTGTTCCAAGACACCATCAAAGAGGTTAAACAGCCCCTCGGGATTGCTCAGAGGGAGGCGAGGCACTTATCTCTGACGGGCCTTCCACCTTCCAGAGAAGGGAGGGACCTTCTAACACTGTTTTTGTGTTTCAGCAACCGTGCTGACCCGGAATTAGGGGACAGTGTAGGAAATACCAATTGTGAATGTGCAGATGGCCCTGCCGTCTTTGGGCTCTTGCAAAGTCCTGGATGCAGGGTCATGAAAGGACAGCAAGGAAAACACCCAATGTGCTAACCCCGTGGGGGCGAACCTACGGCACGTGCGCCACAGGTGCCACACAGAGCCCTCTCCGTGGGCACGCGCACCGTCGCCCCAGTCCTAGGCCTTCAGCTGGGTTTTAGAAAACTCTTTTCGCTTTAGGAATCCGCCGCCTTGTGCAAAAAAAAAAAAAAAGGTTCAATCGATCAATCAATTTAAACTTCTTGTGTGGAAAAAAAAAGATCTCGCAAAGTTGGAATTGATCGATCGAACTTTTTAGTCCCACCCAGTCTGCCGTTACCACCCCAGCCACGCCCACCCAATGGGCCACGCCCACCCAGCACCCGACGATATGTAAGTGGGTTTTGGGTTGCAGTTTGGGCACTCGGTCTCTAAAAGGTTCGCCATCGCCCGAGAACATCCAATGTCTTTAGGGAAACACCTCAAAGGGAAGATGTTTTAGTTACTTCTGCTCTCTTATCTATGCTGTGTGTCTTTTCGTGGAAAAATATTTAGCGTGTTGCCTGAGCTCTGTTTGCAAGTTCTTTCGTTAACGCATGGATAAACTTGACTCAGTTGGAGGAAAAAAAACTAACAAAATAATTTAGTTCCCATCTCAGTCTGTGCCCAGTTCTTCTGCCTTGTTGGCTTATTCCAGGGCTGGGGAACGATGCCCGCCCCCAACCTTCATGACTTGTGCACTTCAACTCCCAGAATTCCTGAGTTGAACTCCACAAGTCATAAAGGGGCCATCGTTCCCCACCCCTGGTCCACTCTCAGATGCTATCTTTATAAAAATTAACCTAGCTTGGCTGTCTTTCTCCGATGGTTACCTGTCCAAGAACAGGTCCTAGTGGTGGACCTGGAACAGCCTGTCCAGCTTTGATGATTGACCGGATCACACCTCCGCCAGTGATCTGTAGCGCTGCTTTGCCCGCTTGGGCAAGCTTCGACATGTTGGTTTCGCTTCTGCACGGACCTAGATGAAAAAGAGATTAACCGAAAAGAGGATCGGGCAAGACTGGAATCTCAGAATGAGTATTAATTACACAATGCTTCTGAACCTTAACAGATTTAAGATGTGTGGTCTTCAACTCCCAGAATTCCCCAGCCAGCCCAATTCCCAGCATGTTCAGTTCTGGGAGTTGAAAGTCCACACCGCATCAAAGTGCCAAGGTTGAGGAACACTGACCTTACACAACGAGGACAGAACAGAGGTGATAGAAATTGTTTGAGATGGAGATCACAGGGAGAAAAATTCAGTTTCATCTCCTTGGGAGACAGTTATGTCTAGGCCAGGGGTAGCTAACCTTGGCTCTTTTGTTACTCCTGGACTTCAACTCCTAGAATTCCTGAGCCAACTGTAGGTTTGTTCTCCGAGCTTGGCAATTTGGCTGCAAACGTTTCATCTCCATTGGGAGGGGGGGTGCTGTTGTTACTGGGTTTCATCCAGTAACATAGTTATCACAATGCCCAACATCGCCAGCCTGAAATTAGAAGGATTGTCACCCAACACCCCTGGGAGGGCACCAGGCTGGGTTTATTCTGCAGCACAACTAACCAAGGCAGCAGGTTGGGTTGTTTGTAGCTGAATGGGAAAGGTATAACCAGAGGACTAAATGCTAAATGTGATCACAGTTAACTGGGCGAATCAAACCAGGTTAACTGTAAACTGTGTAACTGTGCAAACCTAACCCCTTTAGTGGATTAACGATAGTATTTGTGTATGTATACATTTTCTGGCATGGGGAATTCTGGGACAGGGAAGCCCACCCATCTTAAAGCATGCCGGCTGGGGGGGGTTCTGAGAGTTGAAATCCACCCATTTTAAAGCATGCCGACTGGAGGATTCTGGGAGTTGAAATCCACCCATCTTAAAGCATGCCGACTAGGGGATTCTGGGAGTTGAAATCCACCCATCTTAAAGCATGCCGGCTGGGGGATTCTGGGAGTTGAAGTCCATCCATTAAATTAAAGCATGTGCATGGAGGGCTAACTTTTATCACCAGCGTTTCTCGCAATTCCCACCTTCACCCCGTAACCCAAGAGCAGGAATCGGAGAAGCCATTTCTGCGATCCGGAAAGACCCGGAGAAGAATCCTACCGTGGTCCGAACCCCTCCCCGGCCTCCCTTCCTAAGCTTCGGCCCTCTCTCTTAGGCCGCCCCCTGCCCCGCCGCCGCCGCGCCCTTCCCTACCTAACCGCCTCCCTCTAGCAAGCCCTAGCTGGGCGCCGCCATCTTGGAGTCAGCGAGGTCAACGGCGCTTTGCATGCTGGGAGGCCTCACCTTGCCTCGCTGTGAAATGGCGCCCGTTCACCTCCTAGCGGCCATCCCGGAACGCGATGACGTCACGGGAGGCGCGCGCGGGGCATGTCGGGAGGGTTCCGTTGGCGCCTGTTCCCATGGCAACGAGAGAATTCCCTTGCTGTGGTGGGGGGGGCTCCCGAAAATGGCGTCTTCCTCGCCTTCTCAGCAGCGAGACAAACCCATTTCTGTGCTTAAAATCTTTCTCCCGGTGCCAACTCGAAACGGCGGCTGGTCGCCACGCCTGAGGGACCTTTTGAATGGAAAAGATGAGGCTGGGGCTCCAAAATGGTCCTCAGCCCCGTCCTTTCCTTGCCAGGCATCAATGGACTACCTTGCAGGGCTGTGGTCAGCCTTTCGTATGCAGCAACATTTCCTTTTAATGTATGCCGACATTAAAGTGACAATAAAGTTATTCTACATTCCTATTCTCTTCTACTCTTATTATTCTATTTTATTCTTTATTCCTATTCTATAATTCTATTCTGTATTCCTATTCTATTCCTATTCTATATTGCTCCGTGTAGTCTCCACCTCAAGAGTCCCTCTGTGAGGGAGATAGGTAGTCCAGGTAGTCCTCGACTTACCACCACTACGGTGCCCAAAGTTTCTGTTGCTAAGCAACAGTTGTGGAGCTTTACCCCTTTTTATGACCTTTCTTGCCACAGTGGTTAAGTGAATCACCGCAGCTGTTAAGCTAGTAACATGGTTGTAAAGTGAATCTGGCTTCCCCATTGACTGTCAGAAGGTCACAAAATCAAACCACTCTGGGACACTGCAACTATCACAAATATGAGTCAGTGGCCAAGCATCTGAATTTTGATCATATGACCGTGGGGATGCTGCAATGGTCGTTAAGTGTGAAAAATGGTCATCATTCACTCCTTTTAGTGACATGGTAACGCTGAATGATCACTGAATGAACTTGAGGACTACCTGCACTTAAATATGATAAATAAATGAATTAAAACACTGCCCCAGGGGACAAAATAAGAGATTCTTAAGGTCCAGAGTGGATAATTGGAGCTTTTCCTTCGGGAAAGGGCGGTATATAAATTCAATAAATTAAATTAAATTAAATTAATTCTTCATAAGATAAGTTAAAGTGCCCTCCTAACCACACCCAAGAACTCCGAGTTTGTTGGCGATGTCCATTTTGCTCTATGAGTTCATGCTGACCTAACCCTAACCCTAAGTGGAATTTTCCTCCAATGGGATTTTCCCATGTATTTTACCAGGAAACACAGATAGGGCAGCCTAGAAAAGTCAGTGCCCTCCTAATCATACCCAAGAACTCCGAGTTTGTTGGCGATGTCCATTTTGCTCTATGAGTTCATGCTGACCTAACCCTAAGCCTAAGTGGAATTTTCCTCCAATGGGATTTTCCTATGTATTTTACCAGGAAACCTAGATAGGGCAGCCTAGAAAAGTCAGCCTAGGTGTCCCATTCCATGACAATGGAATGGGATGCTTAGGCATAAAATACCGGACACACCAACACCTCTGCATTGGAGAAACAATTTTAAAGTTCTTTTTAAAAAGGAAGGGAACAAATCTGAAACCTATCAACCTTTTTGGGGAAAAGACGCAAAAGGTATGCTTTAACAGGTTTTATTTTGATCCTCAGCATCTCTCGTTAAAGGAGCCAGGAAGAAAAAAAAATGCATTCGTGACAATCTCATTATTTATTCCGCTAGAAATAACTCAAGAGTCAGTCAATAAAAAGCTACTCAGTAATTGGATCATGCATCAGAATGCTTCAATTGCTCGCCTCTATATAGTCCTGTATTCCTTTGTTGGCTTTTCAGCTGCGATTGCCAACCTGATCCAATAGAGGGCAGTATTTGCAGCACTTCTGTTGAGCAGCTTTGAACTTAGAAAAAGTGAAGAGAGCTGGTAAAGCACTGCCCTCTGTTGGCTGAAGTGGGCAACTGCACTGAAAAGTCCAACTCCTTCCAATTGTTGTTGTTAGCTGCGAACTCGTGTCCGACCCATCGCGACCCCATGGACAATGTTCCTCCAGGCCTTCCTGTCCTCTACCATCTTCTGGAGTCCATTTAAGCTCACGCCTCCTGCTTCAGTGACTTACCATAGAACTGGACAAAGCCATACAGTAGGATAGTTCTGGCTGACTTCATTCTCCTGCTTCTAAAAGTGGTCAGCCTGGTGCTTCTGAAAGGCTGAAAGAGGCTTATCTGGCACCCCAGGATGATGGGTAGCAAGACACACTCTGAAAAATTGCCAGAAACGAAGCAACTAAATGCAACCTCATTTATTGTAAATGAAAACAGCCAGTATGATTTATTGCAGCCATCCAGTTCTGGCTGGAGAGCGGCCTTCAACCTTTGCAAAATATGCTGGGTCTGCGCTTCCCCCAAGAGACTCAGTGTGGCCTGGACAAAGACTAACCGGCTCAATAAAGCACAGTAAATTATCATCTGTCTCCCCAGATGCGTTTGGGAACCTCTGAATAATTCTCTTCCCAAGCCTTTGGCTTACATCCTTTCCCTTCAAGCCAACCCCTAGGTTGACAAGACGCCAGTCTTGATATCTACAAAATTTCAGAAAAACTAATTGTCTCTTACACCGCCGTAACTGGGCCAAACCAACCGGTTTTACACCTTGGGGAAAAGAAAGACACCGGACGAATGACACAGGTGAGCCCAGCAGAAGATGTTCTGGATTTATTTTTCTTGGGAGCCAAGCAACAAGATCATTTGCAGGAGCGTCTTTTTCTGTTCTAGCAAAGAGATGCATTTCTCATTGCAGGTCACCTACAATGCCAGCGATAAGAGGACAGGAATTCAACATCGATGGAGCAGATCCTTTGAACTATCTGTTCCTTAAGCATGATTTGCATTTCTCATTAAAGCCTAAAAAATCTCATTGTGCCAATTGATTCACGACTGTTCAGGACTTGGGTTTGGCTAGTCTAAAGAAAAGAAGAAATAGGGGAGACATGATAGCTGTGTTCCAGTATTCGAGGGGATACGCCAAAGAAGAGGGGGTCAAATTATTCTCCAAAGCATCTGAAGGCAGGACGAGAAACAACGGATGGAAACTGATCAAAGAGAGAAGCCACCTGGAATTAAGGAGAAACTTCCTGACAGTGAGGACAACTAACCAGTGGAACAGCTTGCCACAAGAAATCATGGCCGCTCCATCACTGGAGATTTTTAAGAAGAGGCTAGACAGTCATTTGTCTTGCGATGGTATAGGTTCTCCTGCTTGAGCAGGGGGCTGGACTAGAAGACCTCCAAGGCCCCTTCCAGCTCTATTCTAATCCTTATATTTAACCTCTCACTAACAGTGGAGTATTAAAGGACTCCGCATATGAAGCCTGGAAGATTATTTAAGAGCCAGCAGGGCAGAAGAGAAGTATCAGGGACAGGTCAACCCAAATGGAAAGACAGATGTTGGGAAATTCAGCAGAGGAGCACAGGCAGAAGTTATGGATCGGAGTGGGGTTCAAGTACAGGTAGTCCTTGACTTATGACCACAGTGGGGACTAGAATTTTCACTGTTAAGCAAGGTGGTGAAGTCAGCCTCATCCAATTTTATGACCCTTTTGCTACGGTTGTTAAATGAATCGCCGCCATTGTTAAGTGAACCATGCAGTCATTGAGCGAATCCAGCTTCCCCCATCGAATATGCCTTTCGAAAGCCAGCTGGTTGCCAAAAATCTGAATCACATGGGCATGTCGTAGTGACCGGTTTTAAGTCACTTGTTTTCAGTCCAGCTGTAATTTGAAACTGCCGCTAAACGAGCAGCTGGAAGTCATGGACTACCTGTGTATAATTTAGCAGTCGCTCTCTGGACCCCTTTGCACCCTCAAAAATGACCGTGTGGGTTATATCTACAGATAGTTAAGACTATATCCATCGATCAGAACTTTAAACTGAGAAATTTTAAAATATTTGATTTCACAAGGGCCCTAAAAGAGTCTCAGGGGCCCCCAGACCACACTTTGGAAAGTGCTGCAATACAGGAAAAATAAAGAGGAATTACAGAGGAAAGACGTAAAGATTTTTCCAAACAGACCGTTCCAACCATTAATAATCCATTGCTCTTCCTCTATAAATGAAAGGCAGAATTGCATTGGTATAAAGAGGAATATTGTGCTTTTGGATATCTCTTTCCTACTTCGAACCCTCTAATCCCACCTTTAAAAAAAAAAGGGGCTTTTCGCCTCGGACGTGAATTCACAGGCATGGCACACATTACGACCTCCAGATATTCTTTTCAGCTTTCATTTCCCATTTTAAAAAGTTTTTTTCCCCAAAAAAACAGCTGTAACACGACAGTGTTTTTTTTAAAATAACCTTTTACTAGGAAAGCCATTTAGTGCTACTTAAAAGGATTGAGAGCCTTCTACTCTGACCGGGGAAAATGCACATTCAAATCCGGGCGCAACCCCACAGGAGACTTTGGTTCTGGCCTAGCCTGCCTCACAGGGCTGTTGTGAGGATAAAACGGAAGGTGTGTGTCTACACAGGTAGCCTTGGTTCTTTGGAGGAAAGTGGGACAAATCTGCAATAAATCTATAAATAAAATAAATAGAGCAGCGCCTGCCATGTGGGGAAGGCCGAACGGGAGTGTGACCTGTTTAATCATGGTTACCTAAAATCAGAATGGATGCAGAACATCAGAGCAGCCAAACAGACGATGTTTCTCCTTCAGCCGTCAGATGTTCATAGGAGAGACAAAAGGAAAGACACAAACAGCATTGGGGGAAAAAAAACGTGGGAAGTCTGCAGAAAATGAGGAGGTTGTGAAGACCAGCCCCGAACATTCCCAGACAGGAAACAGCCCCAAATTTGTTCTGGTTCATGGAAATAAACAAGAAAAAGGAAGGAAGGAAAGAAGGAAATAGGAAGGAAGGAAGGAAGGAAGGAAGGAAGGAGGAAAGGAAAGAGGGAGGAAGGAAAGGAAGGAAGGAAGGAAGGAAAGGAGGGAAGGAAGGAAGGAAAGAAGGAGGGAGGGAGGGAGAAAAGGAGGGAGGGAGGGAAGGAAGGAGGGAGGAAAGGAAAGAGGGAGGAAGGAAAGGAAGGAAGGAAGAATAGGAGGGAGGGAGGAAAGGAAGGAAGGAAGGAAGGAAAGGAGGGAAGGAAGGAAGGAAGGAAAGAAGGAGGGAGGGAGGGAGAAAAGGAGGGAGTGGAAGGAAGGAAGGAAGGAAGGAGGAAAGGAAAGAGGGAGGAAGGAAAGGAAGGAAGAATAGGAGGGAGGGAGGAAAGGAAGGAAGGAAGGAAGGAAAGGAGGGAAGGAAGGAAGGAAGGAAGGAAAGAAGGAGGGAGGGAGGGAGAAAAGGAGGGAGGGAAGGAGGGAGGAAAGGAAAGAGGGAGGAAGGAAAGGAAGGAAGGAAGAATAGGAGGGAGGGAGGAAAGGAAGGAAGGAAAGGAGGGAAGGAAGGAAGGAAGGAAGGAAAGAAGGAGGGAGGGAGGGAGAAAAGGAGGGAGGGAAGGAAGGAGGGAGGAAAGGAAAGAGGGAGGAAGGAAAGAAAGGAAGGAAGAATAGGAGGGAGGGAGGAAAGGAAGGAAGGAAGGAAAGGAGGGAGGGAAGGAAGGAGGGAGGGAGGAAAGGAAAGAGGGAGGAAAGGAAAGAGGGAGGAAGGAAAGGAGGGAAGGGGAAGGAGGGAAGGAAAGAAGGAAGAAAGAAAGAATAGGAGGGAGGGGGGAAGAAAAGAGGGAGGGAGGGAAAAGGAAGAAAAGGAAGGACGGAAGGAAGGAAAGAGGGAAGAAAAGAAGGAGAGAAGGAGGAAAAGAAAGAAGGAAGGAAGTCAATCCACAGCACCCATTCATGGGTTTCAAGTCCTCGCTGCTGAAAACGGATCACAATTCCTACACAGTTCCTTTGAGGCATCTGAAAGGAGAGTCCCGCTCACCTAGATGCTTTGGTCCTGAGTTCTTAAGGGGATAAAATGGGGTTAAAATGTCCTGGAGACCCAGTGGGGGGGGAGGGGAAAGAAAAAGAAATAATCATAGCTCATGGACAAAGAGAACTCCGCCAGCACAGCTTTTCTTTTCTTTTTTTTTTTAAAAAAAAACCCAGTGGCACCTCTTCACTCCCCCACCCTGCCGCTCAGGAAGCTTTGAGGGAGAGGGTGGCGAGGTGGGTGCAGAAGTCCTCGGGATGAGAGGGGTCGATGGAGGACGGCCCGGCGCCGATGCTTGAGGCTCTGCTTCCGTAGCAGGTAGTGGGAATACTGTACCTCGGGCATGACCAGTTTGAGGCATTGCTCGTCCAAGGGGGGTCCCGAGCCCAGCAGGTCGTAACCCAGAATGTTCACCTTGGCGCTCGGCTGCCACGGCCGGAGGTCTTTGTTCTTGATCTGCATGGCCGGGCGCAGCTGGGGCTGGCCACGAAAGCAGTGGCGTGCCAGGCGCTCGCAGGCCTGGTGAAGGGCGCGGACCTCCTTCTGGAGGCAACCCGGGTCCATCTTGCTCAGCTTCCTCCAGAAAGTGGCATTGAAGTGGTCATAGACAGCAGCGTCAAGCGCGTTCCAGGCGCGGATCTGGGTGGCCACGTGGGCCGAGCTGATGTTGAGCTTGGACTCCAGACTGCGCATGTTCAGCTTGACGTAGAGGATGTCCTCCAGGTCCCACGACAGCAGATGGCGGAGAAGGACCAACGATTCATCGAAATACTCGGCCAACATCACCAGGGAGAAAATGCCTTCCATTTGACGGATAAATTTGGGAAGGTACGTGGGGTCCTCGGGGCTACGCTCGGGGTCACCCCCTAAGTCGTACACCAAGGTGTTGCGGGCGTACATGGCGTACTTCTCATGGGCCTGGTAGTACCGGTACGGATTGTTCAGGAAGGTCTCCATCGACCCGTTGGGCACCCGTTGGAAAGCCGGGCAGTACTGATTGTAGTAACTGAACAGGGATTCGAACATGGCCACCGGCTCGCGCAGGATGGTGATATAAACGGTGTCATTGGGCATGAGGCGGCGCAGCTCATCGCGGTTGAAGCGCAGGTGGCTGGCAATGAGGCGGGGCGGGGTGGTGTACGGGTGCACAAAGCGGGCGGAGAAGTTGTGGGGGTAGCAGAACTGGTGGTCGCAGGCGTGGAGGGGCAAGGCCACCGTCACGTTGTGCCGCTCGGCGAAGCGGAAGAGGACGTTCTGCACTGTGCTGCTGGCCGTCTTGTGGGTCTTCAGGAAGGCCACGGCAGTGTGCTTCGGGTGCAGGGAGACCCACGGGGCGCAGCTGAAGGGAGGAGACTTGGGGAACCTACCAGAGGTGGAAACAAAGCATCCAGGGATACTGCTACCGCCTGCCTCCCCGCATTTTGCCCCGCTAGCTTGCGAACCAGAAACGATCCAGTCCCATTTTAGGGCGCCACGTGTAATTTCCTGCTCACTTTAATTGGAACAGAGGACAATAGGGAGGAGGGACCTTGGAGGTCTTGTAGTCCAGAGGCCTCCGACCTTCCTGGCTCGGCGGAGCAGCGGAGGCAGGGCATTGGTGGGGAGAAGGGATGGTTTTGTGAGTGCGTGCACCGCTTTCACAAATGCAGCTTCACGCACACTCACCCAGCACATCCGCACCCCAGTTAAAAACCTTAAAAACCTCCACTGATGGAGCGCCCACAATTTCTGGTGGCGAGCTGTTCCACTGGTTAAATGTTCTCGCTCTCAGGAAATTTCTCCTTAGTTCTAAGCCGGATCTCTCTTTGACCAACTTTCGTCCGTTACTTCTTGCCCTGCCCTGACAGGCTATGAGGAACAGGTTGATCCCCCCCCCTCTTCTCTGGCACAGCCCCTCAAATATTGGAAGTCTGCTATCAGGTCACCCCCCGGTCCTCCTCTTTGTTAGACTATAGACAGACCCACTTCCCTCAATCGTTCCTTGTATGGTTTAACCTCCAGTCTCCTGATCGCTTCTCCTTTTCACTCATGTCTCTATCGCTTCCTCCCGTTTCTTCTTCTTCTAAAACAAGGACCACTTCCACTCAGCCATGCTAACTGTTGGATCTATCCCCCTTCAGGGGTGGGGGGTCCTTGGGGCTCTCTGAGCTTGCCTGTTTTCTTGCAGACGTTTCGTGACCCAACTAGGGAACATCATCAGTGCTAGTAAGGAGCGCAGTTTGCCGTCAGTTTATATTCTGATGTCTTGCCTGTCTGGGTGGTGATGATGGTGATGGGTGGGTCTTAGGGATTCTTTGCTTGGGCTGTTTACTAATGGCCGTGTGTGGCAGTTTCTTGACTGGGGCACTGAATTACTTGATCGTTGGTCTGAAGTTGACCGTGGAGCTCATCTAGGCTGATCTGGGTCTGGCTATATAATAATAATAATAATGTTGGAAGGGACCTTGGAGGTCATCTAGTCCAACCCCCTGCTCAGGCAGGAAACCTTATACCATTTCAGGCAAATGGCTGTCCGGTCTCTTCTTAAAAACTTCCAGTGTTGGAGCATTCACCACTTCTGGAGGCAGGTTGTTCCACTGGTTAATTGTTCTAACCAGTGGAACAACCTGCCTCCAGAAGCTACTGGTGGAAAGACGCTGGAGTCTTCTTCTCTTTGGGGCTGGTCGCTTGTCTCTTTCGCACACCCTGTAGGCGTTGTTAATGTCTGCATGTCTGCGGATGGCCGATTTGTCAGAGGGCCGGGCTTCTGGAAATTCCCTGGCATTTTTGGACTCGACCCGGTCTAGGACGCTCACCTTTTCCCAACCGAGACCATGGTTAAATCTATCTACCTGCCGTGGAATTCAATTTCGAAATTGTCCTTTATTGCTGCCTTCCAGAGATGCTAGGTCTCTCTTCCTGCAATGTCTCTCCCTCCTGCATTCCCAGGACTAATCCAGCTCCCTTTCTCTGCTTCCCGGCCTCGAGGGAGACCCCACCCTCGGATGCTTACCAGCTGAAGTGGGCACTCTGGTGCAGAAGCAGAGTGCCGGTGCTGAAGGCCAGGAGGAAGAGAAGAAGCGTCTTCTTTCGTGACATCTTCTTGAAGCTGTTGGGAAAGACCAGCCAAGACCTGCCCTCCTGGTCGTCTACGACAGGCGACATTCAGACAGTCTCCGGGTGCACAAGCCCCAACGCCTCCACGGAGGACCTGACCGGAAGCAAAAACATTGGATGGTCAACCTGCGTATATAGGTAAGTCCTCAAATCACGGCCACAATTGAGCCCGACGTTTCGGCTGCTAAGGGAGACATTTTTTAAGTCAGTTTGGCCCCCACTTGACCACCTCTCGTGCCGCAGTTGTGAAGTTAATCGCTGCCATTGTACCGTCATAATAATAACAATAACAACAAACAACAACAACAACAATAATGATGATGATGATGATGTTGGAAGGGACCTTGGAGATTATCTAGTCCAACCCCCTGCTCAGGCAGGAAACCCTATACAATCTTGGCAAAACCACTATAAAGGACGAGACATCTGGACTTTGAAATATAAAGACAGCGGTTTCAAGATGCTCCTGAGCAATGCAATCCATTCTGCTTCTAACTCACATAATATATAACGGTGTTACTCATAATTCTTGGCTTCTGTGTTACTTCATTTTAATCTCCGTTGTTTTAAACTGGTTTTTTTTAAATATCTTTTTTTTAAAATTACCTTTTGAATTGGTAGACGCTCAAGATCATGCACCTGGACCAGGTGGCTGTGTGTACATTTATAAAAGAAGAGAAAAATTGAACTTAAAACTCACCATATGTCTTTAAGGGACAAGCTTTCTCAGCATGGTAGGCTCAAGGGCCCAAAACTCAAGTGCTGAGTTTTAATTGGGGTTTTATATTTTTTAGGGATTTAATTTAATCTTTTAAAATTATTCTTAATTTTTGTATCAATGTTTTATATACCCTGTAAACCGCCCTGAGTCCTACAGGAAAGGGCGGTTATATAAATTCAACAAAATTCAAAAATTCAAATATCTTCACGTATTAGCAAGTGGATACCACTAACAGGATCAACTGGGAAACTCAAGGAAGTTACGTGATATCCTGGATTAATACCGAGTTCCGAGTTGCGTTTTGCAAAATCCGTTGGGTCAATAAACACGAATTGAAACTTGCTGTTCCGAAGAAGAGCAAAGTTTAAACTCTCTGGAAAGTTTGCAGCTGCTTCTCTCCCCAAAATATGAAAGGCCAACATGATCACCCCTTCCTCCCAAAACTTAGATCCATCTTGTAAAGGGAGAAGACATTTCTGGAGAAGACATTCCCCCCCCCCACACACACACACACAATTCGGAGAAAACATGGCTGGTTGACTTTGGGCCAATCTCCAGGAGATGGTGAGTTCTGGTCCTGCCTTAGATGTACAAAACATGACTGGGCGATTGCGTTCACACACTCTCTCAGACCAACCCGTTCTCACAGGATTATTGTTGAGGGGAAAATAGGAGGAGGAAGGACTATTGTGTGTTTTTTATCAACTTGAGTTACTTATAAAGTAATAAAAGTAGGAAATGGAGGAGGAGGAGGAGGAGGAGGAGGAGGAGGAGGAGGAGGAGGAGGAGAAGAAGAAGAAGAAGAAGAAGAAGAAGAAGAAGAAGAAGAAGAAGAAGAAGAAGAAGAAGAAGAAGAAGAAGAAGAAGAAGAAGAAACAACATCAGAGGAGGGAGCCATAAAACTAGATTTAGAATATCGTCATAGAGAAGTTAGAAATTCCAAACTCCACAGCAAAGTAAAAATGGGAACATTTAATTCTTGGACTGGATCGTTACAGAGCATCGCAGTAGCTCTTACATTATCAATTCTACTGAGGCACGGAATACAGAATAGAATATCTGATTACAGGCTAATTGCATAAAGTCTTTTAATATTTGTCCAAGAATATTTGTTCTATCATCTATCTATCTATCTATCTATCTATCTATCTATCTATCTATCTATCTATCTATCTATCTATCTCATGTATATCTATATCTATATCTAGACAGATAGAGATAGATGATAAATAGATAGAGAGAGAGAGAGAGAGAGATAGGTAGATATAGATACAAAGATAGATATAGATAGATAGATAGAAGATAGATAGATAGATAGATAGATAGATAGATAGATAGATAGATAGATAGATAGATAGATAGATAAACAGACAGACAGGACAGACAGATAGATAGACAGATGGATGTAAAGGGTTTAGATGGGATCCAGAGAGACTCACTGGGGGACTGTTATGAAGGCAATGTGGGATTGGCCTGCCAACTCACCTGCTTTGAAATGTCTCTACTATGCCGATACAAGCAGGCTTTGTGTAAAGATATGCGGTGAGAAATAAGAGCCGCAGGATTAAAGGGATGCCGTTGAACAAATTAGCTCTTCCCACTCTTAGCAAAAAAGGCGCATCAACCACCATCTCTGTCTCTCCTCCCATTCCAAGGATCAAAACCACATTTCTTTAACGAAACTATTTCCCCGTTTTACTGAATTACAAGGGAGACGTCTATTCTAATCCCAGGAGGAGGTAAAACCAAGGATAGCAGTTTATCACCAGGCCTACCTCGCAGGGTTCCAGCGGGGAGGTTTGGATTAAAAAAACCTGTTTTCCAAGAGTTAAAAGAAATGGCACGGTTAAGCATCATAGGGGTAACAAGCTAACTTCCAGCACTCCCGGCAGGTCAGCTGGCGTCTGCCCCTTTTGGCCATTCAGGTGAAATCAATGGGGACTGGCTCCTTGCCTAATCCCAAGGGGTATCAATTGCCTGCCAGCTGCTGGGCCAGGTTGCTGCGGCTCCAGTTACCCTCAATGATTAAACTGAGCAAAGTCTCAGGGTACCTGACCTGTTTTCACAATAGCAGTTCAGCTCAAGAGCAGCGAAGTGTGTCCTTTTTCACAGAGGTGCCTAAACTTCTGCTTTTTAAAAAACCCATAAATCCTGTTTTCCCCCCTCTCCTTTGTTTTTTTTTTAAATTTTTTAAAAAAAAGGATGAACCTTCGGCCAGTCCACCTGCAAGCATTTTCCTTCTGGGCTTGCCTGAAATGATCCCCACCGCCAGAAATATTAATCCATCCGTAGGGAATATTAATCCATCTGTGGCAAAGCGGCTTGAGCGATGGAAGCAAGCCTTTTTTTTTTTTTGCCAGAGATTGTGCGGCGAAGTGGGATACAAGAGAGAAGGAGAGATAACCCAGGTTAGTTGGCTAAACCAGAATTTCTCTCCCCTGCTGCATCCCGTTCAAGGAAGGGCAGGCGGGGGGGGGGATTTATCCCCGCTGCTGAAAAGCTGATTCAATGGATGGAGAGGGGAGGGGGAAGGGAAGCAGCCCCCTCCCCATCTGGCTCCCTGTTTGGTCCCTCTCTGGAATGAGTTTTCTGATGGGGAGCTTGGGAAAACTGTAGAGGAGCTTCTAAAAAGGAAGGGAGGAAGGAAGGAAGGAAGGAAGGAAGGAAGGAAGGAAGGAAGGAAGGAAGGGAAGAGAGAGATAGAAAGAAAGAAAGAAAGAAAGAAAGAAAGAAAGAAAGAAAGAAAGAAAGAGGGAAGGGGAGAGAGGGAGGAAAAGGAAGGAGAAAGAAAGAAAGGAAGGAAGGGAGGGAAGAGAGAGAGAGAAAGAAAGAAAAAAGAAAGAAGGAAGGGAGCAAAGGAAGGAAGGAAGGAAGAAAAGAAAGAAAGAAAGAAAGAGGGAAGGGAGAGAGGGAGGAAAAGGAAGGAGAAAGAAAGAAAGGGAGGGAGGGAGGGATGGAAGAGAGAGAGAAAGAAAGAAAGGAAGAAAGAAAGAAAGAGGGGGAAAGGGGAAGGGGGAGAGGGAGGAAAAGGAAGGAGAAAGAAAAAGAAAGAAAGAAAGAAAGAAAGAAAGAAAGAAAGAAAGAAAGAAAGAAAGAAAAAAGGAAGGAAGGAAGGAAGGAAGGAAGGAAGGAAGGAAGGAAGGAAGGAAGGAAGGAAGGAAGGAAGGAAGGAAAAAGGGTGGGATGGACGGAGGGAGGGAGGGAGGAAAAGGAAGGAGAAAGAAAGAAAGAAAAAGAAAGAAAAAGGAAAGAAAGAAAATGTTTGAGCTCAGCCCCCACGCAGGAGGGTCTGAATCAGCCAAAGACAAAAGGGGCGAACCTTCCCCCCCCTGACTCGCCCTTTATGGGCCCAATCCCCTTCTGCTTGCTATTTCTTTTTTTTACAAGCCACTCGTGAGTTTGTTTCCTGCACCTTGAACTAGTCCACTGGCTTGTAGAGATGTGGATGGATAACATTCTAGTCCTCAAGGGCAAGAAGAAACCTCCAAAGCAGGAGAGGGGGCAAGGGGAAGGAAACACAACTCCCAGATTGAGAAAAGAGCTGTTTAGCACTTTAGAGAACACAATTGTCCACATACACACACACACACACACACACACACACACACACCAATCTAAATGTTAGCGTAATTCCTTACACAACTTTAAATAGAACTCACTGGTGCGGAATACACACCCTCCACAACTGGTGTCCGTTCTCAAAAGTTGTTGCCCGGAATTTTACACCCTGACATCTGGGCTGTTGTGTCTCTTCAACAACACACACCAAGGGGCCAACTTGGTCAGGTCATCAGAGGTAGGTAACCCCACAATCTAAAGCCACACTCGGGCGCCATGCTTCGCCCTCACTGTTTGAAGCCTGCCCCGGTCTCTGAGCATGTGCAGAGTGCTTTCCCTCCTAGCCAGCGGCACCAGGCCGTTAGAGGAAAACGATAAACAATACCACCAAGTCAGGTGGGCAGGGAAGGGGGAACCCCCAAAACAGACTCACAAGGTGGATAACAATTCAGCCAATTCTTCACCTTGTGGGGTTCTTCCCCTCCTTAAAAATGCAAATACAGACAGTCCTCGAATTACAACTGTTCATTTAGCGACCGCTCAAAGTTACAACGTCACCGGAAAAAAAGTGACTGATGACCCTTACGTCCGGTGCGCCATCCCCAAGGTCAGGTGATGCAAAATCCGGATGCTCGGCAACTGACTCCTATTTATGACGGTTGCCGGATTCCCCGGGTCAGGTGATTGCCCCTTTCGCGACCTTCCGACAAGATTCGCTTAACGGCCGTGGGACTAACTTGACAATTGCGGCCGTTCGCTTCACGACTGCGGCAAGACAGGTCGTCACACGGGGCCAAGTCCACTTACACAGAGTTTGAGTGTCTGCCTCAGCCGCGGAAACGTTGGGCTCAGCCGTCGTCACAAGTCAAGGACTCCTTGGGGATGGCCACCGGCCCTGTTCGCACGGATACACGGACGTGACTTTCCCTCCGGGGAAATCTTGGGGTTCCGAGGAGCCGATTCGCCCCTTCTCCGAAGGATCTTGGACTCTCTCCTCCTTAAGCCCCCTCCCCTCCGAGACCCCATCGACCCCCTGCCCGTCCCACAGTGGCAGCCCTGCCCCTGCAAAGACGAATCAATGCTTTCCCACTTGCCCGGCTGAGGATGATGGGGCTCGGGGTCCAGCCCCAAGTGGCAGAAGGCAAGGCGCTCCCCACCTTTCCTCCAGCCCTACCTTTGGGGGTGGGTGGGGAGTGGGTGGCGGAAGGGGTTCAATTCAAGTTACCGGCTCGGTCCCTCCATCCGGGCTGGTTCCCCAGCAGCCTGGACCCCCCCGGCCGGCTTCTCACGATCGCTTCTCCTCCGCAGGCCTGGCTCGCGCTGTAAGGGATCAAGGCGAGCCTCAGGAATCCACCCCTTGGAGGGAGCGGGGATCCGCAGAGGCTGGGTGTGTGTGTGTGGGGGGGGTTTGTCTCCTTTCGCCTCCCCTCCTCCCCTCTCCCGCCGCTTTTGGAAGAAACCCCCCCCCACCGTCCCCCTTTGGAGCCAGATCCGTGACCCCCGTCTCCGTTCCCACGTTCCGAAACGTCGGCCAGATCCCCCCCGCTCCTCTCTTCGCTCCCGCAGCCCCTCCTTCCAAGGAATGCATTCCCTTAAAAGCGGCAGCCCCCCCCCCCGGGAGGGGGAGGAAGCGATGACCCCCCCCCCACAGCAACCGAGCGCACGTAGGGGAAGGATGCTCAGCCCCTCGCCCCCTCCACGCACCACGCGTGTTGTTCCCCCCCCACCCCACCCCCAGCTCCTCTGCGGCGCCGGGTTGGAGGGGATCCGATGGGGAGGGGGCGATCTGGAGCCCTGGAGGTGGGCCAGCCCGGATCGCCTGGCAAAGCAGGCGAGGATGCTGAAGGAAGAAGAAACAGGATCGGATCGGATCCGCTGGTCCAGGCAGGAGTCGGTCCAAGCGCAGCGCAGCCACGAGGCGACCGGCGGCGGCGGGGGGGGGGGGGAGGCTGAGGAGGGGGCTGGCTGGGGAGGGGGCGGGGAGAGGAGGAGGAGGAGGAGGAGGAGGAAGGCCGGCCCCCATCAGACGCGCCCCTTTCCCGCGTCCCCGAGGCACACACGTGTAGCCCCGGCGCACAGCTGGCACGCTCCCACAAGGCTTGGGGAACGCGTCCGCGGGCAGCCCGGCTGGGCTCCCGTGAGGTCGGCCAGTCGAGCCTGTCCCTGCGGCGCTTTCGCGCTGCGGGATCCAGCCAGGCGGGAGGCGCGGTTGGTTGGATGGGCGCAACCTGCGCTAAGCTTTGGAAAGAGCAGCCGGTGAGATGTTTTTCTGCCAGCCCTGGCAGTTCCCCAAATGGTCCTCAGATGGGAGCAAAGGTGTCTCTTTGCTCCCACGGGTGGGTCAGGGGTCTCCGGCCCCTGCAGCCCCATTGGAGAGAGTTAATGGCCCTCCAGCCCCCTCACTCTCATTGGTAAGGGAGGGGCCGGGGACCCCCCCCATAAAAACCTCTGCACAGGGGCTGCTCTTCGGCTCTTGTTCTGGGACTGATCCGTGGGCTCAATCCAGGCATGGGTGCCTCCATGCCAGGGAACTCTTTCTCTCTGCTTTATATACCATCCTTCGGGAAAGGGCGGTATATAAATCTAAATAATAAATAAATAAATATCTAAATAAAGCTTTCACCTGATTGCATCCCTGCGTGCTGCACCTCAACGAGCCATCGGTCTCTCACACAGCCTGTGTCGGGGGGGGGTGCATGGGGGACTTGTGTGTGTGTGTGCACACAGCCCGTGTCGGGGGTGGGGGTGGATGGGGGACTTGTGTGTGTGTGTGCACACAGCCCGTGTCGGGGGTGGGGGTGGATGGGGGACGTGTGTGTGTGTGGGGGGGATGTCTTCATGGGTTAAGGTCTTGTGCCAATCCCGATGGGCGGTTGTGTGGATGGGGCCACATGGGATGAGTTTTAATTCAGCGGCCAGGTGTAGCGCCCTTAGCCAGGCAGTGGGTGAGTCCTTTATAGGAAAGGGGGCCCTGGGTTCAAATCCCAACGTGTCCACTTAAAAAAGGACGTCTCTGCTGAAGGCCCCCCCCCTCTTCGATTTCCTAGGCTTGTGGATTAAAGGTGTATGCCAGCCTTCTTGCTATCCAGACCGCCGTATGATTCATTTAACAATTAATGGTTTGCTTCACAAGGCGGTGGCCTTAAATTGAGGACTATCCATATCCATATCCATATCCCTTGGACTGCACGGCGATCAAACCGGTCAGTCCTAGAAGAGATCAACCCTGACTGCTCTTTAGAAGGCCAGATCCTGAAGCTAAAACTCAAATACTTTGGCCACCTAATGAGAAGGAAGGACTCCCTGGAGAAGAGCCTCATGCTGGGAAAGGTTGAGGGCAAGAGAAGAAGGGAATGACAGAGAATGAGGTGGATGGATGGAGTCACTGAAGCAGGAGGTGTGAGCTTAAATGGACTCCAGAAGATGGTAGAGGACAGGAAGGCCTGGAGGAACGTTGTCCATGGGGTCGCGATGGGTCGGACACGACTTCGCAACTAACAACAACAACAACAACCCATATCCAATCTATATGGCCAACCCCTTCCCAGACCTCCAATCCTTTTTCCATTAAGAAACAACAACAACAACGATTAATGCAGACTTATCCCTCTTCTCCACTCCAGCCTGTTTTGGGTGGATTTGCTGCTCGTGCTAAACCCGCAGGTTTGAACCCACAGATGCAACTGGGCCTTTCTGTTTTTCTTTGAAGACCTTTCGCTCCTCACCCAAGAAGCTTCTTCAGTTTCTGACTGGATGGTGGGGAAGAAGCTTCTTTGTGGAGAAGCGAAAGGTCTTCAAAGAAAAACAAGAAGCTTTGGAAAGACCAGCCCGTGTCCGGTTGCCTCCTGGAAAAAGCATCTTTGGGATAACTATGACCTGGAGAATCTCCATAGACAACAGGTTTGAACCCAATTGCCATCTCAAGCGCTTTCGGTGGCCAAACTCTTATATTTTGCTTCGTCCCCCAAGCAGGATTTGTTCCTTTTGAAAGCTGCCATTTTTTTTTCAGCGCAGGAATTCCGTAAGAGGATGTTCTGAGACCTTGTGTGTTGTGTTTTTTTTTTTAAAAAAAATCTAATTGTGAAAAAAATAAAATAAAAAATAGCCGGGAAGACTGGGATTTGGTCACCTTTGCAAGGGAAGAAACCAAGTTTCGGCAAGATGCCAAGGAAGGAGGGGGTTGGGGGTTCACCAGATTTGAAATTGTATTTTGATGCATGTTGTTAAAAGCGGTGTGTGTGTGTGTGTGTGTGTGTGTGTGACCCTCCAGAACAAGAGGCTACTTGATTTGGAAGGTCACGAATTAAGGTTTGGATGGCACGGTTCTTTGTGGTATGATAAAAGTTTACGTTGATTTCAACAGTCATTTTATTCGATGTGCCCTATTAAAGAGTTTGGAATACATTTAAAACAAGGGTTGTTGGTTTTTTTTTTATACAAAGCGTCTCCCAAAAAATCTTTTTTAAGAAAAGAAATGGCGGTGAAGCCGGACTGGTGGGATGTATGGCAAAATAATATTTTTTAATTTTGGTGACCCTACCCCCAAGTCTAAGGAAGAGCCAGAATTAAAAGGCCCTCTCTGCCACTACCTACAAATGTAAGAAAGATTCAAACTATAGATAGATAGATAGATAGATAGATAGATAGATAGATAGATAGATAGATAGATAGATAGGTAGATAGATAGATAGATAGATAGATAGATAGATAGATAGATAGATAGATAGATAGATAGATAGATATAGATAGCTCAAAAAAATAAAGGGAACACTTAAACAACACAATGTACTGTATTTAATAGTAAGATGTCTTATCTTGTGTTCCCTTTATTTTTTTGTTATATCTATATCTATATATCTATATCTATCTATCTATCTATCTATCTATCTATCTATCTATCTATCTATCTATCTATCTATCTATCATCTATCTATCTATAGATATATATATAGATATATATAGATTAGATATATAGATATATATATACACACACACACGTTACTTTTATTTTAATTCCTTCTCCCTCTTCAGATTTTAATGGCAAAGACAGTAGACTTCTTTCTTTACAATGCTGCTTTTGCTCAACTTAAGCACGATTTCACGGATAAATGATACGGCGGACCAAGAGTTCTCAACCTCAGCCGTTTTAAGTAACTTCGGTCACTAAACGAACGGTTTGCTAAGTGGGGGACTATCTGTGCAGACGGTCTTCCTCAAGGCTGCTGGGATCCTGCTGGGAGAAACCCTACCCTAGAGTGATCTGAGTGGGTCCTTTCTCTCTCCACCCCCCCCCCCATCCTTGTCCCCATCTGGGAAAAACTTTGAAAGAAAAGCTTCTGGCTCCTTTGACCGTTTCTTCTTCCAGCTGCCCCACATCTTAAGAGCAGGGTGCGTTGGTCTGCCAGCAGCGGCTGGAACCCTATACACCCTTCCTTTGTGCTTTTAATCCTCTGCTTTCCCCCCCTCCCCTTCATTTTATCCTTCCCATCCTGCGACCTCCCCCCCTCCCCGTTTTTCCACAATAATGAGACCTAGGGACCACAAAGCAGCCATTGTTTTTTTTTAAAGTTCTGGGAGAAATAGCATCAGACTATTGGAAGATCTTGGGGGGTTGCCTGTGTGCTGGACTGAAAGGCATCTGTGTGTGTTTGTGTGTGTCTGTGTGTGTGATGCAAGGGCGTGGAAAGAGAGAAGGGGCGTGGTAGTCGTCACTGTGGGGAAACCGCCCCCCCAGCTCAAAAACCCATTTAGCGCACCTTGCAATGCTTTGCAAAAAAAAGGGGATGGGATAACGAAAATAGCATTGCCCCTCCCCAAGAGAAATGTCTACAGGCATTTCAAGCTGATCTGGGAGAAATCTAAGCAGGGGTGAAGCTGGTGGGAGGAGAGGCCTCTGGGGAAGCAGGCCTAGGAGTTAAAGCAGGAATAGGAGAGAACATTCGTGAAGCAAATGCCTTTGGCATTCTCGCCCAGAAAGTTCCGTGAATTTGTCTTGTGAAATCGGGCTGGAGTTGCACTTAAAGACTTAGTGCTTCTCAACCTGGTCAACTTTTAAGATAGCTGGATTTCAACTCCCAGAATTCCCCAGTCAGAATTCTTGAAGTGGACCTCAACTCCCAGAATCCCCCAGCCAGCATCCTTGAAGACAGGTGGACTTCAAGTCCCAGAATCCCCCAGCCAGCATCCTTGAAGACAGGTGGACTTGCAAGTCCCAGAATCCCCCAGCCAGCATCCTTGAAGACAGGTGGACTTGCAAGTCCCAGAATCCCCCAGCCGGCATCCTTGAAGACAGGTGGACTTGCAAGTCCCAGAATCCCCCAGCCGGCATCCTTGAAGACAGGTGGACTTGCAAGTCCCAGAATCCCCCAGCCAGCATCCTTGAAGACAGATGGACTTGCAAGTCCCAGAATCCCCCAGCCAGCATCCTTGAAAGTCCCAGAACCCCCCAGCCAGCATCCTTGAAGACAGGTGGACTTGCAAGTCCCAGAATCCCCCAGCCAGCATCCTTGAAGACAGGTGGATTTGCAAGTCCCAGAACCCCCCAGCCAGCATCCTTGAAGACAGGTGGACTTGCAAGTCCCAGAATCCCCCAGCCGGCATCCTTGAAGACAGGTGGACTTGCAAGTCCCAGAATCCCCCAGCCGGCATCCTTGAAGACAGGTGGACTTGCAAGTCCCAGAATCCCCCAGCCAGCATCCTTGAAGACAGATGGACTTGCAAGTCCCAGAATCCCCCAGCCAGCATCCTTGAAAGTCCCAGAACCCCCCAGCCAGCATCCTTGAAGACAGGTGGACTTGCAAGTCCCAGAATCCCCCAGCCAGCATCCTTGAAGACAGGTGGACTTGCAAGTCCCAGAACCCCCCAGCCAGCATCCTTGAAGACAGGTGGACTTGCAAGTCCCAGAATCCCCCAGCCAGCATCCTTGAAGACAGGTGGACTTGCAAGTCCCAGAACCCCCCAGCCAGCATCCTTGAAGACAGGTGGACTTGCAAGTCCCAGAATCCCCCAGCCAGCATCCTTGAAGACAGGTGGACTTGCAAGTCCCAGAATTCCCCAGCCAGCATGCTTTATGAATAGGTGGGCTTCAATTCCCAGAATTCCCAAGCCAGCACGCTTTAAGAGGGTTGGACTTCAACTCCACTTATCTTAAGAGTTCACCAGGTTGAGAAACGCTCCTGAGGGATGTTTTTCCCTTTCATAAAGGGGGGAAAACAAGATCTCCAGAGTACTCTGACTTTTATTTACAAAATAATCCGTTTCTGAGCTCCAATACACAAAGATGAACCAAAAAAAAAAAACGACAAAAAAAACGGGGGAGATTTTTTAGAATAGGCGGCAGGGAGAGACGGACAAGGTGTTATTTAAAAAAAAAACAAGGGAGGAAAAAAAAGTGAGGCGGCTTTTTAAAACTTGAATTCCTTGTACTTCTTGGCCCCAGCTCGGCTGTCCTGGGGCTGCGCTTTCCGCTTCTTTTGCTAAAGGGGAAAAACAAAAACAAACAGATAAATAAATAAATGCATAAATAAAGTTGGGCTTGTTTGTGACAGCTAGTCAGGGATGGACGATTTTCCATAAGCAGGGAATCCGCAAATCCCTCCAATTAGCCCACCAACCTGCCTTTGACCAGCATGAGCATCTCCGGTCCTGGGCTTCCGTGTGAAGATATTCCCAGCGTCCTTTGGGGCCCTCAGCTGCTATTGCAGGGGTCTTCCAACTTGGCCCTTTTAGGACTTGTGGACTTCCAACTCCCAGAATTCCTCAGCCAGGCACAGCGTGGGTGGGAGGTGGAAGTCCACAAGTCCTAAAAGGGCCAAGTTGGAAGACGCCCCCCCCCCCAGGGCTATTGCTTCCTCTTAGCCGAAGAATTGACTTAATACACCTGGAAACAGGTGCCATGTGGGCTTCCATTCACCGGCAAAGTAGCTACTCTCAAGCTTGGCGCTTTGATTTCCAGCAAAGGCCCACGGTCTCACCCGGGGGAGCCCAGAGGATGGCCAGACAACGTGAGGGATACTCTAATTAATATAATGGGAGGGGGGCACATTGAAGCAGTTTTCCTGACAGTGGTTTCTCCTGGCTCTTCTGAGTGAGATACACCAGGTCCCACCTCCCCACCCACCCCCCTCTTTTGATTTTCTAGGGAAGGGCTGCACGGAAGGATGGTTTGATGGCTGGAATAGACCACTGCGTTCCGCAGAGCCCGGGGGAGGCCGTGATGTTGTCACAGGGGATCCACGAAGACTTGGGGGGAAAAAAAACCCGATATAAATTTTGAATTAAGCCTTGGGGGTGGGTGGGTTCTGTGGCCACAAAAGGTATTTATTTAATGGGGGTCCATGGTGAAGAAATGGTGGAGAATCACTGGAAGATGGATGGATAGATGGGAGATGGATGGGTTAATAGATGAATGAATGGATGAGATGGGTGGATAGAATGGATGGATAGGAAAGATAGATGGATAAATAAGATGGATAGGAAAGAAAGAAGATAGTAGACAGAGATGGGAGAGAGAGAGAGAGAGAGAGAGAGAGAGAGAGAGAGAGAGAGAGGCAGAGCAAGATAGATAAGATAGACAGATGATAGACAGACAGATAGACAGACAGACAGACAGATAGATACAGGCAGGCAGGCAGAGCAAGGTAGATAGATAAGATAGATAGATAGATAGAAAGAAAGAAAGAAAGAAAGAAAGAAAGAAAGAAAGAAAGAAAGAAAGAAAGAAAGAAAGAAAGAAAGATAGATAAGACAGACAGATAGAGGCAGGCAGGCAGAGCAAGGTAGATAGATTAGATAGATAGATAGATAGATAGATAGATAGATAGATAGATAGATAGATAGATAGATAGATAGGCAGGCAGATAGAGCAAAATAATATATACACATAGAGATGATAAATAGGCAGACAGATGGTGGATGGATGGATGGATATAGAGATAGCTAGATAGCTAATAGACACAGAGATGATAAATAGACAGACACACACACAATTTTTACAGTCTTGTAAGCTAGGACAACCCTCTGGAAAAGTGGCATGATTTTTTTCCCCTTTTGAATTATCCACCAGCAGTTGCCTGGGAACAGTGCGCTGCAATGGGAAGATGCCAACAGTTGAGGCCAGCACGTTTGCGCTTATTTGAAGAGCATAGCAACGTGTGACTTGAGCGGTGCATTTCGAAGGGTCCCAGGACCCTTGGTGGGTTACAGGGAGTGGGGAGCCAGTGCCCAGACTGAGGCGGCCACAGGTTCACGCCTGGCGGCAAAGGGCCCAACCGCTTCTGGCTGTGCCAAGCTGTAAGATTGACGGCCAAGGACGTTTTTTTTTTTTATTCTGTCACTATTGATTACTGCTTTTAAAACGAGTCGAGCTGGGGAGATTCCAATACGTCGAAAATGAAATGAAAAGGTTCGTATAAGGCTACGTTACATCCCATTAGGAACTCCACCTTTCGGGAAGAGCAGAAATTGAACCAGAATTCGATAGAAGCGCATCGACGGCTTTCAAATACGGTTCCGTAAAAATAAATTAAACCTGAATATTTTTTAAAAAAGACGCTGCCGCCTGGGGAAGCAACAGAGCAGAAGCAGCATTTTTTTTTTAAATTTTAATCCCATTTATCTCCCGCCCTTTCTCCGAAGACTCAGGGCGGCTTACAATCTAAAGCACAAACCAATGTGCTTAGCAATAGCCTTCATTCTATGTATATGCCTGCTTATTAGGGCTTTCGGGGGGCCCCCAAGCGGCATTATTACAAAGTCAGCTTATTGCCCCCAACAATCTGGGTCCTCATTTGACCTACCTCGGAAGGATTTTGGGACTTTTCTCACTGAATATTTTCCCATGTCCAAGGATCAGAGCAGGGTGGGAAGGCTACGGATCAAGCTTTTGATAGCTACTAGAGGATGGAATCCTAGGCCTGGAAGGGACCTTTGAGGTCATCCAGTCCAACCCCCTGCTCAAAGCAGGAGCCTTATACTATCCCGGTCAAATGGTTGTCCAATCTCTTCTTAAAAGCCTCCAACGATGGAGCAGCATAGTTTCTGGTGGCAAGCCGTTCCACGGGTTAATAGTTCTCACGGTTAGGGAATTTCTCCTTAGTTCTAGGTTGCTTCTCTCCTTAACAAGCTTCCACCCTGGACATTTTTGTCCTGCCTTCTGGTGCTTTGGAAGACAAAACTGTTAGCCTTTTTCCCTGTGTTTGATCTCGGGACGTTCAAATCCACCTCACCTTCTGTTTGGCCGCGTGCTCGGCCACCATGTCGCTGAAATCCTCCTTCTCCACCTGGGCCTGCTGCTCCCTCACGTGCTCTTCGTACTTCTGGGTCATAGCCATGGGATCGAGTTCCAATTCCTCCGGCGCCAGGGCGACCTCCACCCCTTGGATTTCGGGGACCGGCCCTTTGCGGCTCATGACCTGTGGGGGAGAGAGAAAGGAGTTGGGCAGGGGGACGGGGAAAGGGTCAGATTAGGGAGGAAGAAAAAAGCCGGGTCTGACCCACTAAGACCCCTTTAAGCGGACGATGGTTTGCTGGGCAGTTTAAAGGGCAGATCTGCAGCTATGGCGCCTTCGCAGCAGCAGACACAAATTTTTGGGAGCCGTGTCAAAAATCATAAGCAACTGGTTAGCTTAACCAGCAACGTTACAGGACAGTGAAATTGAAGTGTTTGTAATTCACAGCACAGCAGTGTTTCTCAACCGTGACAGCTTGAAGATGGGTGGGCTTCAACCCACAGAATTCCCCCAGCCAGCCATGCTTTAAGATGGGTGGACTTCAACTCCCAGAATCCCCCAGCCAGCCATGCTTTAAGATGGGTGGACTTCAACTCCCAGAATCCCCCAGCCAGCCATGCTTTAAGATGAGTCGACTTCAAATCCCAGACTCCCACAGCCAGCGTGCTTTAAGATGGGTGGGCTTCAACTCCAGGATGCTTGCTGGGGAATTCTGGGAGTTGAAGTCCACTCATCTTCCAGCTGCCACAGTTGAGAAACATTTCTTGAAGGAATCCAACCTTCGTCTTTAATGGGAGAGTATAGTTATTATTTTATTATTCAGTCAGGGTTAGGGCTTAGTGTGGGAAGCCAGATTGTGTATTTGGAAGGATGTAGATGATATAAAATCAAACGAGTGACTAGCATGTTGTTCCGTCTTAATTCCAAGAAAACGCGTTTCTGTCTTTGCAGCTGGATATACTGGAAAGTCAAGGGCACTGACAGTCCGGGTGGGTAATTATGGGATTTGTAATCCCATCCCTCTGGAATTGTGAATGTTAAAACAAGCAAAGGCTGTGTTAAAGAGTTCACTCTGCTGAATTAGAAGCGTGCGTGTAATTTATCCCCAAAAAAAAAGGAAATAAATGTTTTCTCTGCTTGCCTTACAGCCATTCTTTTAGTGGCAGTGCGAAGTGACGACAGCAATGAACAAAATGACTTACGACCGGTTTTCACACTTGCAACCGTTGCAGCAAACCTCCCCCCTGCCATGGTCACCTGATCAAAATTCGAGCACTTGGCGATCGGCACGTATTTACGACGGTTGTAGCGTCCCGGGGTCGTGTCACTTAACAACTGCATGATTCACTTAGCAACCGTGGCGAAACAGCAATAAAAAATCAGCGGCAGCTGAATTAAACCGATCAGCTTAGCAGCGGAAATTCAGTAGGGATCGTAAGTCAAGGGCTAGCTGTGTCCCACAGCTAACAAGGGTACTTCTCGACTTACAGCCGTCCGTTTAGCGACTGCTCGAAGTTACGACGGCACTGAAGAAAAAGGACTCATGGCCGTTTCCCCCACTTTACATTCGGGTGGCTTGACAATTGGCTCATATTAATGACGGTCGCAACGTCCCAGGCTCCTGTGATTCCCCCTTTTGCAACCTTCTGACCAGCAGAGTCAATGGAGGAAGCCAGATTGACTTAACAACCCTGCTCCTAACTCAAACAACTGCAGCGATTCACTTCAGAAATGCGGCAGGAAAAGTTGCAACGTGGGGAAAACTGACTTTTAAGAAATTTCTCACTTAGCAACAATTGGGGTCGTTAAGTCGAGGGCGACCTGTGACGCAAAGGCCAGGACTCAAAAGCCACATTCTAACTAGACTACAATTCCCAGCATTCCGTAGAAAGTTGAAATTTGAAGTTTACGCCCTACTATGCCACCAGATGAAGTTGGCAGGGCTTCAGGGGCAAGGAGAAAAGGGTCTCTAGGGCCCACCTTAAGCCAAGGAGAGACCAACCCAATCCTTACCGTGGCCATGTCATAGATGTGGGTGGACCCCATCATGGCACCCCCGACCGTTGGCATCCGCTTCTCCGGCAGAACCGTGAAAAGCTGGGGCGTCTCGCTGCTGTTGGAGCAGGTAAGAGCGAGCAGGAAGGAAAGGGGAAAAAAATTAAGAGTACCGTGAAGTGGTTTATAAGTCTAAGTTGAAGAGAAAATGACGGAAAAAAACCTATAGAGTTTAAGCCAGAACTATTTTTGCTAGTCACAATTGCAGGAAACCATGAGAAAAGAGTGCATATGTTTAATTTCTACATAATATTAACTGCAGCAAGAACTGTATTCGCTCCATATTGGAAAAAATGAAGATCTACCAACGGAGGAAGTCTTAATTAAAAAAAAAAATTTTTAGAATGTGCAGAAATGGAGAGATTTGACGTTGAAAACGAAAGAGAGAAAAAAAGACTCAATTTATTTTAGAACCTGGGATACCTTTTATCGTTGGCTAGAAAAAAACGAGGTAGAGAGAAAGGAACTTAGGATGTATCGGTAAGCTAGTTATTGAAATCCAGACAACATGTTGCTGACAAAATATCAAGCGCTTGTGATTCTAAAAAACTAATAAATATATATATATATATTAAAAAGTCTAAGTGCTATTGCTAGTCCTGCCTTCCTTTTATTTTTTATCGAGCACTTCAAAGCACATTTAGAAACAAGTGCCAGCAAGAACATGAAAAAAAATAAGTGCTATTGCTATTCTGTTCTATCCTATCCTATCCTATCCTAGTGTTGTGATTCAGGGTCAGCCTGTGGGTTCGGTAGTTGGGTCGGACGACTCAGAGGAGGAGGAGGGGGGTGTTGAAGAGCTTGCTGAGGGGATTGGACAGCTTGATGAGAGCCCCCAGCAAGGCCCCTCTCATCTGGTCACGATGCAGACCCAGCTGTGTGAGCCTGACAGCGTGGATGATGACCCACAGCTGGCCCTGTTCAAGGACGCCCGACGCAGGAGGCAGTCAATTAGGAGTAAACAGAGGAAGGCAATGGGGCTCCTCGGAAGGAGGCAGAGAGAAGCCACACCCTGAACTCTATATAAGGGGAATGTGTGGGGAGGGCTGGTTTGCTGAAGGCAACCGCTCGGATAGTTCATGTTTCTTTAAGCTCCTGTTTCTTGGTTTGTCTTGTTCCGTTTGTTTTTGTTGCAATAAATTTGGCAGGCATAATTCCAGCCTCTTGCCGTTTGTAAAGGGGTTGTCCCTGCCTTTTCTGCAGGGCCGGTAGCAGGCTGGTACAGAACACCTATTTCCATTCTATCCCATCCCATCTTATCCTATCCCCCTTGAAGTTTTCCTTTAGCCTCCTCATTGCTCTTCCCTCCTGTGTTGTGTCTTTAAGGGTTATCTTGCAGTTACTAAGCTATTCCTTTGAAAGGCCAACACAAAGTGTGAAGTTAGCTAAATCTCTAGAGCAGGGGTCCCCAAGCCCCCGGTCCGTGGACCAGCACCGGTCCGTGGCAAGCCAGAAGCTGGGCCACGCAAACGAAGCAAAGTCCCATCCGTGGGATGCAGGCAGCACGCAAAAACCACGCCGCCTCTGGTCCGTGGGAAAATGTCTTTCCGCGGAACCGGTCCCTGGTAGCCCAAAAGTTGAGGGCCCCTGTTCTAAGAGTTCTCAAAACCCAACTTCCTCCCCGCCAAAGACGGTCTGCTGGCCCCCGAGGGGAGACGGGACGTGAAGAGAGCGGGAAAGGGAATCAAAAGCCAATTTACCCGTCCATGGCTTCCTCGATCTTCTTCTTACGCAGCTCAATCAGCTCCGGCGTCTCCATGCCGGCGGGCACCGAAGAGAAGCCCCCTGGTGTGATTAGGCCGCTGGGAGGAAGAGGAGGGAGAGGGGGGGGGTCAGAACCACAGGACAAAATTTTAACTGGGGTCAACCAGGAGGCCTGGTTAGCGAAGTCATTTATTTGGGGTGGGGATAAAAAAAATCAAACAATGGACCAAATCCGAAACTAGTCAGCCGGCTCTAGTCGCCGCCCGATTTGCCCGACAGGCTGCTAGGAAACAGGGCGAGACGTCACGGGTGGAAGACCGGCCTGGAAACTAAGGAGGCAAGAACCAGTTAACCAGCGGAACGGCTTGCCACTAGAAGTTGTGGCCGCTTCGGACAAGCGTTTGACCGGGATGGTATAAGGCCTCCTTGCCTTGACCTGGAGGTTGGACTAGAAGATCTCCAGGGTCCCTCCCCAAACTCGGGTTATTCTGTAATTCTGAAGCTCAACTGACAGGTGATTCGGGGAGTGGGGGGGGGAGAGGAGGCTGCTGGTTCTTATCCAGCTCGTAGATCAGCAGCCAGTCCCAGTCCGACGTTTTCCTATGGACCATCCTGACTCTGAGCAATAGGTTTCCATGGAGATTTGGATGCTTTTATCATCACATCTCCCCTGTTTGGAAATCCCCCCCCCACTACAGAGAGAGCCTGACCTATCTGCTGGCGTGATAAAGCCAGTCTCGTCCGGCTTCTCTTCGTCGCTGTCCTCGTCTTCCTCCTCCTCCGAGGATTCTTCGTCTGAAGGCTCCAGTTCTCCCCAAGGGGTCCGATCCACCTCTTCTTCTTCGGCCTTGGCCTGAGGGAGGGAGGGAAGAAGGAAATTGAAAGAGAAAGGAAGGAGGGAAAAAGAATTGGAAGGAAGAAAGAAGGAAAGAAGGAAAAAGAATTAAAAGGAAGGAAGGAAGGAGGGAAGGAAAGAAAGACGGAAGGAGGAAAAGAAGGAGGGAGGGAGGGAAGGAAGGAGGGAAGATGTCAATTTTGGAAGTAAGGAAGGAAGGAAGGAAATTGAGAGAGAGGAAGGAAGAAGGGAAAAAGTATAGGAAGGAAGGAAGGAAGGACGTGGAGGGAGGGAGGAAAGAAGGAATGAAATTGAAAGAGAGAAAGGGAGGAAGGAAAAAGAATTGGAAGGAAAAAGGAAGAAAACAAGGAAGGAAAAAGAATTGGAGGAAGGAAGGAAGGAAGGAAGGAAGGAAGAAAAGGGAGGGAGGGAAGGAGGATGTCAATTTGGTATAATAAAAAAAGTATAATACAGAAGGCCTGAACTGTGACTGGGACACTCTTAACAGCTGGGAGCTGAAGTCTACAAGCAAGCGTCTTCCAACGTGGCCCTTTGATGACTTATGGACTTCAACTCCCAGAATTCCTCATTCAGGCAGGCTGGCTGAGGAATTCTGGGAGTTGAAGTCCAAAAACAGGGGTCATCCAACGTGGCCCCTTGATGACTTGTGGACTTCAACTCCCAAAATTCCTCAGCTAGGCAGGCAGGCAGGCTGGCTGAGGAATTCTGGGAGTTGAAGTCTACAAGCAAGGGTCTTCCAACGTGGCCCTTGGATGACTTGGCTGAGGAATTCTGGGAGTTGAAGTCCACAAGTCATCCAAGGGCCACGTTGGAAGACCCCCGCTGTAAAGGCATACCTGGAATTCAGTAGCGTTGGTCCCAAAGACATCTCCGTACAGGGGCTTCCCTGTCTCGTCGACAGGTGGCTTACCCCAGCCTCCGGCATGATATCCAAACGAACATCCCTGTAGGAAAAAAAAAATAAAATAAGCCACAGGGCTAGTTCTTTGGCAGCCGCCTAAAACTAGCCATGATTCTGCGTTCCGCACAACCTTCTTAAGCAAGATGCGTCGAGAAGCGTGGCCGAGATTTAGCAGAATTGCCCAGTTTGAGCGAATACATTTGTAACCCCGCAGCAGAAAACGATTGAATTGTCTTTCCTTTTTTTTTTTTTTTTTTTTGCTTTTAGAAATTGTCACTGGAAATTTTACAAAGGGCGTAAAAACGGACAGAAACCGGGAAAAAAGCAGAAAAAAAAAGAGAGCAAATGAAATTTTTTTTAAAAAAGGCCAAAGGGCTGAAAGAATAAAGAGAAATCCAAAGAGGAAACTTCCAATAAACAACAAAGTGATGTCTTACTGCACAATTGGAAAAAAAGCTCACTTTCCCCCCCATTATCCAGTTTTTCTTCTCCTCACAGAAACGACAATTCGTTAAGTGCAATGCAAAAAGTCTGTCAAGGGCTTCCAATCAGCCGTAAATGTAGACATTACGGGACCTTGATGCTCCCTGAGCTCCTTTTCTCGCAGACGTTTCCTTACCCAACTAGGGAACATCATCACTGCTGCATGAGGATGCACGGATGACGTTACCTAAGTTTGGGTAATGACACGTCTGCAAAAAAACAACCCAGTTCGGGGAGCACCGAGGACCCCCTGATAAATGCAAGATATTGTTCCTTCTCTAATCCATTTCTTTTTTATTTTTTTCCCTTTAACCGACAATCTTCCTACGGTCTGCCAGCTGGCGGTTGAGGCAGCAAGATTCCCGCCTCTTTTGTTGCTTTGCAGATTGCGAGGCTGGTTGTGACCCTCGAAAGAACGGGAGGAAGCGCTGAAGGGGTTAGAAGGCTTTTAACTCACCTCTGGGATGGGAGAATTTAAACCCGGGATTTTCAAGTTGGGGTAGGAAGGCGGTGGGCCGTAGCGCTGCATGGCGATCAGCCACGGAGGAGGAACTTTGTGGGCGTTCTTTGAGACACACAAACACACATACACAGGGAGAGAGAGAGAGAGAGAGAGAGAGAGAGAGAGAGAGAGAGAGAGTGAGAGTGTTAGTGACGGACGCCTCGCCATGCCCCTCATCTCCTGCCCCCGTGTTCTTTGCAATCATCCTATCTGGAAATCTAGAAAATATCGACTAAACCCAATCAATTGGCAACAGCAGACATATTGCTACTGCTAAGCTTGTAAGCCGCCCTGAGTCTTCGGAGAAGGGCGGGATATAAATGGAATTTAAATAAATATATATATATATATTCTGCTCCACAATGCTGTAAACCGGGGCTTGCTAACCTCGGCAACTTTTAAGAACCGGAATTCCTCAGCCAGCCTGCATAAAGCCAAGATTAAATGGCTGGTAGGAATGTGGGGCGAGGGAGTGTGTGTGTGTGTGTGATTATTTCATTATTTCTATTTCTTTTATATTGTGCTTTTACGTCCTGTCGGCCGCCTTTGAGTCGCAAATGTGCCAGGGGGCATCGATATCAATTTTCTAAATACATGATCCACCCTCGTTTTTCGCGTGGGCTTGTCACTGATGCAGTTTTGGTGTCTTTTTTATTTTTTTAATGAAAGGCCGTGACGGCTCAGCGGTGGAGACCCGACTGCCTGCGTGACGGGTGAGCTCCCGCCCCTTGCTCCCGCTCCTGCCCACCTCACTGTTTGAAAGCAGGGCAAATGCGAGTAGATAAATAGGTACCACTTCGGTGGGAAGGTAACAGCGTTCCATGCGCCTTGGGCGTAATAGCCACGCTGGCCACGGAAACTGTCTTCGGACAACTCCCTCGGTTAAGAAACGGATGAGCACCGTTCCTGTCGGAGCTAGCGGCTTCCCGACGACTTACCGGCCCCACGGGCATCCCCAGGGCGATGCGCAGCTCATCCGAAAGATCTCCCGGCTTCTTCTCCTTCAGGCGCGTCTCGAACTCCTTGCCCTGGGGGGGGGGGAAGAGGAGGAAAGGGAAAGGAGTCGGCAAGGGGAGCGCCCCGCTAGCCTCGTTCCCGTCCGGCGGAGGGAAGGAGGGGCGGCCTGCTCACCTCGTAGTACAAATCGCCGTGAATGGTCAGCTTGGGCTTCGTCTGCCACTTGAAGAAGGCGTCGTGCAGCTTCTGGTAATCGATGTCGATTTTGCCCATCTTCGGGCGGACTTTCTCCCGCATTTTTGATTTCATGGTTTTCTGCTCCTCCTGGAGGGACAGGGAGGGAACAGCCACAGGAGAGTCAGCCGGCGAGAAAGGGTCGGGCGGGAAGAATCAGGAGCATGGGATCGGTTGCGGCTGTGCCCGAGTCTTTCGTCGGCTGCGCGTAATCCTCGACTTACGGCCACAATGGGGCCCGACGCGTCTGTTGTTAACCGAGACTTCTGCGAGGTGAGTTTTGCCCCATTTGGAGAGCTTTTCCCGCCACGCTTCCAGGGTCACGCGGTTCCCCCCTTTGGCGGCCTTCCGACAAGCCGAGTCAACGGGAGAGCCGGATTCGCTGAAGAACCGCGGGTGGCTGACTTCACAGCTGCCGTGATTCGCGTCGCGGCCAGGAAGGCCGCAAAATGGGGCAAAGCTCGCTGAACGAATGTCTCACTTAGCAACAGAAATTGGGGTCGTTAAGTCGAGGGCTGCCTCTACCGTGTTGCTGACTTCACAACTGCGGTGACTCGCGTCGCGGCGGTGGCCAGGCAGGCCGTAAAGTGGAGCAAAAGTCGCTTAACAGACGTTTCCCTTAGCGACAGACCTTTCGAGCTCAACTGCGGTCGTAACTCGAGGACTAACTCTGCTGCCTATTCTGTGGATGCTTTTCATTTTGCTGTGGATTTATTTCGCGGGGAGTCTCTCCCTTTCGTGCAAACAGCCAGGCTGCAGTTGTGGAACGGCTCCGTGTGTGTGCGTGTGTGCGTGTGTGTGTGTGCACACACACAACAAAGCTTCCTACCACACCTTTTCCTGTAGGGCTTCCCTCATCTCTTGGATCCCGGTGCGCTTAATGAATTCCGGCAGCTCAAACGGAGGCTTCTCGATCCCTCTCTTCCCCTGCAGATATTTGCGCTTGAAGCACCAGTGGCGGGGGACGGGGACCGAGTTGCGGGTGGCCTTCAAGTGGACTAGCAGCTTGGGATCCTGCGCCGTCACATCGTGCATCTCCACCACATCGGGGCGGGCCACCAGCTGCCAGGAACGAAAGGCAAAATAAATAAATGAATGAAAAATAAAAATAAAATTAAGTCCATTCTCTGCTGGGTTTTTCCCAACTGCCTTTATTTATTTATGGAACTGGATATTTTATTTGGCCAAGCGTGATTAGGCCCGTCAACCAAGTGGCGGAAGTTCAACAGGGAAAGCTTTCCCCTCCCCTCTGCACTGGGGTGAGTTGATGCAGCATCGGTGGCGTCTGAGCCTTGGGCCAAATCTTCCACCTGTTTAGTTTCGTAGCTTTAATGTGATTTTTTTAAAGTCGTGTCCGTTGGGGTTGGCCAGCCACTCGTCTGGAAGGGAATGGGGTCTCCTGCCTGAGCAGGGGGTTGGACTAGAAGACCTCTAAGGTCCCTTCCAATCCCACGAGTCTACGTTCTACATGACTCTGGGCAACTTACAACTGAGCCTTCCTTTTCTCCAAATTTCTGATCGGGCAGCTGCCTTCCAATGGCCCCCAAACAGGCATCCACACTGGGCATGTTTTACTGGGCACGCTCCAGCAGAAAACAGGCTGGGCTCCAGGTCTCAGCTCGCCCACGGAAGCCTGCCGAGCGCCTGGCGCCAGTGGGCAAACAGAATCTAGACGTCTCCCCTAGAAAGTGGGAGATGGCGAGTTCTAGTCCCAGCTTAGACGTCAAAGCCGGCTGGGTGACTTTGGGCCAATCACCAGGAGACGGTGAGTTCTAGTCCCGCCTTAGCCACGAAAGTCAGCTGGTTGACTCTGGACCGCTCTCTCTCTTAGCCCAATCCAGGCTAGAAAGCAGGAGACGGCGAGTTCTAGTCTTACTTAGACATGAAAGTTGGCTGGGTGACTTTGGGCCGATCACCAGGAGACGGTGAGTTCTAGTCCCGCCTTAGCCATGAAAGGAGGAGGAGGAGGAGGACGACTATGGGGTCCTAGTTGCTCCGTAAGCTGGGTTGTTTTCTTGCAGACGTTTCATGACCCAAACTAGGTAACATCATCAGTGTGAGAAGGGAATGGGGTTTGTGGAGAGGAGGAGGAGGAGGAAGGAGCATTAAGTATGTTCATCAAGTTACTTAGAAAATAAAAAGGTGGGAGAAAAATCTAATCAACGAATCCATAAAATAAATGAAAGCCCCCACCTGCTTCAGCTCCGCCACAGTAAAACGGTTCATCCGTCGCAGTTTCTTCTTGGACAATTTGGGAGCTTCCGGCTTCTTTTCCTGAATTTGTTTTTGGGAGGGAGGGAGGGAGGGAGGGAGAGAGAGAGAGAGAGAGAGAAAGTTTCTTATCTGCATAGCGACTTCCCCCTGTTATCTTATAGGGGAAGCTTATCAGAAGGGCTGACACAGGTCCCTTTTTTGCCATCTGTCCCCTTGAAATCTGGGGTGAACTGCCCCTACGGCTGGAGGTTCCACTTCTGTTCTAACAACCCCAAAACCAAGAGACTTCTTTTACTCTGGGGTGAACTGCCCCTACGGCTGGAGGTTCCACTTCTGTTCTAACAACCCCAAACCAAGAGACTTCATTTCAAACAGAAAGCTAAAGAGAACAAGGCATTCTCCCATCAGCCCGACACACACACACACACACACACACACACGCACACACACTCTCACCTGCTCATCGTCAGAGCTGTCGTCACTGTCCTTCCGCTCTTCCTCAAATCCCTTCTTCTTTGGCACAGCCGAAGCGGCCAGCTTGTCTGCTTTCTCTGGCTCCTTTTCCTTGTCCTTCTTAACGTCGTCGGTCAGCTGTGAGGGAGGAAGGGAGGACAAGAGTCCGGGAGGGATTATTGCCCAGAAGGCAGAGCAAGTGGCAGGCAGTCCTCAACTTGCAACCGTTCCTTTAGAGTCCGTTTGAAGTTGCAAGAGCCCTGGGAAAAAGTGACTTATGAGCAGTTTTCGCATTTGCGACCGTGGCAGCATCCCCCGTGGTCCTGTGCTCAAAATTCAGACGCTTGGAAACTGACTCCCATTTATGACGGTCGCCACGTCCAAGGGGGGGTGTCACGTGATCCCCTTTCGCGACCTTCCGACAATGGGGAAAGCCGGATTCGCTTAATGACCGTGGGGCTAGCTTAACATCTGCAGCGATCCAACAGTGGCAAGCAAGGGGCAAAACTCACTTAACAAATGTCTCGCTTAGTGATGTGAACTCTGGGGTCAACTGTGGTCGTTAAGTCGAGGACTACCTGTACAGTTTTAGTTTACTAAAGCATCAGCAAGTACATACATGTACATATACATTAGCTATCGAACGATAACATCTGTCCCCTTGTAAGTCTGTGGCTCCCTTTTATGGTGAATTTATTCTGGGTTTTATCTTAGTTTTATATATTCTCTCCATTATTGTATTGTGTGTACGTGTGTGTGTGTGTGTGTGTAGATATGTGCATGTGTGTATGTGTGTGTATATATACACATACATACTATATGCATATGCATATACACATACACATATATTTATACACATATATCTATAAATATGTACATACACACAAACATGTATCTATACCCACACACACATATACATGCATATACCTATACCCATACACACACACATATACATACACACATATCTATACACATACATATAGCTATACACATACACACACATATATATATACACACACATACGCACACACACACATGCCTGAAATGGTATAGGGTTTCCTGCCTGAGCGGGGAGTTGGACTAGATCAGGGGTGTCAAACTCAATTTCATTGAGGGCCGCATCAGCATTGCGGTTGCCTTCAAGGGGCTGGGTGGGTATGGCCAGGGTGGGTGTGGCCTACTGGGTGGGTGTGGCTAAAGTGTGTATGGCCTACTGGGTGGGCGTGGCCAGCTCTACATCGTTCGCATCAAGGGTGCCTATGGGGGCCTGGGCAGGAGTGGGACAGATCTGAGGTTCTCTGGCAGGAGGAGGGTCTCTGGGCCAGGGCAAAGGCAGTGGGGGCCGTTCCCTCACTGTTTCCAGGATGGCTTCGCGGGCCGCGTGAAACCACTTTGCGGGCCGGATCCGGCCCCCGGGCCTTGTGTTTGACATGTCTGGACTAGATGACCTCCAAGGTCCCTTCCAACTTATTATTATTATTATTACAATACAATAATGGAGACAATGTATTAAACTAAGATAAAACCCAGGATAAATTCACCGTAACAGGGAGCCACATAGAATTGCAACGGGACAGATGTTATCATTCGATGGCCAAGGCAGCCGACTATCTCACAACCTCTGGTGCAGCTGTGGTGGGACCATTCCAGGTGCCTTGGAAAGTACCGGGGAGACATTCTTAAAATGCGAAAAGTCCCGATTTCGCATCGGTGCCCCGATCGGGATTCCCAGATCTGGCCCTACCTTAAACGCCTCAAAGATCCTTTTGAAGAAGATGAAATTGGGATCGTAGATCTCCGGCTCCTCGGTGACGTACTCGATTTCCACGGCCGCGTCGCTGCCCGATTCTTCCCCTTGTCCTTTGGCAGCCGGGGAAACCTGGTTGCTTTTGGAAGAGGCGGTTTGCTTCTTTTTTTTCTTCCGGTTGCGTCGCTTGCGGTTTTTCTGTTCAGGGGAACCGAGAAAGGGACACACGGACATCAGTCGGTGGCACCGGGTAGCTTTCCAGAAAAACATCCCAGCTGTTCGGAAGAGATTCCCAGAATTTCTCCCAGATGAGCGATCCGCTGCGGCGGGCGGTGGAGGCGGTGGGTGGCCCTGCGGGCGGGCGGAGAGGTTTTGGGGCACTCTGCCTCTAAAAGGTTCACCATCACTGCTACAGGCTTTCCTGCTTGAGCAGGGGGTTGGTCTAGAAGACCTCCAAGGTCCCTTTCGACTCTATCCTCCTCCTCCTCCCCACCGCCTTTCGTGATCACCAAGGTGTCTCCTGCCAGATGTTTTTCCTGCAAAAGGAAGCAACCCGATCTCACAGCTACGGCCTCTCCCAAGTTCTCGCCGACTCGGCCCGATGTCTCCTCACCTCTTTCTTGGACATGGCCGAAGTGTCGTCTTCGGCATCCGAGGCAGACATGCCAGCCAGCACCCTCAAGTCGGTCTCCATGTCATCGTCTGCAAAGAGGGCACGATTTGGGGGTGGGGGAGGGAAAAAAATGGGAGGAAACACCCCCCCCGGGGAAGATTATAAACTTGCAAGCTCGACCATCTTTCCCAAACTTGGGACGCTTTCCAGATGGGGAGGGAGGGAAATTCCTGAATTTTGTAGGGTGGGAGCACTTGCATAACGCCCAGCGTATCTGTATGGTCTCCTGGCTGGGGAATGCTGGTCTAATGCACCCCGTTTGCCACTGCAGGCAGTCCTCAACTTACAACCGTTCATTTAGCGACCGTGGAAAGTTACGACGGCATTGGGGGGAAAAAGGGACGTATGGCCGTTTTTTCACACTTACGGCCGTTGCGGCATCCCCATGGTCACGCGATCAAAATTCGGATGCTTGGCAGCCGATTCATACTGATGACGGTCGCAGTGACCGGGCTGTGTGCGTGTCACATGATCCTCTAAGTCAGGGGTCTCCAAACTTGGCCCTTTTATGACTTGTGGACTTCAGCTCCCAGAATTCCTCAGCCAGCATGCCTGGCTGAGGAATTCTGGGAGTTGAAGTCCACAAGTCATAAAAGGGCCAAGTTTGAAGACCCCTGCTCTAAGTCAATGGGGAAAAGCCAGATTCGCTTAACGGCCGTGCCACTAACTTTATCAACTGCAGCGATTCACTTATTATCAACCGAGACAACCAAAGTAAAATGGGGACAAAACTCCAATGTCTCACTTAGCGACAGCAATGTTGGGCTCAATTGTGGCCGTAAATCGAGGACTACCTGTGTTCTGCAACAGCCAGCTAACAAGGAAGGTAGCAAAGGTGGAATGTGAAAAGCCAGGATGGACCCTCTTTAGAAATTCACATCTATACAGGGGGTCCTCAGCTTACAGGAGTTCATTTAGTGACTGTTCAGAGCTACGACGGCACTGGAAAAAGGGACTTACGGCCGTTTTTCACTCTTACGGCCTTCGCAGCATCCCCAGGGTCATGTGATCAACATTCAGATGCTGGGGCAACGGGATCATAATTACGACGGTTGGGGAGTCCCGGGGTCGTGTGATCCCCTTTTGTGACCTCCTTCTGACAAGCAAAGTCCATGGGGAAAGCCAGACTCACTTAAAAATAACTGTGTTACTAACTCAACCATGATTCATTTAACAATTGTGGCAAGTCGTTAAAATGGGCTGAAATTCACCGGTCTCGCTTAGCGACAGAAATTTTGGGCTCAACTGTGGTCATAATTCAAGGACTACTCGTAGCTATGCAGCTAATTGCTTTCGACTGGAAAGATTCTGTTTACGGGCAAAGAACCACAGAAAAAAACCTAATCAGAAGCAATTCCAGGCGCCATTCTATGGGCTGACTTTAATCTCTGGGCGTGACATTAACCCGGCCAATCCATTTATTTTCACGGTTACCATGAGGCCTAGGAACCTTTTTTTTTTTAAAAAAAAAGAAAAGATTCCAAGTCCGGCTCCAGCGACGTCATTCCGTAACCCATCTCTCTCTAGAGCGGGGATGGGTGTCCCCAGGAACCCTACGTCTGATCTTTTACCTGTGGCGCCGGGTACAGCGGTCAGCTCTTCCTGACGGATCTCCTTAAGCTGAAGGATCTTTTCCAAGGCTTGAGGGATTTTGGGGCCCACCCCGGAGTCGTCGATCTGGAAGGGTCAAAAATCAACACTCAACAAGGATTAGAATCGGTCCGCGCATTTGATGCGTGCAAAACAGTTCAGCTTTGGCTATAATTTTCTTTTAGGAAAGCAGCGGGCGAGGAGAAAAGAGCTTTCAGACGATGGGGTGGGCAAACTTTGCGATGAATCAAGACTTAAGAACCCTGTGGGCAAGAGGACACAAAGAATTTTACCACGCAGGTAAATTCCCAGTGAGCCACGGGCCAGCTTCCAGGCGCACGTGGTACAAGAGCACACCAGATTCGACGCACAACGTGTTCCGTGCAGCAGGGGTCTCCAACATCCCGGGGCTGTGGACCGGTACTGGTCCGTGGCACACCATCAACCGGTCCGCACAAACAGGCAAAGCCCCATCCGTGGGATGCAGGCAGTACACAAAACCACACCTCCTCCCAGTCCACGGAAAAACCTCTCTCCACGGAACCGGTCTCTGGTGGTGGCCAAAAGGTTGGGGACTTCTGCCATGCAGTATCAACCTTGTGAATTCTCTCAAGCTTCCTCTTTCCGCTGTGTGTTCACGATGGACGGTGATTCGCATTGATACGTAGGTACGTACGTAGGTATATAGTACGTCTCCATGCGTGTTGTGTGCGTGTACACTTTTGAGAGCAGGCAACGGGATTTCATTTTTCACGTGTGCCAGTGTGCCCCACAGTAAAAAAACGACAATAAAGGTTATCTTATCTCAGCGATGGCGAACCTTTTAAGAGTACCCAAACTGCAAATCAAAACCCTCTTATCTATTGTCGGGTGCCGGGTGGGTGTGGCCCATTGGGTGGGCGTAGCCAGTTGGGTGGGTGTGGCCCATTGGGTGGGCGTGGCTGAGGTGGTAACGGCAGACTGGGTGGGACTAAAAAGTTCAATCAATCAATTCCAACTTTGCGAGATCGTTCCCCCCCCCCGCGAGAAGCTGAAATTGATTGATTGAAACTTTTCTCTCTTTTTGACCACACAGCAGCGGAGGCCTAAAGCAAAAAGGCTTTATAAAATGTAGCTGAAGACTTAGGAGCGGGGCGACGGCGTGCGTGCCCACAGAGAGGGCTCTGCGTGCCACCTGTGTGGCACGCGTGCCACAGGTTCGCCACCACAGTCTTATCATCTTCTTATCTTATCTTATCTTTCCTTGAACTTAAATGGCAGACAAAATTCTTAGGCAGTTTCCGAATAATTGAATTGAATTGATTAAATTTATATGCCGCCCTTCTCCCTAAGGACTCAGGGCGGCTCACAACAATAAAAAAGTTAAAAACATCAAATACAAAATGTAAAAAAGAATTAAACAATAAATGTAATAAATACATAACAATTAACCCAATAAAACCAAATTTGAAACTTGAGTCAGTCCAGGCCTGATTGTTGGAACATCAACATTGAATCCCATTCCCACTCAGAGCTGAGGTTATCAACACCTGGCTGTTTCTCCCCCCCCCTTCCTCCCTTATCTACAGATAGCTCCATTTATCCTCCTACAAACTGAATGAATGTATGCATGAATGAATGAATGAACAAACGAACTAATTTCTTTCCCCTCCATTGGTCACCTCTGGCTATAAATGGACTTACCTCCCGACCGTCTTCTCCAGGAGGAGGTGGGGGGCCACGGGGTCTTGAGCTCCCTGTTCCGATGGGGGAGCTGGAAGCAGGGCTTACTAGAAGAAGGAAAGCCAGACTCAAAATTAGCTGAAGCAATAGCACTCCGGTCATTTCCTTGCTTCAGAGACAAAGCAGGCAATATCATCAGTGCTAGAAGGGACTGGAATTTGCTCTCAACTCTGAAGCAACAACCTAATCAAGGAATCACCAAGAAGAAACCCGCCCACGCTGTGACACGGCAAGCCACTCGTATAAGGTAAAGGTAAAGGTTCCCCCGCACATGCGTGCTAGTCGTTTCCGACTCTAGGGGCCGGTGCTCATCTCCCTTTCAAAGCCGAAGAGCCAGCGCTTGTCCGAGGACGTCTCCGTGGTCACGTGGCCGGCACGACTGGATGCCAAAGGCGCAAGGAATGCTGTTACCTTCTCACCGTAGCGGTCCCTATTTTTCTACTTGCATTTTGACGTGCTTTCAAACTGCTAGGTTGGCAGAAGCTGGGACGAGTAACAGGCACCCAACTCTGTTAGGCGGCACTCGGGATTCGACCCGCCAAACTGCCAACCTTCTGATCGACAAGCTCAGCGTCCTAACCCACTGAGCCACCGTGTCCCTGCCACTCTTATATAAATCGTGAAAACCCCGCTCCCCTCCAGCACTGATGATGTTCCCTAGCTGGGTCATGAAACGTCAGCAAGAAAACAGCCAAGATCAGAGAGCCCCAAGGACATCCCCCCAGTCCTTTTTCTCCTTTCCCCAAACCCCACTCCCTTCCAGCACTGAGCTTGTTAACTAGTTGGGTCACGAAACGTCTGCAAGAAAACAATCAAGCTCAGAGAGCACTAAGGATCCCCAGTCCCTTCTTGGTCTTGAATTGTTTTGGAACAACTGGGGTGTGGGGGGTGGGGGGTGTATACACACACACACACCACCTATCTCCAAAAACTGCTTTTCCTAAGGCAAAGAATCTGAGCCTCCTGTCCTGTCTCAAAAAAGGACTTACGTCTGGGGAGGCCTTGAGGTCTTGGGCCCAGATCAGGAACTGTCCGAGGTACCGAAGAGGCCAGCTTTGGCATCTCCTGGTGGCGCGCTTGCTCCATTAGGACAGCAGCCTACGGTGGGGGGACGGGGGGGAAGGGGGTGAGAAAAAGAGAGGAGAGTCATGCCTGGTTCAGCACTGCACAACTTTTCCATCCAGCTTTTGACCCACCACTTAAGTATGGCTGGAAAGATGTCTACGGAGGTTCTCTGTCCTCCAGGTGTCCCAAAGTTGCTTTTTTTTTCTTTCCTTTTTTCAGGAGGCAACTGGACTGTCTTGTTTCTCTTTGAAGACCTTTTGCTTCTCATCCAGGAAGCTTCCTCCGCTCTGACTGGATGGTGGGGAAACGGAAGGATTTCTGTTCCTTGCAGACGGCTGGTCGTTTGCCCTTCTGTCAGAGAGTCGTCGAGCGTCGTTGGGAGGTTTATCTGCACAGTGCAAATGGGTGGGGAGCTCTCATCATCTCTCTCCGGTCTACAACATGGTCCTTTCAATAGTTCCAAGAAGGCTCCATGCCCACTTGCACCACTGAGGACACAAATAAATTTCCAAGTGGCCTCAACGACTCTCTGAAAGAAGGCAAATGACCAGCCGTCTGCAAGGAGTATAAATCCTTCCATTCCCCACCGTCCAGTCACGAGTTCCCACTTTGGGGTCCTTGGCACTCTCTGTGCTTGGCGGTTTTTCTTGCGGGCGTTTCGTTGCCAAACCGGATCTGCAAGGGAACCAACCAAGCTCAGAGAGCACCAAAGACCACGCGGACCGCCTTGTCTTTCTCCTGCTCCTCCAGGACTTCAGCGCCAAGGAAATCCCAGGCGCACCGAGGCAAGCTGGGGATTATGCGACAGAATGTGGCAGGCTGGACTTCCCAGGTGGGAAGGGACACATTCCAGATTGTTAAGAGGAGTGTCAAAAGCTTGGGGGGGGGGTCAAAAGAGGACTCAGCCTAGCATCCCTACGTAGCCCCAAAACGGACCACGTCCAACTTCTCTTGAATTCCGCTGACCTGTTTCGAGAGCCCAAACAGTACCGTCCACTAGTTGAGTAGAATAGAATAACAGGAGTCGGGAGGGACCTTGTAGGTCATCTAGTCCAACCCCACCCCCCACACCCCCCCCAAAAAGGAGGAGAGCCTAACTACACCAATTCTGACAAGAGTAAATTCTTGGTCTTTCGCACCTGACAGAATAAGAGGCCACTCAGTCCAGATATTTTGCGTGAGAGATAGAGGGTGAAGACAGCTCCTCCCTAACCATTCAGGGAGTCTAATACAGATGCAGAGGCAAGATTCTCTCCACAGGTGTGGAAACAATAAAAAAAACTCAGCTTGGAAAAACAAAAACAAAACACTGTGTCATTTTTTTCGGGTTTTGGGGCCTGACAGATTGTAAGAGCCAGGGTGGAAGAAAACTGTAGGACACCGAATTAGGGAAGGCTGCTGATGAGCTGTTGCCCGCATACACGGGGCGGGGGGGGGGGACACACACACAAACACACCTGTGCACCTCTAAAGCAAAGCGTGTTGTTACCTGCTTGCCTCTCTCTTCCTGTTGGATCAACATGGCGGCCTGCTGCTGAGCCAGCTTCAGCCGCTCCTCTTCGGGCAACGAGGAAGGATCCACCACCGCCTGCATGCGGAGAGGCCCACCCAAGGTGGGGGGTGGTGGAGGGGGTCCCACACCCATGGGGAAGTTGAGGCCCATGCCAGGAGGAGGGGGAGGGGGAGGCTGCATGGGGGGCATGCCCATTGGAGGTGGGGGCAAAGGAATGCCTGGGACCTGAATGAAGAGAGAAAAGCGTTACTCACGAATATATATATATATATATATATATATATATATATATATATATATATATATATATATATATATATATATATATATATATATATATATATATATATATATATATATATATTTGTTTTCTGAGGTTTTCGCGGGTGCCTGTATGTGGATCCTTGGTTTTTCGGGTTTTTCCCCGCGTAGAACTAAAGGTGTGGGCGCAACGTTTCGACGGAGTCCCATCCGTCATCATCAGGCTTTAGCTTCCTTCTTCTGGGAGAAGCATGTGGCTGTTAGTTCCTCTTTTTTAAACTGCCAGAGGGGGTGTGTTCTGTGGAGGTGTGCTCTGATTGGGTAGGGGACCAAGTGTGTTCTGATTGGGTGGGAGTGTGTTTTGAATGGTGGGTGTGTTCTGATTGGGTGGGGGGGTGTTCTGAGTGGATGGGCTGGTCTCAGCTGCCAGCTCCAGAACTGAGCTGGTGAGTTGTGCTGCTTTTGTTTGGCTTCGTGTTTGTGGTGGTGCCATGTTTTTATAGTGGGTGTCAGTTTGCTTATTGTGTGGTTTGGAGGGGTTTAAAGTGGCTGATGTTGCAGCTGTAGTTAGGTTTCTGTTTTGTGGTTGTGTGTCTTTATCGTTGTGGGTTCGGATTTGCTTTTTGAATGGTTGTGTGGTGGTGATGTCATGTGATGTTATCATGAGTTTGGGTCTGGTATCATTCTTGGTGGTTGGGCCTCGTCTGTCAATCAAGGCGGGTTTCCAAATGGCTGGTAGACGAGAGGTATCATCTCGTTTATTCATGCTGTGGGGGCGTTTTTCTATCTCAATGGCTTCTCTGATTATTCTGTTGTTAAAATGTTCAATTTTGGCGATAGTTTTGGTTTTTTTAAAATCAATTTCATGTCCCGTGGCTTCAAAGTGTTGGACCAGGGATGAAGTTTGTTCTCCCTTTCTGAGTGAGTTTTTGTGCTCTTCAATGCGTGCACTTATTCTTCTGTTGGTCTGTCCGATGTATGTGGTGGGGCAGCTGGTGCATGGGATTTCGTATACTCCTTGGTTTTCTAACCCAATTATGTCCTTGGGGTTTCTTAGGATGGTGGATATTTTTCTGTCTGTGTAGAATGCTGTTTTGATGTTGTGTTTTTGGAGGACCTTGCTGATTCTGTCTGTGGTCCCTTTTAAGTATGGGAGGAGGGCTTTGCCATTTTCTTGTTCTCTGTCTTGGGTTTTTGTGGGTGTCTCTCTTCGGATTAAGTTGGTAATCGTGTTTCTTTGGAATCCATTGGCTGTTAGTACATTAGTGAGAGTGTGTAGTTCGGTTTTTAGGTGTTGTTCGTCAGCTAGGTGTTTTGTTCTGGAGATGAGTGTCTTGGCTACGGAGTTGATCTGTGCTGGGTGGTGGTGTGAGAGTGCGTTCAGATAGCGGTTTGTGTGTGTTGTTTTTATGGTAGATAGTGTGTCCTAGGGAGCCGTTGGATTTCTTGTAGACTAAGACATCAAGGAAGGGAAGTTGATTGTTAGCTTCTGTTTCCATGGTGAATTGTATTTTGGGGTGTAGGCTATTGAGGTGTATGAGGAAGTCATCCAGTTTTTCTTTGCCGTGTGGCCAGATTACGAAGGTGTCATCTACGTATCTGAGCCAGAGTTTGGGTTTGTGGTTGGATTTTTCCCTCGCTCTAGAAAAATCCAACCACAAACCCAAACTCTGGCTCAGATACGTAGATGACACCTTCGTAATCTGGCCACACGGCAAAGAAAAACTGGATGACTTCCTCATACACCTCAATAGCCTACACCCCAAAATACAATTCACCATGGAAACAGAAGCTAACAATCAACTTCCCTTCCTTGATGTCTTAGTCTACAAGAAATCCAACGGCTCCCTAGGACACACTATCTACCATAAAAAAACACACACAAACCGCTATCTGAACGCACTCTCACACCACCACCCAGCACAGATCAACTCCGTAGCCAAGACACTCATCTCCAGAACAAAACACCTAGCTGACGAACAACACCTAAAAACCGAACTACACACTCTCACTAATGTACTAACAGCCAATGGATTCCAAAGAAACACGATTACCAACTTAATCCGAAGAGAGACACCCACAAAAACCCAAGACAGAGAACAAGAAAATGGCAAAGCCCTCCTCCCATACTTAAAAGGGACCACAGACAGAATCAGCAAGGTCCTCCAAAAACACAACATCAAAACAGCATTCTACACAGACAGAAAAATATCCACCATCCTAAGAAACCCCAAGGACATAATTGGGTTAGAAAACCAAGGAGTATACGAAATCCCATGCACCAGCTGCCCCACCACATACATCGGACAGACCAACAGAAGAATAAGTGCACGCATTGAAGAGCACAAAAACTCACTCAGAAAGGGAGAACAAACTTCATCCCTGGTCCAACACTTTGAAGCCACGGGACATGAAATTGATTTTAAAAAAACCAAAACTATCGCCAAAATTGAACATTTTAACAACAGAATAATCAGAGAAGCCATTGAGATAGAAAAACGCCCCCACAGCATGAATACACGAGATGATACCTCTCATCTACCAGCCATTTGGAAACCCGCCTTGATTGACAGACGAGGCCCAACCACCAAGAATACCAGACCCAAACTCATGATAACATCACATGACATCACCACCACACAACCATTCAAAAAGCAAATCCGAACCCACAACGATAAAGACACACAACCACAAAACAGAAACCTAACTACAGCTGCAACATCAGCCACTTTAAACCCCTCCAAACCACACAATAAGCAAACTGACACCCACTATAAAAACATGGCACCACCACAAACACGAAGCCGAACAAAAGCAGCACAACTCACCAGCTCAGTTCTGGAGCTGGCAGCTGAGACCAGCCCATCCACTCAGAACACCCCCCCACCCAATCAGAACACACCCACCATTCAAAACACACTCCCACCCAATCAGAACACACTTGGTCCCCTACCCAATCAGAGCACACCTCCACAGAACACACCCCCTCTGGCAGTTTAAAAAAGAGGAACTAACAGCCACATGCTTCTCCCAGAAGAAGGAAGCTAAAGCCTGATGATGACGGATGGGACTCCGTCGAAACGTTGCGCCCACACCTTTAGTTCTACGCGGGGAAAAACCCGAAAAACCAAGGATCCATATATATATATATATATATATATATATATATATATATATATATATATATATATATATATATACATATATATATATATATATATATATATATATATATATATATATATATATATATATATGTTTTCTGAGGTTTCAGAAAACAGAAGAAGAAGGAAGCAGAAGCCTCCAGCCTGATGATGACGGATGGGATTCCGTCGAAACGTCGCCCCTACACCTTTAGTTCTACGCGGGGAAAAACCCGAATCCCATTTATATCCCGCCCTTCTCCGAAGACTCAGGGCGGCTTACAATTATTGCCCCTCCAACAATCTGGGTACTCATTTTACCTACCTCGGAAGGATGGAAGGCTGAGTCAACCTTGAGCCTGGTGGGGGGTGGGGGTCCGAACCTGGCCACTTTAAGACTTGTGGACTTCAACTCCCAGAACTCTGGGAGTTGAAGTCCACAAGAGTTGCCATGTTTAGAGACTTCTAGCTCCATGCGGATTGAGGAATTCTGGGAACTGAAGTGCACGAGCCTTAAAAGTGGCCGTTACAATCATTTAGTTAGTTACCGTTCAAAATCGGGGGGAAAAAAGGAACTTATAACTTGGTCCTTGCAGTTACGGTCACCGCCAGCAACCCCACTGTCGCGTGATCAAGGTTTGCTTAATGACGGCGTGGTTCGTTTCACGACCACCGTGATTGGCTTAATCACCGTGGCAAAAATAGGTTGTAAAATTCAGCCTTGCTTAACAACAGACATGGTCCCAGATGTGGTCATAAGTTGAGGATTACCTGAACAATTAAGCCTCGCAGATATTCTGTGTAGCCCTGACACCCAATTTTTCTCAAACAAATAAATGAAGACTCAACGTGCAGAAAAAAATACCGCGCTACAGAGCTACCACGTTTTCCCAAAAAGAAGACCGGATCTTAAATTAATTTTTGCTCCAAAAGACGCATTAAGGCTTATTTTCTGGTTAGGGCTTATATTCAGGGAAATACGGTACTAAATGCGTCCGTCTGGCTGACGATCTTAACTGGGACTTATTTTGGGGGTGGGTCCTGAAAAATCATGCTAGGGCTTATTTTTCCAGTTGGGTTTTATTTCCGAGGAAACACGATAGTCCTCGATTTACGTTTCGTTTACTGACGGTTGGAAGTTACAAGCGTAGTCTGGGAAAAAGGGACTTACGACTGTTCCTCACATTTACAACCCCTGGAGCATCCTCACAGTCTCAAAATTTGGGCGTTGGGCAACTGACATGTATGTAACACGGTGGTCACGTCATCCCCCGTGTGCAATCTTCCCAGCTTTGCTTCTGACAAGTGAATTCAGTGGGGGAAGCCAGATTTAACAACTGCAGGGAGTCATTTAAATAATAATAATAATAATAATAATAATAATAATAATAATAATAATAATAATAATAATAATAATAAACCTTTATTGTCAAAGTACAGCATATGTACATTGAGATTAGCTGAGCCTAATTGTGGCAAAAAAAGTGATAAAATGGGCTAAACTCTCTTAAAAACAGCCCTGGAAACTTGGGGGTGGGGTGTCAATTTTGGTCATAAATCGAGGATTATTTATACAATTTTCCATCTTCGCTCCCCGCAAAGGACTTACCTGTCCTGGCAAGGGAGGGGGGGCTGAGCTGTCTCCATCATCTCCTCTCAGAACAGGCCTGGTAAGTAGAATCCCAGTCTGTTTTTTTTTTAAAAAAGAAAAAGAAAAAATATGGGAGGGAATAAATCAGCTAATTGCCCTTCTCAACTTGAAACCTGCAATATTTCTCTCTAGCAGAAGTGATGATCTAGGTTACAGGGGTAGGCAACCTTGGCTGTTTTAGGACTCGTGGACTTCAACTCCCAGAATTCCTCAGCCAGCCTGGCTCAGCATGGAAACCTCTCCCTTTCCCCTCAGCGTGGCTGGCTCAGGAATTCTGGGAGTTGAAGTCCACGAGTCACAAAAGAGCCATGGTTGCCCACCCCTGCCCCAATGGATCTTTTGGATCAAAAATTAACATAAGACCCGGTCTTATTTTGTGGGAAGTATGGGCGGCTCCGCCAGGATGGCCGGGCTTCCCATCACTTTGCCTCCTCCGCTTGCCACAGACGATGCTGAACATTGATGCTGAACCTTAATCCATTTTCTGCACTCAAGGCATCGTAGACTGATCAAACGGATCACGGATCCAATATGACCTATGCGCACAGCTGCATATAGGTTTAGGGCAGGGGTAGGCAACCTTGGCTCTTTTATGACTTCAACTCCCAGAATTCCTGAGCCAGCCACGCTGAGGGGAAAGAGAGAAGTTTCCATGCTGAGCCAGGCTGGCTGAGGAATTCTGGGAGTTGAAGTCCACGAGTCCTAAAACAGCCAAGGTTGCCTACCTCTGGTTTAGGATAGTGTTCAAGCAGCCAAGCATTGAGAAACACTGGTCCAGGATGTCAGATGGTTTGGGGTGCCATATAGGGAAATGTTAAGAGTTTAACCCCATAGATGCCAAGTCTTTTCCAATCTGGGGCAGCCCAGATGTTTCTCAAAGCACATCTGGAAGATACCATTTGGAAAGAGGGCTGCTGAGACAAGGCCCATACGTTTCAAATGTTCAGCATGTAAAAATCTAATTTCAAACCTAAAAAGTTCCTACTCTGCTTGAATTTGCTCTTATTTGCTCGAAGAGTGTTTGTAACAACCACCTAACATAACATACAGCTTTTCTAGATGTTCCTTTACCAAAATGTTGCTTTCTTAGCACCTGAAATTCCACTTTCTTCTTGAAGTGAGTGGATTACATTAATATAATCCTAGTTTATAGACTCTATCTGCCTATACTCAGATTCCCCGGTGATTCGGCCTTCCATAATAATAATAATAATAATAACAACAACAACAACAACAACAACAACAAAAATAATAACAATAAGTTGGAAGGGACCTTGGAGGTCATCTAGTCCAACCCCCTGCTCAGGCAGGAAAACCTATACCATTTCAGACAAATGGCTGTCCAGTGTCTTCTTAAAAACTTCCAGTGTTGGAGCCTTCACCGCTTCTGGAGGCAGGTTGTTCCACTGGTTAATTGTTCTCACTGTCAGGAAGTTTCTCCTTAGTTCTAGGCTGCTTCTCTCCTTGACTAGTTTCCATCCGTTGCTTCTTGTCCTGCTTTCAGGTGCTTTGGAGAATAGCTTGACTCCCTCTTCTTTGGGGCAGCCCCTGAGATACTGGAGCACTGCTATCATGTCACCCCTCACTCTTCTCTTCGTTAAACTACACATACCCAATTCCAGCAACCGTTCCCTATATGTTTTAGCCACCAGTCCCCCAATCATCTTTGTTGCTCTTCTCTGTACCCTTTCTAGAGTCTCGACATCTTTTTTACATCGTGGTGACCAAAACTGGATGCAGTATTCCAGGTGTGGCCTTACCAAAGCATTGTAAAGTGGTATTAGTACTTCACTTGATCTTGATTCTATCCCTCTGTTAATGCAGCCTAGCACTAACAAAGGGATAGAATCAAGATCAAGTGACCTGCCAGCCAATTACAGTAAAATAATAATAATAATAAACTGTTGCTTTTTTTGTGATCCAAGAAATAAGGCTTCACCTGAAGCGTGTATGTTTGTAACCGTTCCACCAGCTCTTCACGGCTACCTGGAAGGGAACAAAAATGAAATAATTCAGAGATGATGCTTTATAACAAGAAGGAAGATTAATCAGCCTTCTCTAACCTATCATTCTCCGTACAGGTTGGAGAAAAACTCTCAAGTTCTCCAGGAAAAAAAATATGTGTCGCAGCAAAACCAAGCCAACCACATCAGGACTTCTTCGCATGATAAGCTAATTGGGTCACTACAAGTAGCCCCAAACTTCTGACTGATTAGGACCCCCCCCCCAAAAAAAGGTATATGTAGTCGACTTACAACATTTCGTTTTGTGGCCGTTCAAAGTTACGGCATTGAAAAAAGTGATTTATGACTTGATTTTTTTTTCCACACTTGTGACCGTTGCAGCATCCCCACGCGATCAAAATTCAGATGCTTGGCAACTGTTTCATACGGAGGACCGGAGGTCATGCGATCACCTTTCGTGACGTTCCAACAAGCGACATCAATGGCAAAGCCGGATTCGCTTAACAACCACATGACCATTTTAACAAGTGCGGTGATTTCACTTTACAACTATGGAAAGAGAAGGTTGCAAAACGGGGCAAAATTCCCTGAACAAATGTCTGCCTTAGCCACAGAAACGTTCAATTGTGGTCGTTGAGGACTACCTGTACTTAGGATCCAGTTTTTGAAATTCCAATGGCCAGAGATGTATTTTGGGTGCTCAGCAGCTGGTGTGAGCTCAGCCACGCGACCACGTTTTACAACAGTTTTAGCCAAAAAAAACGGCATTTAGTCCTTGAGAACAAACTCATACGAAGCCAGAAACAAGACGGTTTAAGTGCCACCTATGCAAAGAAGCTTGAAGTGGGCAGTGGATCACCTGGCAAGCTGCTGCAAGAAGATCAACCAGACTGAGACACGACAAAGTAGGGTAGCAACCATGGCGCATTGGAAGCTCTGCAAGAAATATCATTTGCCTGCAAGCGAGAACTTTGGGGGGGGGAGTAACCCTAACATAGAGAAAATCATAGTAAAGTACTCTGGGAGATTAGAATTGAAAGAGGCAGATTCAAACACAGAGTGGTGAGGACGGCCGAAAAGATCATTGGCAGTTCCCTCCCTCCCATCCAGGACATAGCACAGAAGCGTTGTTTGAACAGGGTCCGTAAGATTATCTGGGACACGACTCATCCTCTTCACAACCTTTTTTCCTTGTTCCTTTCTGGGAGGAGGGGGCTTCGTGGTATCCAGTAGCAGAACATCCAGATTCAGCCATAGTTTCGTTCCATACAGCATTAACCTTCTGAACTCTCAAGCTTCCGCCTTCCGTTATATATTCAGGATGGACAGTATGTATGTATATACACATACACATACATACATACATATATATATATATATATATATATATATATATATATGGGTGTGGGTCTATACATATGTTGTATGTAGTATGTTTTAGATGTCTGTCATGTATGTGTTTCATTTTGAGAGCGGGCAACTAATTTCATTTTTGATGTGTGCCATTGTCCCCACAGTAAAAAATGACAATAAAGATTATCTTATCTTATCTAACACATAACACTCCAGAAATGAAGGTAAGAAAGACAAAAAAAAAGGTCTGGATACTGGAGGTGGCAGTACCTGAAGAAGAGAAAGAACTCGGGGGGAGGGGGGGAATATAAAGACCTATCAACAAAAATAGAACAACTGCGGCAAAATAAAGCAAAGGTAGTACAAACATTCACAGGCTCCTTGCATGCAAAACCAAAACATCTGGAGCATCATTTGAGTGTCATCGGCCCTGTCAAAATTCTCCATCTGTCAATTGCAAAAGGCAGCTTGACTTGGAACAGCTGAGATTTTGGTGACCAGGTTAATATTACAGGTAGTCTCATTTCTGCCATTAAGTGAGAGGGTTGTTAAGTGAGGTCTGCCCCATTTTACGACCTGTCTTGCCACAGCTGCGAAGTGAATCGCCGCAGTTGTCTTAAGTCAGTCGCATGGATGTTAAATGGAATCTGGCTTCCCCCCCCCTTGACTTTGCTTGTCAATAGGTGGCAAAAGCGGATCGCGTGTCCCGCAGCAACGGTCGTTAAGCGTGAAAAACGTTCCTAAGTTGTTTTATTTCAGTGCCGTTGCAACTTCAATCACTAAATTTTGTAATTTTGTATTTTTATTCTTGCCCTGTTCACCGCCCTGAGTCCTTGCGGAGAAAGGCGGTATAGAAATATTAATAAACTAAAACTAAACTAAACTAAACAAACGGTCGTAAATCGAGGACTGCCTGTTAACGTTATTTATACAACATCTGCCTATCTAAAGTCTTCGGGAAGCATTCAACAGCTGGCCAAGAAATACCAAAGAATCCCGCTAAATACCTAACCGGTTCTGCGACCAACCTTAACAACAGGGCTTCGGTCCGAGTTCTTGCACCCAGGAAGGGGGATGGACTAGATGGCCTCGAGCGTCCCCCCCACCCCACTTCCAAGTTTGTTTTTTTCCCCACGGGGTATCGTTGCTGAACGGTCTGGGGAGGGGGGAGGGGAAGGCTGGCTTTTGCCACGAAGCGCCTTCGAGGAAACCCGCCCTACCCGTGTTTGGCTTCCCGCGATGGCCTGTTCACACGAGACTACGAACGGCCCCAACCCAGGACCACCTGGCCTCCAAATCCGGTATCCCAGACCGCCGCGGCCCACCTCACCCTGAGTCGGAGCCCCGATCTCGGCCAGCTTGGCCTGCAGCTCGTTGGGCGACCAGGCTCCGTATCCTGGCAACGGCAGGTCCCCCGCCTTGGGAGGCTCGGAGTGTCCCTCGGACGCCATCTTCTCTCCTCGCTCGAATCGGCTGCGGGAGACCCCGCGCGGCCACCGTAGGCGCGGCGGAGACCCTGAGGCGTCCAATCAGCGCCGCAGAGCGACCGTCCACCTCTTGTCCCTTGCAGCCAATGAGGGAGCCAGCTCGGGTTTTTTTTACGATAACCAATCCAGGAGCTTGACTAGAATCGGGGAGGGATGAAGAGGACGAATAGGAAGCGCATCGCCTTCTGGGAGTTGTGGTCTCTTGAGGCTGGCTAGTCAAAATAATAATAATAAACCTTTATTGTCAAAGTACATCATGTGTACATTGAGATTAGCTGAGCCTCCCCCCCCCCCGCTCTCTCCCCCCAACACACAGTGACAACAAACCCTCCATCCCACCACACCATGTGAACACCACACACCGGCCTCCCAAGTCAATTCTGCATAAGATTATGTCCCATTTAAAAGCCCAACAGCCCACGGATAAAAGCTATTTTTCAGCCTGTTGGTACGGCTGGCTATATTCCTATATCTCCTACTGGATGGTAGGAGAGTAAAGAGATACCGTCCAGGGTGTGAGTCATCCCTGAGAATCTTCCTCACTCTTCCAAGGCAAGGAGCCCTGGCGAGGTCATCCAGTGGTGTCAGGGAACAGCCCACAATGTCTTGTGCTGTGCTCACCACCCTCTGTAATACTTTTCTGTCCGCGGCTGTCAGACCAGCATACCAAACCACAATACCATACGAGAGGACGCTCTCTATAGTAGACCGGTAAAAGAGGGTCATTAGCCGTTGTTCTACCCTGTTCTTCCGCAAGACCCTAAGAAAGTGAAGCCTCTGTTGGGCCTTTCTAGCCACCTGGGTTGTGTTAACTTTCCAGGTCAGATCTTCACAGAGGTAGACTCCCACAAATTTAAAGGAGGAAACTCTCTCTACAGTTCTCTCCAATGTGAAGTGGGGCAGGTTCCTCCTTTTTTCTCCGGAAATCTAACACCATCTTTTTCGTCTTGCCGATGTTTAGGTGCAAGTTGTTGTTACTACACCATATGGATAGTTTTTGTACTATCAGTTCAGCTCAATTACTGAACTGCCTCGTGCTTGGGTTTTGGTTTCGCGCTTGGGGCAGCTGTGATCCAGTTGGATAATGTGCAGTGCATGCTTCTTTATTATATATGTGTGTGTGTGTGTGTGTATGTATGTGTGTGTGTATATATATATATATATATATATATATATATATATATATATATATATATATATATATATATATATATATATATATATATATATGTTTTCTGAGGTTTTCGCGGGTGCCTGTATGTGGATCCTTGGTTTTTCGGGTTTTTCCCCGCGTAGAACTAAAGGTGTAGGCGCAACGTTTCGACGAAATCCCATCGTCATCATCAGGCTAGTGGTTTCTGGCACATACTTCTCCCAGAAGAAGGAAGCAGAAACCACTAGCCTGATGATGACGGATGGGATTTCGTCGAAACGTTGCGCCTACACCTTTAGTTCTACGCGGGGAAAAACCCGAAAAACCAAGGATCCATATATATATATATATATATATAGAGAGAGAGAGAGAGAGAGAGAGGTGTGTGTGTGTGTCGAGTGTTTTGAGCACCTCGTGGACCCAAATATGGGCGAAATCTTGTTACTTGTCCCAGCTTCTGCCAACCTAGCAGTTCGAAAGCACATAAAAAAAATGCAAGTAGAAAAATAGGGACCACTAGGATGGGAAGGTAACAGCGTTCCGTGCGCCTTTGGCGTCTAGTCGTGCCGGCCACATGACCACGGAGACATCCTCAGACAAGCGCTGGCTCTTCAGCTTTGAAACGGAGATGAGCACCGGCCCCTAGAGTCAGAAACAACTAGCACACATGTGCAGGGGAACCTTTACCTTGTGTGTGTGTGTGTGTGTGTGTGTGTGTGTAAATTTTTTTGGATTGCTAACGAAGAATTAAAGGGAGACTAAGCAGGCAATAAGATTTGTCCCGTGTTTGGGGCCTAGCAAGGTATTCTAAAATACTTAACACATTAACACTTAACACACACACACACACACACATATATTGTAGGATTGAGGTTTCGCACAAGCACGAAACCAAAGACACCAGCCTGAAGATGACGAGTGAGACCTCGTCGAAACGTCACCAAGACACCCTCAATCCTACACGGGAAAAGACCCGAATACACCAAGACCTACATATATATAGATATATAAATATAGATATAGATATATAGATATATCTTGAAATACCTATATCAGTCTCCCTTTAATTCTTTGTCAGCAATCCAAATTTATTTTATATATATATATATATATATATATATATATATATATATATATATATATATATATATATATATATATATATAGTGTGTGTGTGTGTGTGCACACACACACACACACACGGTTCCTTCATCCTTCAACTTATCAATAAAGAATAGATCAGAAGGGAAGGGGGTTTGTAATGCACCCTTTTTATTATTTTCACCTTTGAAGGTGTTCCATAATCAGTTACACATCTAGAGTTTGTATGCAAATGTAGCGCTACCCGCGAAAGGGCCCCTTTGCTGCACAAAAACGTTTAAATTCAGTCCAGATTCAGCTTGCTTGATTTTAAAATCTTTTGCTTTTTCAAAATTTAAGGTTGATTTTCATTGATTAAACTTTAAATTTAAATCTGAAAACGTGAAAGCGATGGGAAAGATACATCTCTATCTGAAAGCTGAAAAATTGCTTGCTGGCAGATCTGAAGTTCTGATCCAAAGCAGCTGTAATCTCTGAAACAAATTCTGGAGTTGCTATCTATTAACACCCTGGGGCAAGACAGCTAGGTTTAAACTGCTACATCTAAGGGCTACAACCTGATTTCATTAACACAGCAGTGTTGCCTGATATCATGAGGTCCTCAAAATAAGCAGCTATGTCAACTTTTTAACTGCAGCGGCTGATGGCAGCATTAAAAAAAAATCCCACTAATGAACTGTGGATCTCTCATTTCATTTAGGAAAGTAGTCCTCTTCGGATGTCTGTAAGGAGAAGGCAGGGAAATTAGTTTGTTTTTGTACTCAATGTTCCTTATTGTGGTTATGTTCAATATTGACCGTTTAGGAGCCACAAAGAGCCTTGAAGCATTTGAATTCAACCACCCCCACCCACACCCCAAAAAAGTTGAACAGGACAATTGATAAGAATCTATTGTCTACTTGAGGACTCCTTAAGTGGGACAAATTCCAGCAAGAACGAAAACTGGTCATATACTGTCCCCTAGTGGTGAGTAGGGAATATAACTGCAATAAAGCATAGTGAAAGTAGAGAATAGAATAGAATAGAATAGAATAGAATAGAATAGAATAGAATAGAATAGAATAGAATAGAATAGAATAGAATAGAATAGAATAGAATAGAATAATGCGATAGGATAGAATAATGGGATGGAATAGAATAGAAATAAGAACAGAATGGAATGGAAGGGAAGGGAAGGGAAGGGAAGAGAAGAGAAGAGAAGAGAAGAGAAGAGAAGAGAAGAGAAGAGAAGAGAAGAGAAGAGAAGAGAAGAGAAGAGAAGAGAATGGAATGGAATAATGATAGATAATAGAATAGAATAGAATAGAATAGAATAGAATAGAATAGAATAGAATAGAATAGAATAGAATAGAATAGATAATGGAAAATAGAATAGAATAGAATAGAATAGAATAGAATAGAATAGAATAGAATAGAATAGAATAGAATAGAATAGAATAGAATAGAATTACAGAATGGAATGCAACAGAACAGAATAGAAATATGGAATGGAATAGAACAGAATTCTTTTAAAAAGTGGAGGTTAATTTGATTGGGATGGAGGCTTTTTGAGGGAGAGAGAGAATCAAGCTGAGGTTTATAATCCATACCTCAAAAAATGTGTCCAAGATCTTGTTAGTGGTAGAAGCTTGTGACTGCAACTGCTGTTGGCTGTTCTCAATAGCTGTCATTATCTGGAAATAATTGTACAGAAGCTGCCATTCTCTGAAAGAGGCAAAAATTTTTTAAAAAAAGGGTTTATTTGTTTACTTATTTGTCTCTCTAGCTTTGTGTGGTGCCCGTCTTGCCTAGAGGTGATTCTGACAGGCTTACAAACATTAAAGGCCCGTAGTTTGGTTCCTTTCCTCTTGCTGTTACCATCTCCTCCTGCTTAGGGATCCCCGGAAAATCTAATTTCCCCAGGGGGGAAAAAGTGAAATTAGTAAAAAAAAGAAGTCTCAAATTTCCCCTACTCTTCTCACACCTGGGAGGTGATTCTAGTACAATAGTAGTAATCCTTGACTTAGGACAATTAAAGGTAAAGGTAAAGGTTCCCCCGCACATGCGTGCTCGTCGTTTCCGACTCTAGGGGCCGGTGCTCATCTCCGTTTCAAAGCCGAAGAGCCGGCGCTTGTCCGAGGACGTCTCCGTGGTCATGTGGCCGGCATGACAAGACGCCAAAGGCTCACGGAACGCTGTTACCTTCCCACCGTAGTGGTCCCTATTTTTCTACTTGCATTTTTACGTGCTTTCGAACTGCTAGCTTGGCAGAAGCTGGGACGAGTAACAGGCGCTCACTCTGTTATGCGGCACTCAGGATTCGACCCGCCAATCTGCCGACCTTCTGATCGACAAGCTCAGCGTCCTAACCCACTGAGCCACCGCGTCCCTTAGGACAATTAATTGAGGCCAAAATTACAATTCTGACCGCACCCAGTTTTATAATTTTTAGCGTGGTGGTTGTTAAGGGAACACTCTGATAGTTAAGCAAACTGGGTATCTTTTTTTTTTTACGGGAAACTGGAAGTAAACATGGGATTGGTCCTTGCAGTCTCCTGCTTTGTAGCCTGATGCTTTAACCACTAGACCACGGATAGGCAACCTGCGGCTCCGGAGCCGCATGCGGCTCCCAGTCCTCCTCCGCCGTTCTGGAAAAAAAGTGGGACGAAGGCAGCAGCTCTCCAAACGGGCGGCGGCGGTTTGGAGAGCTGCGCGCGCAGCTCTCCAAAACTACACCGCCCCGTTTGCAGAGCTGCTGCCTTCGTCCGTGCACGTTTTGCCTTGTTCTGCGCATGTGCGTGCGTGCACGCATGCGCGCACACATTTTGCGGCTCCCGCTTTTTTGGTTTGTGTGACGGAACCGGTTCCGAGTGGCTCTTTTGCTGTTTCAGGTTGCTGACCCCTGCACTAGACCGAACTGACGCTGCCTACACTTCTCGCCATTTCCTGGCCATTAATTGGGGGAGGGGGGGTTAGTTCAACTGAGCTCTTGGCAAATTCATTTTTGAAGTACGAAATATCCCAGAATTAGGACAGGCTGCTGCCTGCCTCTTGAACCCCTCAAGCACACTTGGAATGCTGCATCCAGTTTTGGTCACCGCAATATAAAAAAAAGAATGTGGAGATTCTAGAAAGCGTGCCGAGAAGAGCGACAAAGAAGATTAGGGGGCTGGAGGACAAAGTGTATGGTGAACGGTTGTGAGAACTGGATTTCTTGCAGGAAGGCAGGGAGCTGGACTAAATGATCTTCAAGGTCCCTTCTATCCTTATTGTTCTGTGTTCCACATTCTAACTGGGGACGTCTAGTCTAACAAAGAGAAGGACTGGGGCGGGGTGGGTGGGTGGGATATGATCGCCGTTTTCCCATTATTTAAGGGGCTGCCACAGAGAAGAGGGAGTCGACCTATTCTCCAAAATACCCGAAGGCAGGACAAGAAGAAACGGATGGAAACTAATCAAGGAGAGGAGCAACCTAGAATTAAGGAGAAACTTCCTGACACTGAGAACAATTAACCAGTGGAACAGCTTGCCTCCAGATGTTGTGGGCCAGAGGTTTTTAAGAAGAGAACGGATGACCCTTTGTCTGGAAGGGTGTAGGGTTTCCTGCCTGAGCAAGGGGTTAGACTAGATGACCTCCAAGGTCCCTTCCAACTCTGTGATTCTGCGCTTCTGTCATCTGGTTTTAATTCTTACCTGTCATTCAGCTCAAGGCTACCATACTTTTCCATCATCGTCTTCCTAAATAGGCTTTCTTCTTCCTGTTCTTTCAGCTTGATGATCTCTGTATCAGGCAAAGGTGAGAAAAGGGGTCCAGGTTAGCAAGGAGTTTACATACACAGATTCATCTTGACCTCAACCTGCCCTTTGCGTTAAATTTATCAGAGACTGGCTCAACTAGGTCCATTGGTTCTATCTTTACAGACAGTCCTTGACTTAAAACCATTCATTTAGTGGCCATCTGACATCCCTGAAGAGAGCGACTTATGACGGTGTTCACGCTTAACGACTCCTGCAGCATCCTCACGGTCACACGATCAAAATTTGGAGGCTTGGGAACTGGTGTCTACTTTCGACAGCATTCCAGAGTCACGCGATCACCACCTGCAGCCTTCCCAGCTGGCTTCCGACAAAGTCAATGGGGGGGAGGAAGGCCAGATTCGTTTAGTGACCACGCGATTCACTTAACAGCTGCAGCGATTCACTTAACAACTGCGGCAAGGGGGATTGTAAAAAGGGGGGGAAAAAACTCCCTTAGCGACTTCCTTGCTTAGCCACAGAAATTTTGGGCTCCGCTGAGGCTGTTAAGGCGAGGGTTACTTGTATTATAAGGTTGGGTTCCTCATCTCTGCCAGCTTTAAGATGGGTGGACTTCAATTCCCAGAATTCCACAGGCAGCGTTTTCACTGCTGCATGGAGCCAGCCTTCAACCTGCCCCGATTGGCCAGGCCCGAGTCCTGTCAAAGCTTCGTTGATTGAACCCCCTCCACCGCACCCACCCCAATCTGAGCATCACCTGCTTGCTTGATTGGATCTCCTTCCACTGTGCTGTCCTTCAGCTGGACAATTTTTTGCTAATTCAAGAGCGAAGAGAATAAGTCAGCAATGGCAGGAGAGGACGAAGAAGATTCTGGCTGCTATTCCGCTTTGAAAAAAAACCACCTCACAGCTTGGATTAGAGGCACGCTCAAGGCGATCAAACCGGTCAGTCCTAGAGATCAACCCTGACTGCTCTTTAGAAGGCCAGATCCTGAAGCTGAAACTCAAATACACCTAATGAGAAGGAAGGACTCACTGGAGAAGAGCCTAATGCTGGGAAAGGTTGAGGGCAAGAGAAGAAGGGGACGACAGAGAAGGAGGTGGCTGGATGGAGTCACTGAAGCAGTAGGCCTGAGCTTAAATGGACTCCAGAAGATGGTAGAAGACAGGAAGGCCTGGAGGAACATTGTCGCCACTAACAACAACAAATATTTGGTGGAGATTTATGCATCTTCCACCAAACAGGCAGCCCGGGGCAATTATTCAGCTCCCCCACCCCCACCCCCCACAAATTCCAGAATTGACCTTCAGTTTCTTCTTCTCTCGGCGTTTGAGGAGGGACATCTGGAAGTTGTCCACCAGGACCGCAATCACCAGGCTGCAAGAGAGATGTGGAGGTGTGCCATGATACTGCCTCCTAAACCCTCTGGTAAATTGACCCCACGCTAAAAGACATAAATAAATAGAATTAAACATCTGTTTCCTTAAAAAAAAAAAAGCAGCTACTTCTATCGACAGGTTAGTCCTCGACGTACGACCGCAACCGAGCCCACAATTTCTGCGGCTAAGCGAGACGTTTGTTGTGTGAGTATAATGGCCCATTTTACGGCTTTTCCTGCCACGCTGGTTTAAGAGAATCACCTGCAGCTGTTAAGTGAGCGACACGGTCGTTAAATGAATCAGGCTACCCCCCCCCGCCCGGTTGACTTTGCTTGTCAGAAGGTCGCCAAAGGGGATCACGTGACACACACACACACACACACCGAGACACAGCCACCGTCGTAAATATGAGCCGGTAGCCAAATAAACGGGCCTACGTCGTTGTTTTTTTCAGTGCCGTCGTACCTTTGAACGGTCCCTAAACGAATGAATGGCTGTAAGTCGAGGACTAAATCCTGTTCCACTAACCACTCCAGATACCCTTCTGCTAGGTAAGCCCCTCCCACCCTGGCCCTTCTTTCCTGCTTTTCTTTTCAGGTCAGCCACAGAGCCGTGCAAAGAGTCAAGGGGAAGGCTGGCTGAAAATGATCTGAATCTGGGAGCCATTTCAGAGACGCATCAGCTGTTTCTCACCCCTCAACAGCCCACCTGTATTCCCTTGAAACACCTGGATGGGTCTGCCTGGGCCATACTTACTTGAGAAGCAGGAAATACTCCACAAGGATATACACGATGAGAAAAATAATAATGTACCAGGCACCTGGAAGGAAGGAAGGGCAAATGGTGTAGAGGGATATTCTAGATAACAGATCATCCACAGGACCCCAGTTACTGCCTCTCCCTCTCTCCTTATCTATCTATCTATCTATCTATCTATCTATCTATCTATCTATCTATCTAATCTATCTTTTATATCTACTGTATATATATCAAATCTTTCAATCATTATCTATCATCTATCTTTTATATCTATCTATCTAATCTTTCATTTATCAAATCTTTCAATCATTATCTATCTATCCATCATCAATCTATCATCTATCTTTTATATCTATCTATCTATCTATCTATCTATCTATCTATCTATCTATCTATCTATCATCTATCTATCTATCTATCTGTCATTTCTCTATCATCTCTCTCTATTATTTCAACCATCTATCAATCTATATCTATCTCTTTCTGTCTCTATCATCTCTCTAATCTATCAATTTATCTCTATCATCTATCTATCTATCAAATCTTTCAATAATCTATCTATCTATCTATCTATCTATCTATCTATCTATCTCCATCATCTTCTATATCTATCATCTATCTCTATTTCAACCATCAATCTATCTCTATCATCTCTTTGTCTCTATCATCTCTCTAATCTTATCAATTCCTCTTATCAATCTACCTACCTACCTATCTCATCTCTATCATCTAACATCTCTGTCTCTATCATCTCAATCAATTTATATCTCTCTATCTGATAATTATCTGATGATAATCTCTCTATCTCTTTATCTCTCTATCTCTGAAATGTATATAGCCACCTACTTGCTCGCAGTAATTCTAGGTGGTTTACAAGCAATAAAACACGGCAGAGGTTGTCCTCGACTTACAACAGTTCATTTAGTGACCGTCTGAAGTTACAACAGCACTGAAAAAAGTCACTTACGACCATCTTTCATACTTTCAACTGTTGCAAGTGCTCAGAATTCAGACCCTTGGCCACTGACTCACCTTTACGACGGTCGCAGTGTCCCGGGGTCACGTGATCCCCTCCTGCGACCTTCTGACAAAGCCAATGGGGAAGCCAGATTCACTTAACAGCCGCGTCGCTAACAACTGAAAGGATTCACTGAACGACCGTGGGAAGGAAGGTTATAAAACGGGGCAAAACTCATGTCTCGCTGAGCAAGAGACGTTTTGGACTCAGTTTTGGTCCTAAGTCGAGGACTGGCTATAGAAAGACAGGGCCAGTGACAGTAGACTTGGGGCGGGAAGACGGTCCTTGCATGGGAGATTTAAGTCACGAAAGGCTGAATCCCCACCCCGGATTGAAACAGATCCCGACGCCTCTCTCTACCTGCAGCGCGGCACGTGAGGTAAATAATGGACCAGTCATCCAGGGTGAAAAGCTGGAAAAGGGTGAAGATGGTTTTGAAAAGGTTCCCGAAATGTTTCCTATCCGCTTCCTGGAACATGTCCAGCAGCACCACAGAAGACATGACTGGGAAAGTCGGAAGACACGGCAGGGGGGGGTGTCAAGGAAGAAACAGCAAATTCTCGGGGACTTAGAAAGGTGGTGGAGATGGGCGCGTTTCGAACCCGGGCCCGAGTCTCTTTTCAGCGTGGGACGCCCGTCCGGGAGGAAAAGGGAGATTTCGTCGATTCAAGCAGGAAAAAAAGGAAATGGGAACTCTCGGCGAAACTGACTAGGACACGGTCAGAAACGGGCCCAACGCCTAAAACCCCACCTCGAGGCGGAGATGGGAGACAAAGCAGTCAAAGGCTTCCTGACCCAACTAGGTAACGCCATCAGGGCGAGGAGGGGCTGATGGGCTTTGCTTCCTGTTTTTTTATATACAATGGCTTGCCTTGCCGGTATTGGTGAGACTGAGGGTGTTTAAATTCCTTGGGGGGTGAGGGGGTGGGCGGGGGGAAAAGATGGTAGAAGCAAGGGTTTTTTCAAACTTGACAACTTTCAGATGTCTGGACTTCAAGTCCCAGAATTCCCCAGCAGGCAGACTGGAGAATTCTGGGAGTTGCGAAGTCCACACAATCTGAAAGTTGCCAAGTTTGAAAAAAAAAGAAAAGAAAAGAAATCCTGGTGTAAGCAGAAGAACAAACGAAGAAGTGCTTTTGATATTAGACAGATACCTATCACCGTGGGGTTCTGCTGCCCCACCCCCACCCCCTGGTTTCTTGCTGGGAGGATACATAAGAAAGAGAACATGAGAAGAATAATAGCTCCAATGGACTGGAAGGAGAGAATAAAAGTGCCCGTGATTTCTTGCAGGTTCTCCGTCACCCTAGAAGAAAAAGAGCATAAAAAAGAAGAAGAAGAAAAAGAAGAAGAGGAATTATTAAGGTGTCCTTTCCTCTGGGAGAATTCCTTCCTTCCTTCCCTTTCTCCCTTCATTCCAATCTCCTTCCTTCCTTCCCTTTCTTCCTCTTCCTCATTCTAATCTCCTTCCTTCCTTCCTTCCTTCCTTCCTTCCTTCCTTCCCCCTCTTCATTCCAATCTCCTTCCTTCCTTCCTTCCTCCGTCTCCTTCCTTTTCTTCCCTCTTCCTTCCCTCCCTTCCCCCTTCTTTCTTTTCCGTTCCTTTCCTTAGTCCTTCCTCCCTCCCATTCTATCTTTACTTCCCTCTCTTAGTCTTCCCTCCCTTCCTATCTTTCTTTTCCTTTTTCTTCCCTTCCCTCTGTCTCTTCTTCCGTCCTCCTTCCCATTCTGCCTTTCCTTTCCCTTCCCTTCCCCCTCTTAGTCCTTCCTCCCTCCCTCCCCTCCCCTTCCCTTCCCATCCTGCCTTTATTATTTATGTAAATAACCCAACAGGCAGTGGGTATATTTAATACTCCTTCCTCCTCCTACTGTCCCCACAACGGAAAGTCACCCAGCTCCCATTATTGCTTGAGGCGGGACTAGAACTCCCCGTCTCCTGATCATTGGCCCAAAATGACAGCCTAAGGCGGGACTTTCCTGCCTAAGGCGGGACTAGAGCTCATTGTCTCTCGGCAATTGGCCCAAAGTCCTCCAGCAAGCTTTTCTGCCTAAGGCAGCGCTAGAATTCTCCATCTCCCAGTTTCTAGCCTGGACTGGAGCATCCACCAGACCGGCTCTCCGAACTAAAAGGGACTCGGCCTTCCTGTTACTGACTTGGGTGTCCCCAGAGAGTGGCCTGTCCCGGGTTATTGGACGGGGAGTGGACTCTTGTCTCCAAACGGGGGGGGGGGGAGAGAGCTCCTCCCTTCAATTATTGGCAATTTGACTATGGGACACTTGTGTGGATTGGGTTGCTGACCGAAGGGTGAGGAGGAAGCGGATGGCCCGAATGGCCCGAATCCCCTTGATGATTTTGAGGACCCGAAAGAGGGTGAGTGTGTTGCCTCGGTTTCCCTGCCCAGCGGTGAAGGACAGCACGAGGACAAATTCCAACACCATCATGAACATGATGAAGAAATCTGATCAGGAAAGAAGAGAAAGGAGAAGAAAAAAAAAAAGAAAATCTACAAGATAGTTAAATTCACCGTCTCCCGGTGATTGGCCCAGAGTCACCCAGCTGGCTTTCATGCCTGAGGTAAGACTAGAACTCACCGTCTCCCGGTGATTGGCCCAGAGTCACCCAGCTGGCTTTCATGCCTAAGATGGGACTAGAACTCACCATCTCCCGGTGATTGGCCCAGAGTCACCCAGCTGGCTTTCATGCCTAAGGGCAGGACTAGAATTCACAGTCTCCTAGTGATTGGCCCAAAGTCACCCAGCCAACTTTCACGCCTAAGGCAGGACTGGAACTCACAGTCTCTTGGTGATTCGCCCAAAGTCACCCAGTTGGCTTTCATGCCTAAGGCGGGATTAGAACTCACCATCTCCTAGTGATTGCCCCAGAGTCATCCAGCTGGCTTCCATGCCTAAGGGCAGGACTAGAACTCACAGTCTCCTGGTTTCTAGGCCAGAATCTTAACCATTACACCAAACTGGCTCTCAGCAATTTGCTTGGAGGTTTCAAAACATTTTTAAATGGAGCAATGGAGCCACAAACCATACTGAGGTCATAGCCTGGTTTCAAGGCCTATCTAAAGTCCAACGCGTGGAATTCCATATGCGATTCCTCCCATTGCCTGTTCCAGGTTTGTACCCACTGCAAGCCTGTCCCACCCCCCCACCCACCCCCACCGCCATCTCTTGACCCTACGGCAAAAGACTCACCAATGTCATTCCACGGGTCACGGAAGTACTTAAAGTCTAATGCAATAAACTTGAGAATGGCCTCCACCACGTAGACACAGAGGAAAATCGGATCCAGGACAGAGAAGAACCATTCTAAAGAGAGGGCGAAGGGAAGACCATCGGAAGCAAGATGACAAGAGAAGCCACCTTCCAGGGTGGAACACAGCTCGTCCTCAACTTACAACACTTCATTTAGCGACCATTCAACATTACAATGGCACTGGGGAAAAAGGGACCCTTTTTCACACTTACGACTGCTGCACCATCCCCCTGGTCACGTCATCAAAATCCAGGCCCTTGGCCACTGACTCATATTTAGGACGGTCGCAGCGTCCCGGGGTCACCTGATTGATCCTCTTTTGCGACCTTCTGACCAGCAAAGTCAAATGGGCAAGCCAGATTCACTTAAACAAGCGTCTTATTCATTTCACAACCGCGGGGCCAAATTGGCTTAGCCAACTTGTCTCACTTGGCGATGGAAAATTTGGGCTCCGTTGCGGCCGAACGTCGAGGACGACCTAGAATCTCCTTGCTAGCCTCCAGACCTTGAAACCTCCTGCTAAGATTCCCATCCTTGCTCCCCGCAGAGCATTTGGAGATCAACTGAGATCAAGCTCCTGCTGGGTGGAAAGCCTCAACATAACTTCCCGGAAGGTCTTTTTGACCCCGAGAAGACGGACGGACTTACCTCCTCGGATCTCGACCACAGCGAACGTCTGTATCACCAGCAGGATCGTGTTGATGGCCACCACGCTACAGATGAAGACGTCAAACAAGAAGGACTGGGTCAGATCATGGATGACCTTCCGCAGGTAAACAAGGCCGGGGTAGATCTTTTGCCAGGAGCGAGTCAGAATCTCTTTGACGGTCCGCCGCCGGTAGTGATAGCGGCGGGAATGATGATGAGAAGACCTCCCCATGTCTAGAGGAGAGAGAGAGAGAGAGAGAGAGAGAGAGAGAGACCCACGTCAGGCGGCACAGGACAGCGCGCCCCAAACAACTCGCCGTGGCCAATTTGCCGCAGTGGGATTCATTTGTTCATTCTTTCCGAGAGCTAAGTGGAGAGAGGAAGGACTTCCTGGGCGACAGTGAAAGAGTCTGCCTACAAAAGGCGTGGACATCTCTGGAGGCTTTTGAGAAGAAGCTGGGTCTTCCCCAATGAGGACCAGTGACTCTTTGGCACAATGCAATTAGCGGCAGTGGGATTCATTTCGTTCCTTTTTAATTTGCGTTGATCAAATACTTTTTGGCCACCTAAGGAGAAGGAAGGACTCACTGGAGAAGAGCCTAATGCTGGGAAAGATGGAGGGCAATAGAAGAAGGGGACGACAGAGAAGGAGGTGGCTGGAGGGAGTCACCGAAGCAGGAGGCGTGAGCTTAAGTGGACTCCAGAAGATGGTAGAGGACAGGAAATCCTGGAGGAACGTTGTCCATGGGGTCGTGAGGGGTCGGACATGACTTCGCAACTAACAACAGGGTGGAATTGAGGCCTTTGAACTATGGTGCTGGAGAAGACTCCTGCGAGTCCCTTGGACTGCAAGGCGATCAAATCAGTTAGTCCTAGAGGAGATCAACCCTAATTGCTCTTTAGAAGGCCAGATCCTGAGGTGGAAACTCCAATACTTTGGCCACCTAAGGAGAAGGAAGGACTCACTGGAGAAGAGCCTAATGCTGGGAAAATGGAGGGCAAGAGAAGGGGACGACAGAGAATGAGGTGGCTGGATGGAGTCCCTGAAGCAGGAGGCGTGAGCTTAAAGGGACTCCAGAAGATGGTAGAGGACAGGAAGGCCTGGAGGAACCTCACCCAGGGGGTCGCGAGGGGTTGGACACGACTTCGCAACTAACCACAATTCTCCTTGACTGCTTTTTCACCAAAACGATTTCATCTCTGGTGATCGAAGAAAATCGTTTCTCCGACTGCCAGCTTTTGTTAAGGCTTTGATGGACCATGCGACTAATTTAAGAACTGCCACAAAGGTGGCGAGAAAGGTCGTCAAAGGGGGCAAAACTTAAAAAACCAATGAGGTCGCCCTGGTGCGAAAGAGTCACTGGTCCTCATTGGGGAAGACCCAGCTTCTTCTCAAAAGTCTCCAGAGATGTCCACGCCTTCCACTGTCGCCCAGGAAGTCCTTCCTCTCTCCTCTTAGCTCTCAGAAAGAGCTCCTCAGCTCTCATTTCCCACCCACCCATCCTTGGGCAGGATTGTTTCCCCTATCCACGCTGCCGCCCGCCCACCCACCCACCCGTCCCGCAGCCAACTCTCTTTTCTCCCTTCCCCTTCCAAAGGGCCACTCACGTTTCATTTTCCCGGTGTGGTGCGCAGTTTTGTTTCCTCGCTGGCCTTTGTGGCTCTTGCTAGCCTTTTGGGACAGTTTACTCCTGGTTGGTGCGGCCGGTACGATGACGGGGGCCTCTTGCTTCAGGTCAGCTGAGGTGCTGGGGGCTTGAGTGGCACCAGGCTCCTGGTTTCCTTGTGGGACTAACATGGCCTGGTCCTGTTTTTCTATCGGGGAAGCTGAGGTTGGCACCATAAGGTAATCCATGGTGCTGTCGGATACTTTTACCCCTCTGACGCGCCGAGGCTTCAGCAAATTCCTCCTCCACCCGGCAGCAAGTGGGCAGGGGGGCTGCCACGGAAGAGACGAGACGCCGGGCTTCCATCCAGAAGACCCGACGTTCTTTTGTGACCTCATAGTAGGAGACCAGGAAGAAAAGTCGCAGCCCTTGAACCTAAAACTTGGCTCTTTGAGCTGTCTGGCCTAGACTGAGGGGTTTTTAACTGGGTTTTAAAGTTTTAATTTTTAACTTTTGGGCTTTAAATTTAATTAGTTGTTTTAAATTTATTTTAACTTTGGTATTGTGTGGTTTTAATTGCCCTGTAAACCGGCCTGAGTCCTATGGGAATAGGGCGGTATATAAGTCAAATAAATAAATAAGTAAGTGAGTAAGTAAGTAAGTAAGTAAGTAAATAAAGGTGATTTCCCCCCAAAAAAGCAACTGGACATTCTTGGTGTGGTGTTTCCCCCCCACCACCACCACCCTTGCCTTGCCAATGTTTCGCTTCTGATCCAAGAAGCTTCTTCGTTTCTAACTTCAGCGAACTTCTACAAGTTCTAACTTACACAAAACATTTGCAAGGAACCAATCAATCAATCAATAAATAAAATAAAATAAACAAGAAAATCCAGTTGACCTTTCGGACACTGGCGGACATTTAAAAAGAGACTGGATAGCCGTTTGTCTGGGATGCGATCGATAGGGTCTCCAGTTTAGCGGGGGTGGGCGGGGGGGTAGACTAGTGAATCTGGCTTCCCCTCACTGACTTTGCTTGTCAGAAGGTCGCAAAACGGGATCATGTGACCCCCCCCGCAGCCCCAGGAGACACTGCGACCGTCGTAAATAGGAGTCCGTAGCCGAGTGCCTAAGTTTTGATCCTGTGACCGCGGGGGATGCTGCGATGGCCGTAAGAGTGCAAAAAGGGTCATCGGTGGCTTTTTCCCCCGTGCCGTCGTCACGTTGAAGCGGTCAATAAATGGACCTGTTGTAAGTCGAGGACTACCTGAATACAGCCATCAGTGGGCTGGCTGCCTGCCTCGCCTCTGGTGGTTACTTCCTGTCTGGTTTAACCTTCCTGAGCGAAGTCTAGTTTGCTAAGAAACAAACAAACATGGTTGTTCCAACAAGCGGGCCTGGACTGACCATGGTTTTTAATTTGGTTTTTATTGTGTTACATTGTCCCGTATTTTCTTATATTCGTTGTTTCATTCTTTTTTTAATTTTTGTATTTTACGTCTCTTAATTTTTATTCTTGTGAGCCGCCCTGAGTCCTTAGGGAGAAGGGCGGCACATAAATTTAATAAACCCTAATCCTAACAGCAACACAAGTCGGCTTGTGCAGGAGAGACGTGTGGCTAGAAAAGGGGTCCCCAAACCCCAGGTCCGTGGGCCGGCACCGGGCCGCGGCATGCCAGCAATCGGTCCGCACAAGCCAGCAAAGCCCCATCCCATCAGCACACACCACCACGCCCCCTTCCGATCTGTGGAAAAAAACATCAGCCTTGGTGGAGCAGTGGGCTAATGCCTCCTTAAGTAACACCAGCTGCCTGCAATTAGTGCAGGTTCGAGTCCCACCAGGCTCAAGGTTGACTCAGCCTTCCATCCTTCCCAGGTAGGTAAAATGAGGACCCAGATTGTTGGGGGCAATTAAGCTGACTTTGTAATAATGCCGCTTGGGGGTGTGTGTGAAAGCCCTAATAAGCAGGCATATACATAGAATGAAGGCTACTGCTAAGCTTGTAAGCCGCCCTGAGTCTTCGGAGAAGGGCGGGATATAAATGGAATTAAAATAAAAATAAATAAATAAATAAATCTCTGCAGGTAACCGGTCCCTGGGGGACCTCTGGGCTAGAAGACAAGACTCTGGGACAGGCCTAGGGATAAAAGATTGGGAACCTGTCTGGAAGGATATGAAGGCAGGCTGGGCTCTGCTGCTTCTCAACGTTAAGATTTATTTTTAGATCGTCGGGGATTACAGGAGACAGGGTCAGCTGCTAGCCCAGACGGCTTTGGCTTCCTCCAAGCATCTTCCTTTCAGATGGATTCGGGGAACTCGTCTAGGGACTCGGCGCTCTGATACCTGAAAACACAAAGGTCACAGGTTGCAGCTCCCCGGGAGAGGCGGTCCTCCACTTACGACCACAACCGGTGCCCCGTTTTACGACATGTCTTGCCGCCCTCGTTTTTAAGTCAATCGCTGAAGCGGTGAAGTTTAGTAACCCGGGGGCGGGGGTTTAAGAAAACCTGCCTTCCCTCGTTGGCTTTGCTCGTCAGAAGGTCGCCCCCCCCCCAAAAAAAGGAAAAAAATGTTAGATGTTTTGTGCCAGCCATTGGCAGTTACCCAAAAGGGTCATCAGATGGAGGCAAAGAGGCTTCTTTGCTTCCACTGATGAGCCAAGGGTCTCAGACCCCTACAGCCCCATTGGCAGAGTGTTTTATGGTCAGGGAGGGACCAAGACCCCCCATAAATACCTCTGCACGAGGGGCTGTTCTTTGTTCTAGTCTCTTCAGATTCTCTTCTGTTTAGTTCTTGTTCTGTTCCAGTTATGCTATGCTAGCTTGCTTTCTTTTCTTTTGTTTCTCTCTCACATGCAGGCATGAATGCCTTCATGCCAAGTAATTCTTTCTCTTTAATCTATCATTGAATAAAGCTAAATATGATTGCATCTCTGCGTGATGCCTTTTACTTGGAAGCACCTTAACGATCCATCGACCTCATGAGATCATCTCACAAAAAAAGAAAAAAAAGGGGGTGGGAAGGGAGAATCGCGTGACCCTCGGGACACGGCCACCGTCCTAAATAGGAAGCAGTGGCCGAGCGTCTGAATGTTGATGACGTGACCACGGGGAGGCTGGAAAGGTGGTTAACTGTGGAAAATGGTCCCAGGTCACTTGATCCAGCGCCGTTGTAACTTTGAACGGTCACTAAAGGAACCGTTGTAAGTCGAGGACTACCTGTATCGGAGAAAGGACTTTTAAGTCCAATGGCGGGCGCAGGGTTGAAGACTTGAGCGGGGCCGTCAAAAAGCTACAAGGCATGTAGTCAAGGTATCTCCCCTGCCAGGTAAGTAACTTTGGTGACTTCAAACTTGGAAATTATGAATATTAAATGTTAAATCTAAATACGAATTATGAATATTAAATGTTAAATCTAAATACTAACTTAAAAATTGGGGGAAACTAATTAGGACACTGTCTACAAAGACTGAATGTGAAAATAACCAGGATATGCATAAGCTAAAAATTATTGATAACTGTAAGAATGTTATTTTTATTTAATCGATATAGTAAGAAGTGTCTGAGCTTAAACAGTAGTAAACTTGTACTAAAAATACTTGTGTGTTATTGAGGTATTGATCAACTCAGCCGCCACGTGGCTTTTTAAACCCTTAAATGTAAAACTAGAAAATCGATAAAAATTTTTTAAAAAAAAGATGTTAAAGGCATAATATACACACACACACACACATATATATATATGTATATGTATATGATGTATATGTATATGTATATATGTATATGTATATGTATATAAACAAATACCAGCCAGAACATGAGGAAAATTGCCAAGTCTGGACAGCCCTGCCTTAGAATAAAAAGAAAAGAGGGTGGACAAATACCTTCAGCCTTGCCAGATCCTGTTCATTAACCTTACAATAAAGACAGAGCAAGTTCTCCTGATTGGGTTTCTCCTCGGGGACTACCTTGCAGGGCTGTACCCCGCCCCTCCATTCTAGCAGCCTTACATGTCTTTGATGCCACCTTTGCCTAAAGACTGCCGAGCGGCATGCTTCCACAGCATTTCTTCATCGATGCCCAGGGCGGCCAACACTTTGGAGAAACGACGCTCCACTGCCTGGCGGGCGTTTGTCTAGAGGAGAAAGGAGGTTTTGGATGGATCCCCGCTCGTACCAGAGGCAGCGGCGTCACCAAAAGCCAAGCAGAGCTCCACGTCCACAGCCCAGCTAGACGATCTCTTAAGTGGCCGATTTCGCAAGCACCTGGGGAGCACGCGTGCAAAATGGCTTGCCAAGGGGAAGAGGCTGCAGCAACCCTGCAACGGGCACTGGCTGCTAGAGGTGAGCTCCCTTGTTGTGAACCGAGTGTGATGGGTGACCCAGCTGGGGATTCTCTCTGAGCTGGGTGATTTGGGTGGTTTTGTTCGACGTTTCATGACCCAACTAGGCAACGTCATCCGTCTTAGAAGAGAATGGAGTCAGAAGGAGGAGAAGCAGGAGGAGGAGGAAGAGGAGGAGGAGGAAGAGGAGGAAGAGGAGGAAGGACTGTGGTGTCCTCGGTGCTCTCTGAGCTTGGTGGTTTCTTGCAGACGTTTCAGGACCCAACTTGGTAACATCATCAGTGCTAGAAGGGAGGGGGGTTGCAGAAGGGAGGAGGACTCTGGGGTCCTTGGGGCTCTCTGAGCTTGGCGGTTTTTCCTGAGGACATTTCATGACCCAACTAGCTAGCATCATCAATGCTAGAAGAGAGTGGGATGTTCAAGGAAAGGAGGAGGAGGAGGAGGAGGCCGCCAACTGTGGGGTCTTTTCTGCTGTCTGAGCTTCTTCTAAATTTTCATTATCCAACTAGGTAGCATCCTGAGTTGTAGAAGGAGAGGGATTTGCAGAAAGGGGGGAGAGGGAGGAGGAGGACAGTGGTGTCCTTGGTGCTTACACAGACCTTTCATGACCCACCCATCATCAGTGCTAGAAGGGAGTGGGGTGTGTAGGGGAGAGGAAGAGGAGGA